>NC_135965.1:20055190-20355190 GCF_053455715.1 Rhinoraja longicauda
AGCATTTTTGTTGCGCGCTATCCAGTCAGTGGAATGACTATACATGATTACAATCAAGTCGTCCACAGTGTACAGATAAAGGATAAAGGGAATAATCTTTAGTGCAAGATAACGACTAGTAAAGTCTGATTAAAGATAGTTCAATGCTGGCGCACAGAACAATCAAATTCTCCCAGTAGCTTCCACTAAGCATCCATGTTCTCCAGAGATGCTGCCTGACCTGCTGAGTTATTTTAGCATATTGTGTCTTTTTTTGTTGTTGTAAACCATCATCTTAAGTTCCTTGTTTCTACAGTCTTCCCTGTTATCTACCTTTCCCACATTTGATATTCCACTCATCCATGCACTAGGAGCAGAGTATCCATGCACTGGGTGGCACGGTGGGTCAATACAAAGCTTTTCACTGTGCCTCGGTACACGTTACAATAAATTAAACTAATAAACTAACTAACTAACTACCAAAATAACTAACTAACTAACCGATCAGACAGCATCTCTGGAGAACATGGATCCTTAGTGGAAACTACTGGGCAATCTGATTGCACTGTGAGCCAGCCAGATGGACCGAATGATCTCCTCTACGTCATGAGGAAATATAAAAAATTTAATCCTCTACTTTTCTTTAGTTGCAGGTGGAATTTTTTGAACAAAATATGTCTGATTTAAACAACTAAGGACATATAATCAATGCTTCCAAAGCTGCCTCATTGAGCTCCTTTTCACAATAGCTTATAATTCCCTGCAGATTAATTTGTTTGCTTCGAGGGTGCTCAGTAAATTGAATTGAGTGAATCTTTGTTAACCAAATGAACTCATTGGATAGGCTAATAGACAATTCTACCCATGTATTATTTAGGCACACACATATATACACGTGTCTTACTTCCTGCTAACACACTTCGAACTTTATGTTTAAATAGCAGGAGATGGAAGAAAATTTCCTTCAACAAATGCCCTGTAATCGACCTCATAATGGGTTTATTTAAACCACTTCCTCCTCGTGTTCTTTAAAGGGGCAGGCAAGGTCAAACAGGAGTCTGCCTCAGCTTTGCATGGTAGATTCTGGGCTTAATGCAGGCAAATGGGATTACTGCAGATGTACAAAATGGTCAGCATAGACACGGTCGGCCGAAAGGTCAGTTTTTGCACTCTACGATGTTGTGGCACTGTAGGCGTGATCATCGAACATAGAACACAGAACGGAGCAGCACAGGCTATTCGGCCCACCATCGACAAGATGTTGGTGAGGTCACAATTGGAGTATTGTGTTCAGTTTTGGTCATCCTGTTATAGGATAGACGTTGTCAAGCTGGAAAGGGCGCAGAGAATATTTCAAGGACGTTGCCAGGGCCTGCGCTATAAAGAGAGGTTGAGCAGGCTCGGGCTTTATTCATTGGAGTGCAAGAGGCTCAGGGGTGATCTTATTGAGGTGTTTAATGAGGGGAATGTATAATGTATCATGATATATGTATATTGCATCATGTAAGGTGCATTATGGGTGGAATAGACAGGATGAATGCACAGTCTTTTACCCAAAGTAGGAGAAACAAGAACCAGGGGTCATAAGTTTAAGGTGAGGGGGAAAGATTTAATAGGAAACCGAGGGGCAACTTTTTCACACAGAGCATGGTGGGTACCTGGAACAAGCTGGTGGAGGAGGTAGTTAAGGCAGGTACTATCACAACATTTAAAATACATTTGGACAGGTACATGGATAGGAAAGGTTTATAAGGCTATGGGCCAAATGCAGGCGGATGGGACTAGTGCAGATAGGGCATCTTGGTCTGCATGGGCAAGTTGGGCTGAAGGGTCTGTTTCCATGCTGTATGACTATGACTCTATGACCATGCCTGTGCTGACTACAATGCCATTTTAAACTAGTTCCATCTCCCTCCATATCCCTCCACACTGTCTGTGCATCTGCCTGTCTAAATGCTTCTTGAATGACTACTTCTACCACCACCCCAAGCTGTGCGTTTCATGCACACAGCATTTATCCATATTTCATCCAGATGCAATTTCCTTTTCACCCTCTTTTCACCCAGACCTAATGTGGCCCAACTCGTTGCATTGTCTCGAGGGTTTCTTAGATAAATGAATACGGGGCAGCGCGGTAGAGTTGCTGCCTTACAGCTCAGAGACCCAGGTTCCATCCTGACTACGGATACTGTCTATACGGAGTTTGTACGTTCTCCCTGTGACCATATGGGTTTTCTCCGGGTGCTCCGGTTTCCTCCCACACTCCAAAGACTGACAGGTTTGTAGGTTAATTGGCTTGGTAAAAATGTAAATTGTCCGTAGTGTGTGCAGAATAGTGCTAGTGTTTAGGGATCACTGGTCTGCATGCACTCGATGGGCTGAAGGGCCTGTTTCTGCGCTGTTTCTCTAACCGAAACTAAATGAAATAATATTTTGCTTATAAGTATACTTTTCGTTTGGATTGACATTTCCTTCGAATAGTATTTTAGTTGTCCTTTGCACTTGTAATAAACTTTTCTGAAATAAAAATATGACCCAACTTATATTTTGTTTAACTTTAAAGCCCCTGAAAGTCATGTTACACAGAAATAGGCCTTCCAATTACTTATACACCCCAATCATGCATATATCCCTTTTTATTCTCCCCACATTCCCATCGATAAGTTCTACCTATCACTTACATTTGAGGGACAATTTATAGTGACAAATCAACATGCTAAACTATATGAGTAAAACACAAAGTGCCATTGGGACTTAACGGGTCGGGCAGCGTCTGTGGTGGCCACATTTTGGGATTGGACTCTTCTTCAGATCAGTTCCCTCCACAGAAGCTGCTGGACCCATTCAGCTCCTCCACCATTTTGCGTTTTGCTCAAGATTCCAACTTCCGCAGCTCCAGACTACTTGGTATGACTTTGGAATGTGAGAGGGGATCCATGTGGTCACAAGGAGAACGTGCAAACTCCTCGCGGACAGCACCCATGGCCAGGATAGATCCATCACAAGGATCTACAGGGGCCACTGCCTCATAAAGGCAGCCAGCTTCATCAGAGACCCACACTCTCATTTCACTTCTGCCAATAGGAAGAAGGTGTAGGAACCTGAAAACTGTAACGTCCAGGTTCAAGAACAACCTCTTCCCTACAGCCATCAAGCAATTAAACAGTCCAACCTGCAAATAGGCTCCAAGCTATGTATATGCGCACATATACGGAACTTTCTTCTTGTTTATTATGGGTTTTACAGAGTACTATGTTTACACATCAGTTGTGCTGCTGCAAGTAAGAATTTCATTGTTCCATTTCAGGATATATGACAATAAAACGCTCTTGATCCTTGACTCTTGAACCTGAGTTAATAGAATTGTAAGGCAGCAGATCTTGCTCCACGCCCACCACTGTGCTGCCCTTCTGAAACATGAACATCCAGAAATAAATTCCAGTGCACAGTTTAAGTGTTTGGTGGATGGTTTCTTTGTGTCACCATGGTTTGTGTATCTTCAGCTTCCTGAGATCCAACATTTAAACTCTAAACAAGGGGTGGCACAGTGGCACAGCTGGTAGAGCTGCTACCTCACAGCACCAATGATCCGGGTTCAATCCAGACCTCAGGTGCTGTCTGTACAAAGTTTGCACATTCTCCCTGGAACCGTGTGGGTTTCCTCTGGGTTGCTCCGGCTTCCTCCCACAGGCCATAGATGTGTGGGATTGTAGGTTCCTCGGCCTCACAGCACCAGAGACCTGGCTTCAATCCAATTCACCTTGGGTGCTGTCTGTGTGGAGTTTGCATGTTCTCCCTGTGACCGCGTGGGTTTCTAATTTCCTCCCACATCCCAAACACAATTGGGTCTGTAGGTTAATTGGCTTCCATAAATTGCCCCCAATATGTAGGGAGTGGTTGAGAATGTGGGATAACATAGAACTAGTGTGAAGGGATCGATGGTCAGTGCGGATTCACTGGGCTGAAGGGCCTATTTCCATGCTGTATCTGAACTCTAAAAAATGAAATGAAGTGTGAACTCGGCAAAAATTTACTTTCAAATCGGTCCTTTCTTGTAACAGGTTCAGTTTCAATCAGGTGGCAACGGAGCAAACCTTAGAATAACAGGCTAAAGTACAACATGTACAAGAGCAGTTATAAATTGGGTCTGATTACATTTTTGAGACCAATGTTTCTATTTTAAAATGACCTTTTCCACCTGTTGTGTGAAAGATTAATCTCCAATGTACGCTTTCAGCAGTGCAGTGGGACAGACAGCGAGGGATTGTTGCCTCATGGCGCTAAAGACCCGAGGTGGATCCCGACTCCGGGTGCTGTCTATGGAGTTTGTACCTTCTCCCTGTGACCGGGTTTCTCCGTGAGCTTCGGTTTCCTCCCACACTCCAAAGACATGCAGATTTGTAGGTAAATTGTCCCTAGCATGTAGGATAGTGCTAGTCTTCGGGGTGATCGCTGTTTGGTGCGGGCTCGGTGGGCCAAAGGGCCTGTTTCCATACCGTATCACTGAAGCCTGAAGTGAAGTTCTGTTTGGAAGTGGGAAGGAAATGGAGGGTCAATGGGCCTTTGTACACTTATCTCTCATCCAAGGGTCCCTTATATTATTTTTCTTGACCCCCTTTCCCGCCCTCCCCATCCCTGTTCCCCTCCAGTTATATCCCTCCAAATTTCAACCTCTTCTTTCCTTATCTGACACCCTTTTGCCTCCTTTTTATCTCTAGCCTTTGTCACCTTCTCCACCCATCTGTCAATCATCCCCCCAACCTGTATCCACCTATCACTTGTGAATGAAGAAACATCACCTATGCATGCCCTCCATAAATGCTACCTGACCTGCTGAGTAACTCCAGCACTTTGTGACTTTTTTTCCCTTGATCTTGTCTGTCTACACCTGTCATGATTTTAAAATGCCTCCATCAGATCCTCACACCGCCTCCTCTGTTCTAAGGAGAACAATCACACTTTCTCCGGTCTTTCCACGTTCCCAAAGCCCCACTTCCCTGGGTGGGGGGGGGGGAGGACTATCGGAGCTGAACACATCAAGACAACGTCTTGCACTGAGTTGCAGTGGTAGAGTTGCTACCTTACAGTGCCAGTGACCCAGGATCGACCCTGATTACAGGTGTTGTCTGTGCGGAATTTGTATGTTTTCTCTGTGACCTGTGTAGGATTTCATCGTGTGCTCCAGTTTCCTCCCACACTCCAAAGACCTAGAGGTTTGTAGGTTAATTGGCTTCAGTAAAAAAAAGGTAAATTATCCCTAGTGTGTAGGGTAGTGTTAAGTAAGTTTCCGGAATCGCAGGTCAGCACGGACACAGTGGGTCGAAGGGTCTGGTTCCGCGCTGCATCTCTAAACTAAGCTAAACAAACAAAGCAAAGAGAGAGCATTCCTAAAACACAGGTTTCTTGTACATCATAAGTAGCGTGTACAGCGAAGGAAATTAGGGAGTGGATCAGCGGCAACAGGATACCCAACGTCTGGCCAGCTTCTGCAGCCACAGTATTTATAGGGCAGAACTAATTTGCTTTGGATCAATGGTGACATTGAGGAGGTACTGACAATGATGGTGATGTCGTAAAGATCAAGGGAAGGTGGTTAAAGTCTTCCTTGGTCATCGCCTGATTCTTCTGTTCGACAAACGTTGCTTCCCACATTGTGAATGTTGTTGGCCAGCTGCCTCCGCATGAAACCGGCTTCATGTGCCAGAAGATGGTGAATGGAAGTAAACGTTACCAATCGCCAACACGGTTCCTTTAATTTGTTCACTGCTGCGCCATCACTGGCATTGCCAACATTATTGCACTTCCCCAACTGCTCTTAAAGCAATGGGATCTGTTCATCTGATCAGGGGGTATGGGGAGAAGGCAGGAATGGGGTACTGATTGAGAATGATCAGCCATGATCACATTGAATGGCGGTGCTGGCTCGAAGGGCCGAATGGCCCACTCCTGCACCTATTGTCTATTGTCTATTGTCATAGTCATCGATATTGGTGCTGTCATAGACAGAGAGTCATACAGCGTGGAAACAGGCCCTACCGACCAACGTATCCCATCTACACTAATCCCATCTGCCTGCGTTTGGCTTATATCCCTCTAAACCTGCCCTATCCATGTACCTGTCTAAATGTTTCTTAAGTGTTTCATTGTACCTGCCTCAACTACCTCCGGCAGCTCGTTCCATGCACTCGCCACCCTTTGTGTGAAAAAGTTACCCCTCAGATTCCTGTTAAATGTTTCCCCCTTCCCTTAAACTTATGCCCTCAGGTTCTCGATTCCCCAACTCTTGGCAAGAGACTGTGCGGCTACCCAATCTGTCTCTCTCACAATTTTATACACCTTTGTAAGATCACCCCTCACCCACCTGTGCTCCAGGGAATAGAATCCCAGCCTGCTCAACCTCTCCCTATAGCTCAGACCCTCGAATCCTGGCCACATCCTTGTAAATCTTTTCTGCACTCTTTCCAATTTGACAACATCTTTCCTATAACACGGTGCCCAGAACTGAACACAATACTCCAAATGCGACCTCACCAACACCTTGTATAATTGCAATATGACCTCTCAACGTCTATACTCAATACTCTGACTGATGAAAGCCAATGTGTCTGTGTGGAGTTTGAACATTCTCCCTGTGGCTGCTGTGATTTACCTCCAGTTGCTCTGATTTCTTCCCACATCCCAAAGACGTGCAGGTTTGTAGGTTAATTGGCCCTTTGTAAATTGTCCCTCGCGTGTAGAGAGTGGATGAGAGAGTGGAATAATATAGAGTAGAGGCACTGTGGCGCATTGGTAGAACTGCTGCATTACCACGCCAAAGACCCAAGTTCAATACTAACGCATGAAAAATCGTGAGGGGAATATAAAATCATGAGGGGAATATAAAATCATGAGGGGAATTGAATGGGTGAATGCAGAGATGGGAAATCAGGAACCAGAGGATATGGATTTACGATGAGAGAGGAAAGATTTAATTGGAACCTGAGGGGCAACCTTTACACACAGAGGGCGGTGGGTTTATGGAACGAGCTGCCAGAGGAGGTAGTTGAGGCAGATACTATCCATATACTCGCACTTGTTTGTTTGTTCCTGAACTACAGCCAAAATGGTACACGATAGCGCAACAATTTTGGGCCCACCTTACCCACGGTCGTCCATTTGGTGCTAATGGAAGAAGTTTCATTGAGATTGGTGTTATATTTTTTAAGTTATTCACATTTTAAAATTTAAATCTATCTCCTAGGGAGGGGGGAGGGAGGGAGGGAGGGAGGGAGGGAGGGAGGGAGGGAGGGAGGGAGGGAGGGAGGGAGGGAGGGAGGGAGGGAGGGAGGGAGGGAGGGGGAGGAGAGAGGATAAGGGGGGTTGAGGGCAATGGAGTGGGGGGAGTGGAAGGGGGAGGGCAGGGGGGGAAGGAGGGAGGGGGGAGAGGGGGAGAAGGGGAGAGGGGAGGGGGAGGAGAGGTTTGGGCCTAACGGGTCCACTTGGTCTAGTAACATTTAAAAGTCATTTAGACAGGTACATAGATAGAACAGAATTAGAGGGATGTGGGCCAAACTCGGGCAGGTGGGACTAGTGTAGATGGGGCATGTTGATCGGTGTGGGCAAGTTGGGCCGAAGGGCCTGTTTCCACGCTGTATATCACTGAACACGTAGGCCAAGCAACAGCCTGTTATTGGTGGAAATGACCCTTTACACAAGATTCCACTTGAGCCTCCAGTATTAGTAAAGACTGGATTCCTCGTGAGGAAACAATGTCCCTCATTATTCAGATCAATAAAAAGACACAAAGTGCTGGAGTAACTCAGCGGGTCAGGCAGTATCTCTGGAGAACATGGATCGGTGACATTTTGGGTCGGGCCATTCTTCAGATCAATATACAGTGGACACAAAATGCTGGAGTAACAGCGGGTCAGGCAGCATCTCAGGAGAGAAGGAATGGGTGACGTTTCGGGTCGAGACCCTTCTTCAATATGGTTAATTGTGAACTTTGGGCATCAATTATACTAGAAAACAAAACTGCACAGTAAAGAAGAAATCCTTGCACAAACAAGCATAAGATGTTGGCAGTTGACTCATTGTGTAAACCTTGTTGCTGGTATGTTTCCACTTTGCAGTTCTTGTTTTTACAATGTTGCAAGGATGAATTTCTAACTTCATGTGTTTTAATGTGGTGTCATGCTTCAAATGAGTAGGTTATTAGACCATGTCTAAGGACAGTTAAATGTTCCGCACATTGGTTGTCATGGGGTCTCATTAAGGTCAGACCAGTAAGGATCAGGTGAATACTGCAGCAATCCACTAGATTCATGGTGACCATCAGTGATATGACCATCAGCAACAGACTGTTCCAGCTGCTACGGTCAGGCAAACACCTCCGCTGTCACGCTGTGAAAACAGAGAGGATGAGATGGAGTTTCTTCCCACATGCCATCAGGACTGTTAACTCTTATATCACCAGGGACTAATTTACTGTATTAATTAATTTTTTTGTGTTGTGTCTTTTTAAAAAAAAATTCTATTCTGTTTTGTAGTTTTAGCACAATCCGCAGGCATTGCCACTTTCATTTCACTGCACATCTTGTATGTGTATGTGACAAATAAAGTAGACTTGACTTGATATGAGCTTTTAATTTTTCCTTTCTAGATTGTTTCATGAAGTGAATTTAAATTCCAGGCTGTTGAGGGTGGCATGGTAGCGCAGCGATAGAGTTGCTGCCTCACAAAGCCAGAGACCCGGGTTCAATCCTGACCATGGGCGCTGTCATATCATATCATATCATATATATACAGCGCGGAAACAGGCCTTTTCGGCCCACCAAGTCCGCACCGCCCAGCGATCCTTACACATTAACACTATCCTACACCCACTAGGGACAATTTTTACATTTACCCAGCCAATTAACCTACATACCTGTACGTCTTTGGAGTGTCGGAGGAAACCGAAGATCTCGGTATGGAGTTTGCACGTTCTCCCTGTGAGCACGTGGGTTTTCTCCAGGTGCTCTGGTTTCCTCTCACATACCAAAGATGTGCAGGTTTGTAGGTTAATTGGCTTTGTAAATTGTCCCTATAGTGCATGGGTGATCATTGGTCAGCACGGACACAGTGTGCTGAAGGGCCTGTTTCCACACTGAATCTCTAAACTAAACTAAACTTAACTAAACTGGTGTGTGTGTATGCATATGTGTGTGTATGTCTGTGTATGTCTGTGTGTGTGTGTGTTGCATTTGGCTGCATGTGTGTTGCATGTCTATGTGCGCATGTGCAAGTATCAATGAGGAAATGCATGTGTGAACATGCATGAGCATACAGGTGCAAGTGGCTGCATGCACATGTGTATGAGTGCATGTCCACAAATAAGAGTGGCGCAGCTGGTAGAGCTGCTGCCTCACAGTGCCAGAGACCCTAGCTTCAATCCTGACCTTGGGTGCCGTCTGTGTGGAGTTGGTATGTTCTCCCTGTGACCACTGGGTTTACTCGAGGTGCTCCAGTCTCCTCCCACATCCCAAAGACGTGCAGGTTTATAGATTAATTGGCCCTCTGTAAATTGCCCCTGGTATGTAGGCAGTGGATGCGAATATGAGATAACATAGAACTAGTGTGAATGGCTGATCGATGGTCGGCGTGAACTCAATGAGCTGAAGGGACTGTTTCCATGCTGTATCTCTAAACTAAACTGAACAAGTATGTACAAGTATGGTAGCAAGTCTGAAGGTGGGTCTCGACCCAAGACATTGCCTATCCATGTTCACTACAGATGCTACCTGACCCCCAGACTTATTCCGCAACTGTGCTTTTATGGGGAAAATGAATAGTTGATGTTTCGGGTCGAAACCCTTCTTCAGACTGAGATTCAGGGGAGAGGGAAACTTGAGGTATGAAAAGGTTCAGAACAAATCAGAGCCGGCACCAAACATTTTCATACCTTTGGTTTCCCACTCCCCTGTCTCTCAGTCTGAAGAAGGATCTTGGCCCGAAATGTCACCCATTCCTTTGCTCTAGAGATGCGGCCTGACCTGCTGAGTTACTCCAGCATTTTGTGTCTATCTTCAGTGTAAACCAGCATCTGCAGTTCCATCCCACACACTACTTTTACAGGTATGCGTTTGTGTGTGTGCGTGTGAGTGTATGTGTGTATGTGTAAGTGTGCGCATTTGTGTGTGACTGTATGTCAGTGTATGTGTGTGTGGTGCGTGTGTGTTAGTGTGTGTGTATGTGTGCAAGCATGTATGTACACAAGAGTGAATGTGCGACATGTGTGATAGAAATCAATACTCTTATCTGCGTTAATTGCCCTGCACACACTGGCAGCTCTTTGTGCTTGAAGTGATGGGGTGAAGTGATAAGGGCCGTGACCTGCTTTTTTTTTCTGCAGAGCCTTATCACTCAGTGACACACCATGTCATGAAGAAGGAAACAGCTTTAGAGGCTGTGGTGAGAAACCACGGCCCATATTCCAGGAAGAAGTATCAGTTTTGTTCTTCTCTTGCAAACGCAGATGCAGCGAGCAGATTAGAAAAAATGTCACATTTAATTTGATTCCTGATTGGTCGACTTGGCCGGGCATGTTGAAGTCGATGTTTAAAAAAAAGAAAAGTGGGGAATTTAGATTGTCCGCATGTCAATCCCTTGGGCTCGTAAGTTTTCCGGAAGTTACCGTGCATAATAGCCACCGATGAACCTTTTACAACACCCCATGGAGCTAAGGGCAGGGTGTTAAAAAAACATGTCGAAAATTGTTCGGTTGTCGTGGTAACCGGTAAGGGAGGGTGGTGGGGGGGGGCGGGGGGAAGGTCGTTCTGAATGGTTGATTTGGTATTTGTCGACCCAACACTACTTGACGAAGACTTTGACTCGAGACATCTTCTGCTTCCCCTCCCAATCAGATCGCTCACATCCCTACACTTGCACAGAAGCCATTAAACCAGAGAAGATAGCAGCAGTCTCTGGGTTGAAATCCTCCAGGGCCCCTCGTTGTTCTGAAGGAGGAGGTTGAGAAACGAGGAAGCAGAAGGTTAGTGCTCAATGTCTGAAGCCAACTTTGTTTTTACTTTTGTTTCACTCTTTGTTACTTTTGCCTGAACGATTACAGCATGATACAATCGGGGGAGAGAGTGCCTTGACTGCTGGCGCACTGATAATGGCGTGTGTCACTTTTTAAAGTCAACTTTAATAGTTGAATGACTGCCTTTGTAATGGCAACGGTCAGTCAAACATGGAGATCATTTGTGCCTTTGGTCCTGATGCTTTGTGATGGCTGACACTCTCCGGAATGAGAAGGAAGCAAGTTTGTTCCACCATCTTACCTTCATTTCCCAATGACCGCAAAAAGATTAGAATTTCGGGTAGCAAAGATGGGTTTGGGAGAAAGCGTTGTTGATTTTTGGGTGCTGTTTTATTTAGACCGGGAGTGCCTCCACAATCTTTCTCAGCCACTGCGGGAGTCAATGTGCGAGATATTGGTGTTCCCTGGACCTCACCAGGGTTCAGTTTAAACTAAAAAAAGGAGAAAGTCCCCTTGTTGTGTTATTTCCCCTTAAAAGATGGTGCGGTGACGTTGAAAGAGGAACTGGCCATCTTGTAACAAGAAGGGGGAGGGTGTATCACAATCTAAAATAACTGATTGCATCAACTCTGCCTCAAACCGTTCGCTAATGTTGGATTCCTGAGGCTTGTTTCAGGTGAGACAGGGTCAAATGGTAAAATCCCCTTAAATAAAGGCCCTCCTCATTAAAATAAAAATCCAGCCCAGTCGCAATGTAAAACAGTATGGCACAAGCCCACAGTGTCTGTGCCGAACATAATGCCTGATCTCATCTGCCTGGGCATAATCCATATTCGTCTGTTCCCTGCATTTTCATTTACCTATCTAAAGGCCTCTTACACGGCACTATCATATTTGCCTCCACCACCACCCCTGGCAGTGCGTTCCAGGCCCCCACTATTCTGTGTAAAAAACTTGCCCCGCGCATCTCCTATAAACTTTGCCCCTCTCACCTTTGGTTGTGATGTTTTTATTGCTACACACTCACTGAAATGAGTAGAAAGCAAGTTCGATCTACCATCCTCTCACTCCCTGGATAGAGTGAATGTGCAGAGGATCTAGTGGGAGAGTTTAGGACCAGAGGCCACAGCCTCAGAATAAAAGGATGTACCTTTAGAAAGGAGATGATGAGTCATTTCTTTAGTCACAGGGTCGTGAATCTGCGGAATTCATTGCCACAGGGGCCTGTAAAAGCCGTCAATGGATATTTTTAAAATGGAGATTGACAGATTATTGATTAGTAAGGGGGTCAGGGGTTATGGGGAGAAATCAGGAGAATGGGCTGAGAGGGAAAATAGATCAGTCAATGGCTGAGTAGACTTGATGGGCCGAATGGCTTAATTCTGCTTCTTTAACTTATGAGCTTATGAACTTCATTGCCCAGTGACCACCACAGGATTAGAATTTTGGGTACTCAAGGTGGGTTGGGAGGGGTGTTGTTGATTATACATTAGTGTTTTAGACCAGGGAGTATTTCTACAAGCTCTTTCAGCCACTGAGACAATGAGACCCAGATGGGTGTTTCTGAAGATTCAGTGGTTTATGTGCTGTACTGTTCTACATTCGAAACCCACTAACTTCCATTTAATTCTGTTTGCCAATCATCTAGACGAATGAATCATTTACGGCAGCTAATTAGCTGAGCGGAACAGCTTTGGGAGGTGGGAGAAAACCGGAGCACCCAGGGGAAACTTTTGTAGGCACAGATAGATATCATTAAAAGGTCAGTTTAGTTTAGATTTGGTTTCGCGATACAGTGCAGAAACAGGCCCTTCGGCCCAACGAGTCCATACCAACCAGCGATCACGCTGTACACTAGCACTATCCTACACACTGGGGACAATTTACAATTTTTACCAAAGCCAATTAACCTACAAACCCGCATGTCTTTGGGATGTGGGAGGAAACCGGAGCATCCGGAGAAAACCCACACGGTTACGGGGAGGATATACAAACTCCAAAGAGACAGCAGCCGTAGTCAGGATTGAACCGGGAGCATCGGAGTTATGAGACAGCAGTACTAACTGCTGCTTTGTTGTGCCAGTAGCTGGGTCCATTGATTAACAGAGGGGAAGATCGTGCAAGGAAAAATGAGGGGTCAAAGAGACAGAAGATGGGTTGAGAGATGGTGCAAATAACTGTGGCAGCACAGTGGTGCAGCTGGTAGAGCTGCTGCCTCAAAGCACCAGAGAACTGTTTTTAAGCCTGAGCTCGGCTGCTGTCTGTGTGGAGTTTACATGCTCTCCCTGTGACCATGTGGATTCCTTCCCACATTGGACTGCAAATTGACTTAATGTGTCGGGAATGGAAAGTGGGACAACGTAGACCTAGTGTGAAAGTACGCAAAGTACTGGTGTGACAGTGGGTCAGGCAGCATCTCTGGAGAACATGGATGGATGTGACATTCCTCCTCTCTTCCAGCTTTTTTCCACGCCCCCCCGCCCCCCCCCCCCCCCCCCACCGCTGGCAACCAGTCTGCAGAAGGATCCCGACCCGAAACGGCTCCTATCAATGTTCTCTAGGGATACGGCCTGACCCATTGAGTTACTCCAGCACTTTGTGTCCTTTTGTGTAAACCTGTATCTGCAATTCCTTGTTTCTACATCAAACTAATGTTAACGGTTGATCGATAGTCAGTCAACCTGGAGTACTGTGTGCAGTTTTGGTCTCCAAATTTGAGGAAGGACATTCTTGCCATTGAGGGAGTGCAGCGTAGGTTCACTAGGTTAATTCCCGGAATGGCGGGACTGTCGTATGTTGAAAGACTGGAGCGACCGGGCTTGTATACACTGGAATTTAGAAGGATGAGAGGGGATCTTATTGAAACATATAAGATTATTAAGGGATTGGACACGCTAGAGGCAGGAAACATGGTCCCAATGTTGGGGGAGTCCAGATCCATGGGCCACAGTTTAAGAATAAGGGGTAGGCCATTTAGAACGGAGATGAGGAAAAACATTTTCACTCAGAGAGTTGTAAATCTGTGGAATTCTCTGCTTCAGAAGGCAGTGGAGGCCAATTCTCTGGTTGCTTTCAAGAGAGAGTTAGATAGAGCTCTTAATGATAGCGGAGTCAGAGGGTATGGGGAGAGGGCAGGAACGGGGTACTGATTGTAGATGATCAGCCATGATCACATTGAGTCAAAGGGCTCAAAGGGCCGAATTGCACCTTTTGTCTCTTGTCTATTGTCTAACCTCCTTTCCATTGACTCCATCTATACTTCACACTGCCTTGGCAAGGCCACCAGCATAATCAAGGATCAGTCTCATCGCAGTCACTCCCTCTTCTCCCCTCTCCCACCAGGCAAGAGGTACAGAAGTGTCAAAGTGCACACCTCCATATTCAGGGACAGTTTCATCCCAACTGTTAACAGACGACTGAATCATCCTATTACCAACTAGAGAGCGGTCCTGATCTACCATCTACCTCATTGGAGACCGTCGGACTATCTTTAATCAGAGTTTACTGGACTTCACCTTGCACTAAATGTCACAACCTTTACCCTGTATCAGTACATTGTGGTTGGCTTGATTGTAATCACGTATAGTCTTTCCGCTGACTGGATAGCATGCAACCAAAAACCTTTTCACTGCACCTCGGTACACGTGGTAACAAACTAAACTAAACTAATCGTACACGTTTGCAGGTTAGTTGGCTTCACTAAAATTGTAAATTGTCCCTAGTGCGTAGGATGGTGCCAGTGTACAGTTGATCGTTGGTCGGCGTGGACTCAGTGAGCCAAAGTGCCTGTTCCCATGCTGTATCTCTAAACTAAACCAAACTAAAGTGCACCAGGTACCACCTGCTCTTCTTGGAAAATGTGGCAGGAATTTTTGATCGAACAGATTAAATGATGTTGGTTCTGGTTAGTTTGAATCGTTCGTTTGAAGCAGGTTGCAATGTTTCTCATCAGCACGTGTCAAACAGAGCAGCTGTGCGCCTGGGAAGAATAAGATTTCAGTATTAATTGGCCAGGGCAGCAACTTACTGCCGCGGTCCTTCACGGTTTCAGGCTGAGGCAACGTTAATGGGCCAGTCACTGATATCATGCTGTTCACTCTACAAGAGCGGCGACTTGCTGTGGTACAACTTGGTTTCCAGACCACCACCTGTTAGTCATTAGCACGATCAAGAAGTGCAAGGACATGATGATCCAAGATGGCACCTAAGCCAGGTGACTCTGTGAGTGTCAGTCACTGAAGTGAATCTGAGGGTTAGTCACTGAAGTGAATCTGGAAGCACGCATTACAATCGCTCCACTCTTTTAAATCTCTACTCCGACAGCCCTTTATCCTATATCTGTGCACTGTGGGTGGCACAATAGTAATCGTGTACAGTTTTCTCGCTGATTGGATAGCACGCAACAAAACAAAACTTTCTCGCTGTACCTCAATGCACGTGAAACTAAACTAAACTAAAGTAAACTAGTTCCTGTGCCCAGACTCCATGTCAATGATACAGTTGGTGTTGGTACATGTGATATAGTGCAGTATTGAATGAGGCTGTACCTGTCGAGAATTGTACACTTAGCCCTAGCAACTGCGATGGGAAAGACGATATTAAGCTGGAAAGAATGCAGAGAAGATGTACGAGGATGTTGCCGGGCACAGTGGCGTATTGGTAGAGTTGCTGTCTCATAGCACCAGAGTCCCGGGTTGGATCTTGACTACGGCTGCTGTCTGTACAGAGTTTGTACATTCCCCCTGTGACCGCGTGGGTTTTCTTCGGGTGCTCTGGTTTCCCCCCACGTTCCAAAGATGTACAGGCTTGTAGGTTAATTGGCTTCTGTAAAATGTAAATTTTCCTAGTTGTGTAGGATAGTGTTAATATACGGGATGATGGCTGGTCAATGCGGTCTCGATGGGTCAAAGAGCCTGTTTCCATGCTATATCTCTAAACAGCCTCTTAAAAATATTCAAAGATGGCGCCCAAGCCAGGCAGATCCTTGTGTCCTGGTCCCAGAAGTGGATCTGCAATC
This sequence comes from Rhinoraja longicauda, assembly GCF_053455715.1. Classification (NCBI taxonomy): domain Eukaryota; kingdom Metazoa; phylum Chordata; class Chondrichthyes; order Rajiformes; family Arhynchobatidae; genus Rhinoraja; species Rhinoraja longicauda. Next base: position 20,071,189 of record NC_135965.1, read on the forward strand.
ACTCATTACAATCACTCCACTTTATTAAACCTACTCCAACAGCAGCATTTCGTATCATGTACACCATGGGCGGCTTGATTGTAATCATGCATAGTGGTTAGCATGCAACAGAAAAGTTGTTCACTGTACCTTGGTGCCAGTGACAATAAACTAAACTAAATATAAGTACAAATGGGAAAGGGTGGGGCATCATTGTAAACGTCTGCTCAAAAATACATGGCTCGATTCTAACAAATGAGGAATTAAAGATCAATTCTGTTATGGTCTGATGAATAGGTAAAGTTTCGGGTCAAGAACCTTCTTCAGACCTGAAGAAGGGTCTCAACCCAAAATGTCACCTAGTCCATTTCTCCAGAGTTGCTGCCTGTCCCGTTGAGTTACTCCAGATTTTTAATGTCTATCTTCAGTAGAAACCAGCAAACTGCAGTTCCTTCCTACACAAAGATGGCCTTGGGAAGGCAACAAAACACAGATGAGATATTGAAACTATTCTACAGAACACAGCAGCAAAATTGTGGACAAAAACGCTCCCATGGCAACTATTTGAACTTGACCGGAAAATTTGTTTTACATTTCAATTAAGTGAGGGGTGCATTTTGGCCAAATGTTCAGGGCAAACACTCCTGCCTACAGCAGCATAGGGATTGTCTGCAATCACTTGGAGTCTAAATTCAGTTTAGTTTAGTTTAGTTTATTATTGTTACGTGTACCGAGGTACAGTGAAAAGCTTTTTTTGCGTGCTATTCAGTCAATGGAACTATACATGATTACAGTCAAGCCGTCCACAGTGTACAGATGAAAGTTAAAGGGAATAATGTTAAGTGCAAGATAAAGTCAATTAAAGATAGTCCGCAGGTATAGAAGATTGACGTAGGTGTCCCTCTGATCCAGGTGTTCCAGGGATGATTGTAGGGCCAGGGAGATGGCATCAGCCGTGGACCTGCTGTGATGGTGGGTGATCCACAGTAGACCAAGGTTACTTCATAAGTTGGATTTCAAACTAGGATTCTAATATTAGAGGGTATAGGCTTGAGAAGGACCTCAGGGGCAACATTTTTTACTCAGAGAGTAAAGTCCGATTTGGCCAGAGAAAGCTGTAGCAGTGTTACAATTGCAACATTCAGAAAACATTTGGACAGATAAATAGATAGGAAGAGTTTAGAGGGATATGGGCCAAATGCTGCCAAATTGAACTAGCCCAGAATGCCAACTTGGTCAGCATGGACAAGTTTAGTTTAGTTTAGTTTAGTTTAGTTTAGTTTAGTTTAGTTTAGTTTAGTTTAGTTTAGTTTAGTTTAGTTTAGTTTAGTTTAGTTTAGTGATGCAGCGTGGAAATAGGCTCATCGGCCCACGGAGTCCACGTTGACAAGAAATCACCCGTGCACCAGTTCTATCCCATACACGAGGGACAATTAACCTACAAACCTGAACGTCTTTGGAATGTGGAAGGAAACCGGAGCACCCAGAGAAAATCCACGCAGTCACAGGGAGAACATGCAAACTCCATACAGCCAGCACCTGTGGTCAGGATCGAACTCGGGTCTCTGGCGCTGTGAGGTAGCAACTCTACCGCTACGACGCTATCAAGCTATGTCCAAGGGCCTGTTTCTGTAAAAACAAGCAACCGCAGATGTTGGTTTATACCAAAGATAGACACAAAATGCTGGAATTAGTCAGCGGATCAGGCAGCACCTCTTGAGTAAATGGATAGGCAATGTTTTGGGTCGGAAATGAAGAAGGGTCCTGACCCAAAACATCACCTGTCCATTTTCTGCAGAGATGCTGCCTGACCCGCTGGGTTTCTAGAGCATTTTGGCCCTGTTTCAGTGCTGTATAGCGCTCGGACACTATAACAAGAGGGCAGTTCTTGGGTTCAGTGTTTAGTTACCGAGCCCATGCTCTCTTCCGTATCTGCAAGAGGAACAAGCTGTAGCAACTACAGAAACAGATTTGAAAGTTCCCCTGCTCTTTTCGCAATCATGTCATGAATTCTATTGCAAATACTTGACCAAACAGGCAGGTAAGTCGTTGCATAAGACTGCACCTTCAACTGACCAGCCGTTAGGCAATACCACAGAGTGAGGCGTCAGCCAAAAGCTTTACAGTCATGGAGTCATCGAGTCCTACAGCGTGGAAACATGCCCTTCAGCCCAACTTGCCCACTCTGACTAACATGTCCCATCTGCACTGGACCCATTCTGGGCTCGTCCCATTTCTCTGCGTTTGGCCCATATCCCTCTAAACCTGTCCTATCCATGTACCTGTCTACATTTAAAAAAAAGTCGCGATAGTACCTGCCTCAACGAAATCCTCCAGTAGCTCGTTCCATACACCATCACCCTTTGTGTATAGTGTTCGGCTTAAACCCAGAATCTTCTGGCTCAAAGAGCTAAACATTGAGCCGCAGTAAGAGTGGCCCAGTGGTGCAACGGTAGAGTTGCTGCCTCACAGTGCTAGAGACCCGGATTCAATCCTGACTACGTGCACTGTTTGTATGGGGTTTGCATGTTCTCCCTGTGACCGCGTGGGTTTTCCCAGGTGCACCGGTTTCCTCCCACACTCCAAAGACGTACAGGTTTGTAGGTTAATTGGTTTCAGCATAAATTGTAAAAGTGTCCCCAGTATGTAGGATGGTACTAGTGTACGGGGTGATCGGTGGTCGGCACGGACGCAGTAGGCCGAAAGGCCTGTTTTCCGCAATGTATCTCTAAAGTCTAAGGACTGAGAACTTACCAGGCAAGTAGCAATAGGAAATGAGTAGTTAATTTAGTTGACAGTTAATTTAATACCTACAGTATACATGATTAAATGGAGATGGACTGTAAAATGGGGATCATTCAATAAACGTGCAAGGCCTGGTAACTGTCAAATTTTCCCTTCCATTTTTGGTTGATCTAATCTGAGCAACACTGTGACACAGCTGGTCGAGCCGCTTCCTCACAGCGCCAGAGACCCGGGTTCGATCCTGACCTCCAGTGCCATCTGTATGGAGTTTACACTTTCTCCCTGTGACCACAAGGGTTTTCTCCAGGTGCTGCGGTTTCCTCCTGCATCCCAAAGACGTGCGGGTTTGTAGATTAATTGGCCTCTGTAAATTGCCCCTAGTGTGTAGGGAGTGAAAGTGAAAGTGGGATAACAGAACTAGTGTGATCGAAGGTCGCCGTGGACTCAGTGGGCTGGACGGCCTGGTTCCGTGTTGTATTCCTAAACTAAATTAAACTACAAGAGAGTGGTGGGTGCTCAAAACGCATTGCTGTGCCACTGGCCCGCTGTTCTATAAATGCTGCCCCAACCGGGATTCACAAATGCATTATTCTCAGTGAACTTGTATCATCCTTTTTAGAAACAAGGAACTGCAGATGCTGATTTATTTTTAAAAAGACACTAAGTGCTGTAGTAACTTGGCGAGTCAGGCAGAATTCCCAGTGAACATGGATAGGTGACGTTTTGGGTCGGGACCCTTCTTCAGACTGTAGTTTTATTGGCCTCTGTAAAATTTCCCCTGGATTGTGGGGAATGGGATAGCGTTGAACACGTGTGAATGGGACATCAATGCTCGGCACGGACCACGAGGAGCCAAAGGGCTTGGTTCCATGCTGTATCTCGAAACTAAACTGAACTCCATTCAAGTCTCAGTCTTTAACAGGAAACATTTTTCATACAAATGTAAGATTGTGTCAGTTAGATTGTTAGCAGCACCTTAAGCCACAACAAATAGGTGGCTTGTCAAGTTGTAGTAATTCAATTGGTTGATAGATTGGTTATTAAAAGCTAAATTTCCATGGTTTAGTAAGTAGATAACAATCTGCTTGCTGGTGATCAAAGTGAGCAGATCTAAAGGACGTTAACCTGCTAATTTCATCAGAGCAGCACAGTGGCACTGCTGGTGGAGCCCCTGCCTCACAGCGCTGGAGACCCGTGCTTGATCCTGACTACGGACGCTGTCTGTACCGAGTTTATACCTTCTCCTGTGACAGTTTGGGTTTCCTCCGGGTCTTCCGGTTTCCACCCACTTCCCAAAGACGTGCGGGATTGTAGGTTAATCGTCCCTCTGTAAATTGCCCTGAGTGTGCACAGAGTGGATGTGAAAGTGGGATAACATAAAACCCGTGTGAATAGGTGATCGATGGTCGGTGTTCAGCCGGTGGGCCAAAGGGCCTGTTTCCATGAGTACCCGGAGGAAACTCACGCGGTCACGGAGAGACCATGCAAACTCCACACACAGACTCTGCCACAATGATTCCATGGTTCTTTTATGATCATGTGTACCAAGGTGCGGTAAAGCTCTTTTTTTTGCACACAGATCAGTAAGATTATTGCCACACATAAGTACAATCCCCGAATAAGTACAGAATGCATTGAAACAGCCCACTGAGTCCATATGCAAGAGTCACCAGGTTTTGGCGCCATTTTGCGTTCCCAGCAGCAGCTGGCCATAATGGCGCATTACAGCCGTCACCTCCGTGCGACCTGTTGTCCCTGTCCTCGCCCGGCCACCTTCAGTCTTCATGCCCCAGGGCGCCTCCCATAGCTAACCTTGAGGGCGCAGATAGTAAGACCCCCCCCGGTTCTTCTTAACAACCCTTTGTCCAGCGTCCGCTGCCATTGCCAACTCCCTCCACCCACCCCTCTGGTTCCAAGTCTTCATGGGGCGAGCAGGAAGCGAGGCTCGGACAAGGTTCCCTCTCCGGGCTGTCTCCCCGGTTCCGTGGCGGGTGAGCCGGGCCTGCTGCCCGCAGGGGTATGGCAGCAGCTCACGGTTCATCGCGAGCTTCTGTCACGCCCGGCCCATTGAGAGATTCCTACTAACGATTACATTAAGTCACGAGACGTAGAGTGAAAATGTGTGCCATTATTTTTTCCTTCACTGCTTTCTATTTAAAGGGACTTACATTAATTTTTAATAGTTAATCTCTGTTCAATTATTGAAGAGAGGAGATGGCAAAACTGTTCAGAGAGTACTTGATGATCACTGCTCCCAGTGGCACTTTCACATCAAAGAGGCAAATAATGAAGCATTTTAAATTCCCTTTAAAATGTTGTTTTGTCGGCAGGATATGGGACCAGGCTCTTTGCCCACCCACTAATTGTCTCTTGAGAAGATAATGGCGGCTTTCCTACCTTGTTTGGAAAGGGTGCAGTGAAGATTTACGAGGATGTTGTCAGGACTCAAGGGTCTGAGATATAGGGAGACATTAAGCAGGCTGGGATTCTATTCCCTGGAACACAGGGGGATGAGGGGTGATCTTATAGCAGTGTACAAAATCATGAGAGGACTAAGTCGGGTAGATGCACTGAGTCCCTTGCCCAGAGTAGGGGAATCGAGAACTAGAGGACATGTGTTTCAGGCGACGGGGGAAAGATTTATAGGAATCTGAGGGGTGACTTTTTCACCCAAATGGTGGTGGGTGTCTGGAACGAGCTATAGGAGGATGTAGTTTGGACAGGCACTATCGCAATGTTTAAGAAACAATTAGACAGGTGCATGGATAGATAATAGACAATAGACAATAGACAATAGGTGCAGGAGTAGGCCATTCAGCCCTTCGAGCCAGCACCGCCATTCAATGCGATCATGGCTGATCACTCTCAATCAGTACCCCGTTCCTGCCTTCTCCCCATACCCCCTCACTCCGCTATCCTTAAGAAGGACAGGTTTAGAAGGATATGGGCCAAACACAGGAAGGTGGGATTAATGTAGATGGGACGTGTTGGTAGGTACGGGCAAGTTGGGCCGAAGGGCCTGTTTCCATGCTGTATGACTCTATGACTCTATGACTCGTATTGGAACAAACCCAGTGGTGAAACCTCTGCCTCAGTGAGGATGGGAGTTCCAGATCTTTGACACAACAGTGGGGCGGGAATGAGGAAAGATTTCCAAGTTCGGACAGTGAGTGACTGGCATGAGAATTTGCACCAGGTCACTTTTTTTTGGTTTCACAAATTCAAGGGCGGCGCAGTGGCACAGTAACTTCTACTAACACTCCCCTCCCCCTGCCTTTTTCCCCTGCCCCCTCACACCCCCCCCCCCCCCCTCCCCCCGGCCCCCTTCCGCCACTGTAGTCATTTAACCAGTTCCACAGTTCACAACAACAGGACACTGCCTTACTGCGCCAGAGACCCAGGTTTGATCCTGACTACGGGTGCTGTCTGTAGGGAGTTTGCATGTTCTCCCTGTGACCACACTATGGCCTGCACATCTCCAAACTTTTCCCCTCTCACATTAGAGCTATGGCCTCTTGACTTTGACATTTCCACCCCGGGAAAGAAAGTTCTATCTAACTCCACTATCCCTGCCTTTCATAACTTTACATATCTCTATCAGGTCTCCCCTCAACGTCTTGCATTTCACAGAAACAAATCCAAGTCTGCCCAACTGTGGCAGCGGTAGAGTTGCTGCCTTACAATGCCAGGAACCCGGGTTCGATACTGTCCACGGGTGCTGTCTGTACAGAGTTTGCACGTTCTCCCTGTGATCACGTTGGGTTTCTCCAGGTGCTCCGGTTTCCTCCCTCACTCCAAAGACGTGCAGATTGGTAGGTTAATTGGCCTCTGTAAATTGTCCCTAATGTATAGGATAGAGTGGGTGCAGTGAAGATATTTCCACCAGGACCGGAGGCCTCAGAATAAAAGGACGCAGCTTTAGAAGAAGATGAGGAGGAATTGCCTCAGTCAAGAAGGTGGTGAATCTGTGGAATTCACTGCTACAGACGGCTGTGGAGGCCGTCGATGTGTATTTTTAAAGTGGAGGTTCTTGATTAGTACAGGTGTCAGGGGTCATGGGGAGAAGGCAGGAGAATGGGGTTGAGAGGGAAAGATAGATCAGCCATGATTGAATGACGGAGTGGAGATGATGGGCTGAATGGCCTATTTCTGCTCCTATGACATGAACTTATGAACTTATGACCCAGCAAGCACTATGTTCCGGAGATTAAATGAAAGACGGATTTAAATTCTCCAGCTGTCATGGCGAGATGTTGACACAAATGTATTTATTGGTTTATTTGGTTTATTATTATTACTGTCACGTGCACCGAAATACAGTGTGAAACTTTGTTTTGCAAATCTTACCATACATGAGTACATTGGGTGGTGCAATAGGGAAAATCAACAAAAGTGCAGAATCTAGTGTTACAGCTGCTGAGAAAATCTATCCCGTTAATCCACAGCTGCAGATTAATAGTTCAGGAATCTGACTGAGAGGATAGTTTAGTTCAGAGGTGCAGCATGAACACAGGCCCTGATATCAGCCCACCGAGTTCGCACCAACCATCAATCACCCATTCACACTAATTCTAAGTTATCCCACTTTCTCATCCACTCCCTGCACACCAGGGGCAATTTTACAGGGGGTGATTATCAACAAACTAGAAGCAACAACGGTGATTAATTAACTCCAAAGACATACAGGTATGTAGGTTAATTGGCTGGGCAAATGTTTTTAAAAAATTGTCCCTAGTGGGTGTAGGATAGTGTTAATGTGCGGGGATCGCTGGGCGGCGCGGACCCGGTGGGCCGAAGGGCCTGTTTCCGCGCTGCATCTCTAAATCTAAATCTAAACCTGTCAACCTGCATGTCACTGGGACGTGGGAGGAAACCGGTGCACCCGGAGATAACCCACACGGTCACAGGGAGAACGTACAAACTCCATCCAGACAGCACCAGAGATCAGGATTGAACCAGGATGACTGGCGCTGTGGAAGCAGCTCCACCACGTCGCCCTTTGTCTGCTGCCACAGACACAACATGTGGCACTCACATCACACTCTGTGTTGACAAGGGCAACACGGTGTATCAGCGGTAGAGTTGCTGCCTTACAGTGCCAAAGACTCGGCTTTGATCCGGACTACAGGTGCTCTCTGTACAAAGTTTGTACATTCTCCCTGTGACCGCGTGGGTTTTCTCCAGTTGCTCCGGGTTCCACCCACCCTCCAAAGACAAACAGGTCTGTAGGTTGATTGGCATCTGTGAAGTGTACGGGGTGATCGCTGGTCGGAGCGGCTCAGTGGGCCGAAGGTCCTGTTTCCGCGCTGTATCTCTAAGAGTAAGTCTAAAAAACAAGCCATGCGATACACAATGGTGTGTAATGCTTCAAAATCAAAATGCGGAATTTGATTCCTGACCCAAAATGTCACCCATCCATGTTCTCCAGAGATGCTGCCTGACCTGATTCCAGCACTTTGTCTCCTTCCAAATCCAGCCTATCTTTACAGTGCATCTTTTAATATCAATTGCCAGCATTACATTTTCCACTGGAGTGTGCTTGGGAAAATTACGTCATGACCTGTCCATGAAAAACTTCAAGGAAAGATTCGGTAAAGATTGTAAATTGTTCCCAGTGTGGAGGATAGTACGGGCAGTACGGGCTGATGGCTGGTCGGCACAGACTCGATGGGCCGAAGGGCCTGCTTCCGCACTGTATCTCTCTAAACTCTAAACTCTCTAAACAACCAATAAGCTCTCTGGTTTTCTCATTGCTACAGGTTAATTAAATGGTTCAATCAATGGCTCAATGGTACTTTATTGTCACATGTACCAAGGTATAGTAAAATTCCTTTTTGCACACAGTTCAGAACAAATATTACTGTATATAAGCACATCTTAGATACAGTACAAGTGTATAGGAATAGTATACTGAGACAGTATATGAGTCACCAGGTTTGGTGCCATTTTGAAGTCCTTGTTGTTTTGTGCAAAGTTCTTAACATGGCTATGTCCTGGCCATTGTCCTGGTTAGGGGTGCCAACTATCTCATTCCCAAATATGGGACAAGGTGACGTCACCACCCTGCGCCCCACATGACCTCACCCAGCCAGCGGCCACGTGCTCCTACTCCACCAATGGCGGCCGCCCGGGCTGGGAGGCGGGTTGCTATGCAACCTCCGTTAGGTGGCGCCAGGGCCTCTGGACCTACACTGTCCAGACCTACACTGTCCAGACCTACACCGTCCGGACCTACAGTGTCCGGGCCTACAGCGTCCGGGCCTACAGCGTCGGGGCCTACAGCGTTGGGGCCTACAGCGCCCCCCAAGCCTAATACGGGACAAGGTCAGTCCCGTAGGGGACAAACCAATTTAGCCCAAAATACCGGCTAATACGGGACAGTTGGCAACTCTAGTCCTGGTGGTGTTGCAGGATCATAAATTCATAGGTTCTCTGAGCAGAATTAGGCCATTCAGCCCATCAAGTCCACTTCGCCATTCAATCATTGCTGATCTATCTTTCCCTCTCAACCCCATTCTCCTGCCTTCTCCCCAGAACCCCTGACAACTTTACTAATCAAGGGTCGGCCTGGCCAAGCGTAGCCGTTAGTGTCCTCCACCACTGCTCCACCACCCCATGCAGCTGCAGGTCGCGTCCGGTCCGCGCACTTGGCCTCTTGGAGCAGTGCCCGGTTCAGCCGAGCCCCAGGCTGCTGCAGGGCCTCCAGCGGCCCACTCCATCCTCAACGGTGCACTGAACTAATGTCTGTAACATTATATCAGTAACACAATAATAATGTTATTAATATTAATGAAAGGTGTAAAGAGGTTTGCCTGAGCTTTAATTATTTATCGAGTTGTGAAATCTGCAGCATCCACAAATATAAATACAGGGGCTGAACATACTTTGTAGTATTTTGCAAGAAATGTAAAGAGATCCGAGTCGTAACTTGTCATCTCATCTTGGTAGCTTATTTCCTTTCCCTTCATGTTTTTTTTTAACCCGCCAGAGAACACAGGGAGTGTCAGGCTTCACCAGGTCTGAGCTATATCCTGGACTAAAAGCAAAATTAGATTAGGAAAACCCCAGCAAATCAAACCATTCGGAAGAAATGTGTTTTCCCTGGAAACGGGGAGAAAGTGGAACTCACAGCTTTGAAAGGCAGCACACAATAAACCTTGATTTGCATCGTTTAGGTTTATTGTTGCCACGTGTACTGAGGCATGGCAAAAGGGTTTGTTTTCCATGTTATCCAAATGATCAACTAATACCATACATAAATAGAATCAAGTCAAACTCAAATACAATGGATAGGGGAAAGGTGAAGATACAGAGTACAGGATATAGTTCTCAGCATTGTAGTGCATCAGTATGGTTTAGTTTAGTCTAGTGATGCAGTGCGGAAAGAGGCCCTTCGGCCCACTGAGTCCACGCCGACCAGCGATCGCCACACACTAACACTATCCAAGACACTAGGGACAATTTACAATTTTACAGAAGCTGAACTTCATGCAGACAGCACCCATAGTCAGGATCGAACCCGGGTCTCTGGCGCTGTGAGGCAGCAGATCTACCGCTGTGTCAACGTGCCACTGGTTCCAAAGACAAAGTCCAATGTCCGCAATGGGGTAGAGGTTAATCGGACAGTACTCTACCTGATGGTAGGACCATTCAAAAGCCTGAAAACAATGGGGAAGAAGCTGTTCCAGTCTGGTGGTGCGCGCTTTCATGCTTCTGTACCTTCTGCTGGATGGGAGCAGAGAGAAGAAAGAAGGACCAGGGTTCGACAAGTCTTTGATTCTGTTGGCTGCTTTTCCAGGGCAGAGTGAAGCGTAGATGGAGTCAGTGCTGGGGAATGTTGACTTCCCACACCCCACTACATCTGCAACTCTCTGCAATTTCTGGCCGTCTTGAGCAGAGCATCAAAGCTGGAGAAGCATTATGATTAACTTAACAGGGACTAATATTCTGAGGCTGGATCTATTGATGTGGAGGCCTGCGTTCAAGTCTTCCCATCGGCATTGGGGAATTCAACTTCATATTCACAACATAAGATGTAAGAGCATCAGTAAGCCATCCATCGCTTTGTACTTCCTCCACCATTCATCAAGATTATGGCTTATCTTCAATCTCAGAACCATTTTCCGATTCTCTCTCCGTGTTTCTTAATTTCCTTCCTACCCAGAAATCACTTTAGACTTTACAGATAGAGTGCAGCCCTTCAGCCCACCGAGTCCACCACGACCAGCGATCCCCTTGCACAAACACTACCCTACACACTAGGGACAATTTACAATTTTACAGAAGCCGATTTACCTACAATCCTGTACGTCTTTGAAATGTGGGAGGAAAGTGAAGCACCTGGTGAAAACCCATGGGAGAACGTGCAAACTCCGCGCATAAAAAAAGTATTGCACTGGGCCTTGGTGCACGTGATAATAAAGAAACCATCGAACCATTGAGCCACTGAGGTCTGGGGCCTGCAATGGGGTTGAGAGTTTTGGCGGATGCTGACAACGCTATCTCACAATCGTGGTGCAAGCAGATTAGTAAAATCCTGCGGTTTCTGTGCAAGCAGCAATGCTATTCTTAAAATTACTCAAGCGCGACTTTCCGTTAACTTGTGTGCATTGTGAAAATAAGTAACTGTGAAGGCAGACACTGTCAGGTTGTCAGGCAACTGAACCACCCTACCACCAACTGAAGAGCAGTCCTGACCTACTATCTACCTCATTGGAGGCCCTCGGACTATCTTTAATCGGACGTTAGACACAAAGTGCTGGAGTAAATCAGCGGGTCAGACTATACTAAATACTACAGGTAGTATAAGAAAATAACTGCAGATGCTGGTACAAATCGAAGGTATTTATTCACAAAATGCTGGAGTAACTCAGCGGGTCAGGCAGCATCTCGGGAGAGAAGGAATGGGTGACGTTTCGGGTCGAGACCCTTCTTCAGACTGAATACTTCAGTCAGAATACTTCTGAAACTAAATACTTCAAACTCCCATAGAACATGGACAGGTGGCGTTTCGGCTCGGGACCCTTCTTCAGACTGGCCGTTTGCTGTGTGTGGGAACCTATGGACTAGATTCCAGCCACATCTTCTCAATTATAATTTCAAGCTATCCCAGGACAGTAAAAGGTTCTCTGGAGCTTCAACCAGTGGAGGTGGGAAAATAATGACACCCATCCGTTCACTCAGGGCTGGGATGGATGGATTTTATTTTGAGGAATCAAGGAATTGGATAGGAAGGTTAGACACAAAGTGCTGGAGTAACTCAGCGGGTCAGGCAGCATGTCTGGAGAAAAAGGAATATGTAATATTTCTGGTCAGGATCTTTCTTCAGACCAGAAACGGATAGGAAAGTGGATTTGATGCATCAGATTCCCGCTGGCTTTGCTGAACGGTGGAAGAAATGGAAACAAAGAGAAGGGTGAACTTTCCGTTAACTTGTGTGCATTGTGAAAAAAAAGTCACTGTGAAGGCAGTCGCTGCTGAAGGCTGTCATGTTGTCAGGAAACTGAACCACCCTATCACCTACGAGTGAGCAGTCCTAAGCTACCGTCCTCCTCATTGGAGATCCTTTGACTATCTTTAACCGGATGTTAGACACAAAGTGCTGGAGTAACTCAATGGGTCAGGCAACATCTCTGGAGAAAAAGGATGGGTGACCTTTCGGGTCGGGACCCTTCTTCAGACTGGGGAGATTTCAGACTTGCAAGGTTTTATCTTGCATGAAATGTTATTTCCTGTATCCTGTATCTGCACACTGTGGACTGCCTGATTGCAATCATGTATAGCTGGCTGAATATCTGCTGGCTGAATAGCATGCAACAAAATAGCTTTTCTCTGTACCTCGGAACACTTGACAATAAGCTAAACTAAACTAAATATGTCAAACTCCCATCACCAACTTGCTTGAAACACGGATGCTGGCTGCAGAACAGGGTCAAAAAATTCCTCTGTTGAAGACATCAACACAGCACTGTGGCGCAGTTGCTAGAGCGACTGGCTCACAGCTCCAGAGACCCGGGTTCCATCCTGACTGCGGGTGCTGTCTGTGTGTGGGGCTTGCACGTTCTCCCTGTGACCCCGTGTGGGTTTACTCCGGGTGCTCCGGTTTCCTCCCACATTCCTAAGACGTGGGCTAATTGTCCCCCTGTAAATTGGCGCCAGTGTGGAGGGAGTGGATGAGAAGGTGGGATAACTTAGAACTAGTGTGAACGGGTGATCGATGACCGGTGTGGGCTCGGAGGGCCGAAGGGCCTGTTTCCATGCTGTATCTCTAAACTAAACCCCAATTAAAACTACACCAACAAGTAGTAATTTAAACCACTTTATTCAGCTCAACTGCTCTGTGTCGTTAAAGTACTTTTTAAAACTTCTGCCTTGTAAATCTGATATAAAAACAGAAAATGCTGGAAACACTCAGCAGGTTAGGCAGCATCTGTGGAAAGTGAAACAGAGATATACAGTTAATGTTTCATCCCTGAGGAAGTGTTCTTTGACTGGATTTTAGTTTAGTTTAGTTTATTGTCACGTTTACCGAGGTACAGTGAAAAGCTTTACTTGTTGAGTGCTATCCAGTCAACGGAACTGGATTACATTTGAGCCGTCCACAGTGTACAGATACAGGATAAAGGGAAGAACGTTTTGTGCAATGCTTTGTTACTCCTGCACTTGGTATTTTTTTGTAAACCAGCACCTGCAGTTCCTTGTGACAAGGTTGTCCTTAAAGTTAACGGTTAACCTCAATCGCTCTGTTTATTTTAGAGACACAGCATGGACACAAGCACTTCTGCCCACCGAGTCTGCACCTACCAGCGATCACCCTGTATACCAGCACTATCTTACACATTAGGGACAATTTACAATTTAAACAAAGCGAATTAACCTACAAACCTGCACGTCTTTGTAGTGTAGGAGAAAACCGGAGCACCCACAGAAAACCAACGCAGTCACGGGAAAAACGTACAAACTCCAAACAGACAGCACCTGTCAAACCCGGGTCTCTAGCGCTGTAAGGCAGCAACTCTACCGCTGTGCCACCATACCACCCATTGTACTTGAGTCCGACGGTTGTATTTATGTATAATGTTATCTGATCTGTTTTGCAAAACAAAGCTTTCCACTGTACCTCAGTACACGAGACAATAATAAGCCTAAACCTAAACCTTTGATTCCTTTCTTCCTTATAAATTTCCTTTAAAAAAATCATATAATGCTGGAGAAACTCAGCAGGTCAGGTAGTATCTCTGGAGTACATGGATTGGTGATGTTATGAGTCGGGTCTCTTTTCAGACTCAGGTGGTCACAAATAGGTGACATTTCAGGTCAGGATCTTTCTTCAGACTCTGGAGGACATGGATAGGTGACGATTTGAGTTAAACTGACCTCACAGATAGCATCTGTAGTAGGATCGAACCTGGGTCTCTAGCGCTGTAAGGCAGCAACTCTACCGCTGTGTCACTGTACCACCCTGTGTGTGAATGCTGTCTACATTCTCATCACTCATTGAGTAAAGATGTTTTTTTTCTGAAATCCTTGTTGAATGCCTTGCATAATTAAAAATTGTACAATTTGGTATAATAGTATAAAACTAAACATGAATACATATACAGCTCAAAATGTAGTTATAACGTTAAACACACAACCACAGGGGGCTGAACACCAATTTATGAATTCTGATGTCATATCTTAAGCTAATTCCCACATAAATAATTAGTTTAGAGAGAAGAAATTGATGTCAGGAAACCACACAAAAATAGTTGGGAACAAATAACAGGCTGGTTTATTTTTCTGATTGCATCGCGTAATGTTGGTGACTTTAATTAAGTCTCTTCGTCAGGTTGTGCCCGGGGATATTTGGAGAGGGATTTGGACTTCACATTTCACTCGAAGCTTGGAGGTTTTGACAGGGGAAGATGGATTTCCATCTTTTTCTCAAATACCGGGGGTGGGGTTTAAACGTGGAACCTTCTGTTTCAGAGGCAAGAGAGCTGATCACCACCACTGTGGATGGGGAGGATGACTCAACCTTCTGACTGCAGGCGAAGCTGTTTTGTTTAGAGGTGCAGCCTGGAAACAGGACCTTTGCCCCATCGGGTCCACGCCAACCATCGATCACCCGTTCACACTAGTTCTATGTTATCCCACATTCGCATCCTATGCACTAAGGGCAATTTACAGAAGTCAATTAACTGACAAACCTGCACGTCTTTGAATTATATGGGAGAAAACCAGAGCACCTGGATAAAACCCACAATGGCACCGGGAGAACGTGCAAACTCCAAACAGACAGCACAGGACAGATCAAACCTGGGTCTTTGACGCCGTGAGACAGCAACTCTACTGCTGTGCTGCTCTATAAGGGAGACAAAAGGAATTGCAGAAGCTGATTTTCAAAATTAAAAGTACAGGAATAACTCAGCGAGTCTGGCAGCAGCTCTGGAGAACATGGATAGCTGACATTTCAGGTTGGACCCTTCTTTAGAGAACATTCCCAACACAAACAGGGGTGTGAAGAAGTGACCCGACCGAAAACGTCACCTATCCATGTTCTTCAAAGGTGATGCCTGATACTGACTGACTCCTTCGTATTTGAAGAAGCTCAGTTGTGATCTTATTGAATGGTGGAGGAGGATCCAAGAGTCTAGTTTATTGCAACTGCTGTTGTAATTATCTCCTGGAAAGGGCTGGCTTGTCCATGATAAGTGTTTTGAGCCAATGCACTCCTCTGGTGAAGGTAGATAGGGAGCTACAAGATTTATTCAGTGACGATGATAGAATGGCAATATTTTCTACATCTGGATGACAGGTGCCTCGGGGGAGGGGAACCCACAAATGAAGGTGACCCCATGGCATGCATCTGGTCCCAGGCTTTTCCTAGAAGTGGAAATCATGAGTTTGTGGATTTGGTGTGGAGTGGTTAGATTCATAGTATTGCAGCATAGAAACAGGCCCTTCGGCCCAACTTGCCTATGCCGACCAAGATGCCGCATCTACACTATTCCCACCTGCCCGCATTTGGCCCATCTCCAAGGTGCTGGTGTAACCCAGCGGCTCTAGTAAGCTTCTCTGGAGAACATGGATTGGTGACGTTTCAATAGACAATAGACAATAGGTGCAGGAGGAGGCCATTCGGCCCTTCGAGCCAGCACTGCCATTCAATGTGATCATGGCTGATCATTCTCAATCAGTACCCCGTTCCTGCCTTCTCCCCATACCCCCTGACTCCGCTATCCTTGAGAGCTCTATCTAGCTCTCTCTTGAATGCATTCAGAGAATTGGTCTCCACTGCCTTCTGAGGCAGAGAATTCCACAGATTCACAACTCTCTGACTGAAAATGTTTTTCCTCATCTCAGTTCTAAATGGCCTACTCCTTATTCTTAAACTGTGGCCCCTTGTTCAGGTTGGGACCCTTCCTCAGACTGAGTTACTCCAGCACCTTGTGTCTTTTTGTCCCTCAACAGCATTGATGTATGGAGGGATCTTAAAGTGTAGATTCATAGCTCCCTGAAAGTGGCACCACAATTAGATAGAGTGGGAAAGAAGGCATATGTTGTGCTCACCTTTATTGATTGGGGGAGTGAGTATAAGAGTCAAGCAGTCATGATGCAGCTCTATAAGACTTTGATTAGGGGGCATTGTGTGCAATTCTGGTTGCCCTTCACAGGGCCTGTTCTGTACCTCTCTGTGTGATGGAGACATACAGCATGGAAACAGGCCCTTCAGCCCAATTTGCCCATGCTGACCAACATGCCCTAACTACACTAATCCCATCTGCCCGAGTTTGGCCCATATCCTTCTAAATCTATCCTACCCATATACTTCTCCAAAGATTTTTTAAACGTTGCGATAGTACCTGCCTCAACTACCTCCTCCAGCAGCTTGTTCTATACACCACCATCCTTTGTGTTGTATGTTGGAAGTGCAGGGAGATAAGCGTGTGCTGGTTAATAGACTGAATGACCTCAACATCTGTGAGAAAATCATCTGTTTCTAATCCAATGTCTTACTCCCTCAACTGAATAGTCATGAATCCTTTATTGAATATTTAGGACCAATTTAAATTGGAATAAAATATTTACAAGCAAGCTTGATGCTGTACGCATTATGGTCCCAAAGCAACACCAGGTTAATGCCATTCATTGAGATGAACCTAATAAGTATCCAGCACTTCAGACATTTAGCCTGCATTTTTAAATCTCTCAGCAGAGAGTTTTCTCTTTATATTAGAAATTGGATATTGGGGCTTGGTCTCTTGCTTGTTTCTGTCCTGCCCTGACCTTTCGAAAGGGGTTTTCCCATCTTTGTTGCACCTGTTAAGATCCAGAAGCAGAGATAACATGTTTACCTACCCTTTTGCCAAACACTAACACAGCTGCTGTGTACTTCTTCACAGGGCGGCACAGTGATGCAGCTGGCTAGAGCCGCTGCCTCAAAGCACCAGAGACCCGGGTTGGAACCTGACCTCGGGTGCTGTCTGCCTGTGGAGTTTGCACCTTCTCCCTGTGACCGTGTGGGTTTCCTCCGGATGCTCCGGTTTCCTCCCACATCCCAAAGGTTAATTGGCCCTCTGTAAATTGCCCCTCGTGTGTGGGGAGTGGATGAGAAAGTGGAACAAGAGAAAACGAGTGTGAATGGGTGATCGATGGTCAGTGTGGACTCGGAGGGCCGAATGAAACCTGTTTCCATGATGCATCTTCCAATAGAGTCACCATTGATCCCAAGGGACAGTCTACGAAGAGAAAACTTTCCTAAAATCCACCTGATCAGATTTACATGGGTTGTTTGTTTAAGCAGATTCAAGTTACAACTCAAATATTGTTCTTTATATAAGGTGTTGAACCAAGTTGACCCAAAATGTCACTCAGCTTTTTTCTCCAGAGATACTGCCTGACCCGCTGAGTTACTCCAGCACTTTCTGTCTATCGTCTGTACTGTTCTATGTTGTGTGTTTAGTTTAATTAGATCCGGGTGGCACGATGGCGCAGCGGTAGAGTTTCTGCCTTACAACACCAGAGACCCTGGTTCGATCCTGACTCGGGTGCTGTCTGCGTGTGGAGTTTGCACCTTCTCCCTGTGACCGTGTGGGTTTCCTCCGGGTGCTCCGGTTTCCGGAGGGTGCTGTCTGTACGGAGTCGGTACATTCTCCCCGTGACTGCGTGGGTTTTCTCCAGGTCTGGTTTCCTCCCAGACTCCAAAGACGTACAGGTTTGTAGGCTAATTGGCTTCAGTAAAATATTGTAAATTGTTCCTAGTGTGTAGGATGGTGCTAGTGTACGGGAATCGCAGATCAGCACAGACTCGGTGGGCCGAAGGGCTTGTTTCCGAAAATGCTAGATTTTTCTTACTATCTCGAAAGTAAATGAAAAGAAAGAAAGACTCAATGGGCCAAATGATCTCCCTTCATGCTATAAACCTTCAATGATTTATCCCTTTAACCTGCTTCACTTAAGAAATTTGATTATCTGGTCACAAGTCTAGGCAGGGGTTGTTATATACTAGGTGAAAAAAATCAGATCAAAGATGTCTCTTTAGCACCTTCGAGTTTGGATAAGTGTCGGCAACTTCAAGGGAGGAAGGCTTTGGTAAATAAGTATTTTTAAACATGCAGCGAAGGAACTAAAATCTTTCACTGCATGTTACACCCAGTGAAATCGTGGCTTATATCTCCAACACTAGAAATGCCTCAATAACTATTACATTCAGCAAAGAAATATCACACTCAGCTGATATATTATCAGTATCATTTTGGCTGTGTAATAATTTCAGAGGCTTTTTTTTGGCCTCTGATCATTGAGTCATACAGCGTGGAAACAGGCCCTTTTCCCAACTTGCCCATGCCGACCAACATGTTCCATCTACACTCGACCCACTTGCCTGCGTTTGGCCCACATTCCTCTAAACCTATCCTATCCATGTACCTGTCTAAATGTTTTTTAAATGTTATGATAGTAGCTGCCTCAACTACCCACTCTGGCATCTCGTTCCATGCACCCACCCCCTTTGTGTGAAAATGTTGCCCTTCCGATTCCTAGTAAATAATTTCCTCCTCACAAACCTATGTTTGTTGGTTCTCGATTCCCCTATTCTGGGCAATATAATGCATTTACCCTATCTATTCCCCTCATGATTTTGTACACCTCTATAAGATAACCCATCGTCCTTCTGCGCTCCAAATAATAAAGTCCTAGCCTTCTCAACCTGTCCCTAGAGCTCCGGCCCTTGACTCTTGGTAACATCCTCGTAAATCTTCTCTGCACCCTTTCTGGCTTGACACCATCTTTCCTGTAAATGGTGACCAAAATGGAACATAATACTCTAAATGAGGCTTCATCAATGTCTTGTACAACTGCAATCTCCCAGCTTCTGTACTTAAGACTGATGGAGGCCAATGTGCCAAAGGCCTTTTGACCACTCTATCTACCTGTGATGCCATTTTTAAGGTAATGTTCTTGATGTCACTCAGTCAGGGTTGATTTATGTTCACATTAAGTGGATAGGAAAGTGTGTTGGTCAGGACAGAACCGGTCAGTTGACCTTTCTGAAGAGGCTGGCAATCAAGTCAAATTGAGTTTATTGTCACATGCACAAGTATGGTGAGGTATAGATATCATGAAAATCTTACCTGCAGCTGCTTCACAGGGACATAGACAGCACACAAAAACATGCAAATAGCATGGAAATTAGACATAAATTCTGCAAGACAGTGTGAAGAAAAAGATAGCAAAATAAAACATTGATACAAAAGACAATTGGAAAACAAGTCCATGGTGGTGCGGTAATAATGATCAGGGAACTCACTGTGTGCAGGAGTTCCTGAAACATAGAAACAGTGCAACATGGAAAATAGAAACAGAAATAGTTCACTCGAGCCTATTCCATCATTTAATACAATCATAGGTGATCCTTGATTTTAGTATCTTACTTTGGGTAGATACAGCAGTATGTTGCTATTGAGGGCGTGCAGCGTAGGTTTACTAGGTCAATTCCCGGAATGGCGGGACTGTCATATGTTGAAAGACTGGAGCGACTAGGTTTGTATACACTGGAATTTAGAAGGATGAGAGGGGATCTTATCGAAACGTATAAGATTATTAAGGGGTTGGACATGTTAGAGGCAGGAAACATGTTCCCAATGTTGGGGGAGTCCAGAACCAGGGGCCACAGTTTAAGAATAAGGGGTAGGCCATTTAGAACAGAGATGAGGAAAAACTTTTTTAGTCAGAGAGTTGTGAATCTGTGGAATTCTCTGCCTCAGAGGGCAGTGGAGGCCAATTCTCTGAATACATTCAAGAGAGAGCTAGATAGAGCTCTTAAGGATAGCGGGGTCAGGGGGTATGGGGAGAAAGCAGGAACGGGGTACTGATCGAGAATGATCAGCCATGATCACATTGAATGGCGGTGCTGGCTCGAAGGGCCGAATGGCCTACTCCTGCACCTATTGTCTATTGCCTATTGTCTAACACAGGAGTAAACCCTTCAGCCCATGAGGTCTGTGCCGAACATGATGTTTATTTCAACTCATATCTTCTGTCTGCTCCATTCTCCGCATATGCCCGTCTAAAAGCCTATTAAACGCCACAGTTGCATCCACTTCCTCCACCACCCCAGGCACCCACCACTCTCTGAGTAAAAAGTCTTGCCCTGTTTATCTTTAAACTTTCTTCCTGTGACAAAGCTATGCCCTTGAGTATTTGACACATCTGAATCCCTCTATAAGATCACCCCTCGTCCTTTTGTGCTCCAAGGAATAAAGTCCTTGCCTTCTCAACCTGTCCCTACACCTCCGGCCCTTGAGCCCCGGCAACATCCTCGTAAATCTTCTCTGCACCCTAAAATAGTTTATGGATAAGAGCATGGGAACATGCCCTTTGGCCCATTGAGTCCTCGCCAACCAGCGACGCTCGTATACTAGCACTGTCCCACACACGAGGAACAATTTGGAATCTTTACCAAAGCCAATTAACGTAAAAACGTGTACGTCTTTGAGATGTGGGAGGAATGCAAAGCACCCAGAGGAAACCCATGCAGTGACAGGGAGAACGTACAAACTCTGTACCGACAGCACCCGTGGTCAGGATTGAACCCAGGTCTCTGGCGCTGTGAGGCAGCAAATTTACCGCTGCGCCACTTTGTCACAGCTTGGACGTTCATCTCAATTGGAACATTATCGTGCTGTGGAGTATTGTCAATGTCTTATATTCTGGTTCTGAACCTACAATTGAATGGTCCTGTTCTGATTGCCACAAACCGTTCCAATCTAACTCAGTTCCATTAAAATTAATGTGTAGAAAGGAACTGCAGATGCTGGTATGTACCAAAGTTAGACCCAAAGTGCCGGAGTAACACTGCGGGTCAGGCGGTATCATATCATATCATATCATATCTATACAGCCGGAAACAGGCCTTTTCGGCCCTCCAAGTCCGTGCCGCCCAGCGATCCCCGTACATTAACACTATCCTACACCCACTAGGGACAATTTTTACATTTACCCAGCCAATTAACCTACATACCTGTACGTCTTTGGAGTGTGGGAGGAAACCGAAGATCTCGGAGAAAACCCACGCAGGTCACGGGGAGAACGTACAAACTCCTTACAGTACAGCACCCGTAGTCAGGATCGAACCTGAGTCTCCGGCGCTGCATTCGCTGTAAAGCAGCAACTCTACCGCTGCTCTCGGGGAAAAAGGATAGGTGACATTTTGGGTCGGGGCCCATCTTCAATCAACCCTGCAAGATCTACACGAGGAGATGATTTTTTTAAAAACTCTGAATTATTGTAAAGCTAATAAGAAACAGATGAAATATCGTATGGGCGTGATATTTCTTTGCTGAATGCTACAGGTTTCAAGGCCTTTCTCAGGTTTGAGAGACAAGCTGGAGCTTCACCAGATGTGGCTTGCTGTTCCCTTGTTGAATATCAATTCCTTGATTAATCCATCATCCCTTGAAGTTCAATGGTTCAATGGATCTTTATTGACATGTGAACACTGCACAGTGAGATTCACAAGTCGCCATATTTTGGTGCCATTTACAATATGTACAAAGAGCAACTCCCGATGCAGGAAGCCCCAGACTGCTGCAGGGCTTCCTGCATCACCCTCGACCAGCTCCGCCTGCAAACCAATGTCCCTCTCCTCGCCCGACGGCCTTGTGTCCCGGGGGCACCTCCTTCAGCTGACTTTGAAAGCTCTGTAGGCAACATCCCAAAGTTGCCAACTTTCGTGGGAGTGCGCTTAATCCAAATCAAAGGTGGATCAATAATCTTTCTCACCAATATTGCATGGCCTCATTTTATTGGTATTGGGGAACTGTTCTGTCCTGGCAGGTTAGATACAGTCCATAATAAATCATTAACTCTTAGTGTGCAGAAGAAGACCATTCAGACCATGTTGTTTCTTTCTAAGATGCCTTGGTCAAACACCTCCCATGTTCATATTAAATGATAAGGCAAGCCTGTGGGACTGAGTGGCCTACTTCTGAAGAAGACCTGGGTGGCACAGTGGCACAGCGGTAGAGTTGCAGCCTTACAAGGCTAGAGACCTAGGCTCGATCCTGACTACAGGTTCCATCTGTATGGAGTTTTGAACCCAGATCTGTACGTGTGGGAAAATAACTGCAGATGCTGGTACAAATTGAAGGTTATCATAAAATGCTGGAGTGACTCAGCAGGTCAGGCAGCATCTCTGGAGAGAAGGAATGGGTGACGTTTCGGGTCGAGACCCTTCTTCAGGTCTGTATGTTCTCTCTGTGACCACGTGGGTTCTCTCTGGATTAATTGACCAGTAAAATTATCTCTAGTGTGTAAGATAGAGCTAATGTATGGGGATCGGCGGTCGGCGTGGACTCGGTGGGCTGATGGGCCTGTTTCTGCGCTGTGTCTCTAAGCTAAACTAAACTAAAAGATACAAAAAGTGCAGGAGTAACTCAGCAGTTCAGCAGCGCCCCTGGAGAATGGGGATAGATGACGTTTCTGGTAGGTACCCTTCTTCAGACCTTATTCAGGCCTACTTCTGCTATTTTCTTGTGTCCTTATTTAAGCCTTCGGCACCTTTGGACACTATGCAGTCAACGGTTAGTTCACATAAGTTTACAAGTTATAGGAGTAAAATTAAGTCATTCAGCCCATTGTGTCTACAACGTCATTCAATC
The DNA here is from genome assembly GCF_053455715.1 of Rhinoraja longicauda. Taxonomy (NCBI): domain Eukaryota; kingdom Metazoa; phylum Chordata; class Chondrichthyes; order Rajiformes; family Arhynchobatidae; genus Rhinoraja; species Rhinoraja longicauda. The sequence continues at coordinate 20,094,057 of NC_135965.1, forward strand.
ATGGCTGAACTATCCTTCCCTTTCAACCCCATTCTCCTGCCTTCGCCCCATAACATCTGACACCCTAACTAATCAAGAATCTGTCAATCCCCGCCTTAAAAATATCTATTGACGGTATCCTCAGCTGTCTGTAGCAATGAATTACATGGATTCACCAACTTTTAGCTAAAGAAATTCCTCCTTGTCTCCTATCTAAAGGTATCTCCTTTTATTCTGAGGTTATGCCCACTAGTCCTAGACCCTCCAACTAGTGGAAACATTCTCTCCATATTCACTCTATCCAGGCCTTTCACTCTGTGGTAAGTATCAATCAGGTCCCCCCCTTATCCTTCTAAGCTCCAGCGAGTACAGGCCCAGTGCCATTAAGCGCTCATCAGATGTTAACCCAATCATTCCTGAGATCATTCTCGTAAACAGTTCAGTTTAAAAATACCCAATGACTTGGCCTTCATGATCCCATCCCCTGGCTCGGACCCACTGTCGCTTCCACTGATGCCTCTTGCTCCAAGGAGCACAAAATGAGGACGGAACCCTTTGCATCATTTGGCCAACACCAGAAAATGCCGCAATCATCAATCTTCACACCTCCTGCTATTAGTCAATTCAATGTGCTGATAAGACAGTTTCATAATTTCTTGGCTCGTGGCAATGTTCTCTTTAGTATCAGAGCAAACTTTCTGTACTCTCCGTTAAGGTTCATTGTTGCCTTTCTTTAGCTGCTTTGCCCGAAGAAGTCTTCCATGGCCCTGGAACACATTGTATCCTCCTGATAAAATATTGCTTCCTTCATCTGCAACTTTTAGTAAGCGTGGCACTCATTAAGAGGAAAAATGTGTGGGTGGGAATCCGCAAAGGCAGCCCTATCAAAAGGAGAAGGTTGAATTGCAACAGTCTAACTATGTCACTGCTCCATGCCAATGGCCAGAGAGTCATAGAACATGGAACCGTACAGCACAGGAACAGGCCCTTCGGCCCACCATCTCTGTGTCGAACATGATAAACTAGCCTCGTCTGCCTACACATGATGCAGCGCAGTGACGCAGCTAATGGAGCTGCTGCCTCACACTGCCAGAGACCCTAGTTTGAACCTGACCTCGGGTGCTGTCTGTGCGTGGAGTTTGTACATTCTCCCTGTGACTGCGTGGGTTTCCTCCGGGTCCTCTGGTTTGCTCCCACTTGCGAAAGATGTGCAGGTTTGTAGGTAAATTAGTCGCTGTAACTTGCCACCTAGTTTACAGGAAATGGGATAACATGGAACTAGTGTGAAAGGGGTTGTGGTATGGTCAGTACAGACTCATTGGGCCAAAGGGCCTGCTTCCATGCTGTCTCTTTAAATTAATCCATACCCCTCCATTCCCAGCATATCCATGTGTCTATCTATAACTCCTAAATACCACTATTGCAGGCACCTCCACCACCACCCTGACAGTGTATTTGAGGACCCCACCAAGAGGGACCCAGGTTTGATCCTGACCTCCGGTTTGCATGTTCTCCCTGTGACCCCTGTACATTCCCCATGGCACTCTGATTTCTTCCTGCATCCCGAAGACGTGTGGCAAATCTAGTTTAATTGGCCACTGGCAATAGTGTCCATAGTGTGTAGATGAGTGGTAGAATCTGGGACGTGGGGGATGATGATAATGTCCACTATGTCCATAGTGTGTAGATGAGTGGTAGAATCTGGGATGTGGGGGATGTTGATGGGACGTGGGGTTCAGAAAGTAGGATTAGTTAGTGATGCTTGATGATTGGTGTGGATTTGATGGGACAAAGGGCCTACTTCCATACTGTATGACCACATTACTTTAAATTTCCTCTGAGATTCCTATTTTATTTCTTGAGGCTGCCTTATATTTTGGCCTCCAGTTAATCAAACGTTCATAAGTTCACACGTTTATAAGAGCAAAATTAGACCATTCGGCCCATCAAGTCTACTCTGCCATTCAATCATGGCTGATCTATCTTTCCCTCTCAACTTCATTCTCCTTCCATCTTCCCATAACCCTTGACACCCATACTAATCAAAAATGACATTGATATACGGAGGCATCTCGGGGTCCAAGCCCATAGCACCCTGAAAGTGGCAACACATAGGTCATGTGGTAAAGAAGGAAGAAGGTGTATGGAATTCTTGCCTTCAACAGTTGGGGCCCAAGTAGTTTAGTTCAGAGATACAGGATGGAAATAGGCCCACCGAGTCTGCGCCGACCAATGATTATCCCGTACACTAGTTCTATGTTATCACAGTTTTGCACCCTACACACTAGGAACAATTTACAGAAGCCAGTTAACCTACAATAATGCACGTCTTTGGAATGTGGGAGGAAACCGAAGCTCCCGAAGAAAGTTCATGCGTTCACAAGCAGAACGCACAAACTCTGTACAGACAGAACCCACAGGCAGGATCGAAACCGGGTCTCTGGTGCTGTAAGGCAGCAACTCTACCACCGTGCCACTGTGTCGCCCTGAGATAAGTCCGAAAATTATGTTGCAACTATACAGGACGTCATCAGGTCTCATTTGTAATATTATGTACAGTTTTGGCTGCCTCGTTAGAGGAATGATGTGGAGTCTTAGGAAGTTGACCAGAATGCTGCCTGGATTGGAGGGTATTACCTAGAAGGCGAGGTTGGCCAAACTTGGATTGTTTTCTCTGCAGCATCGATGGCTGAGGGGAGACCAGGTAGAAGTATGTACAATTATGAGAGGCATAGGCAGGATAGACAACCAGAGCTTACTGCCAGGGTGGAAATGTCAACGTTTTAAGGTGAAAGGGGCAAAGTTTAGAGGACATCTACGGGGCAAGTCTTTTTCACACATGGCTGGAAAGCACTGTCAGGGTTGGTGATGGAGGTAGCCACTATAGTGGTTTTTAAGAGGATTTTGGATAGGCATATGGATATGCTCGGAACAGAAGGATTATGGATCAAGTGCAGGCAGAGGAAATTAGTTCATTTTGGGATTTTATCATCATAGTCATACAACATGGCTCAACCTGCACACACCGACCAACATGCCCCATCTGCACTAGTCCCACCTGCCTGTGTTTGGCCCATATCCCTCCAACCCTGCCCGAACCATGTGCATGTCCTAATATTTTTTAAACGTTGTGACAGTCCTTGCCTCAGCTACCTCCTTCGACAGCTTCTTTTAAAACACCCACCACTCTTTGTGTAAAAAAGGTGCCCCTCAAGTTTTTATGAAATGTTCTCTTCCCCCCCCCCCCCCCCCCACCCACCACCCTCACCTTAAACCTATGTCCTGTAGTTCTCAATTGTCCTACTCTGTGCATTTACCCAAATTACCCCCTCACGGTCTTCTACGCCTCTATAAGATGACCTCTCATCCTCCTGCACTCCAAGGAATAGTCCTAGCCATTTGGCACAGACTTTGTTGGTCGAAGGGCCTGTTCTTGTACTGTTCTATATTCTAAAGGGCCTCTCTTTTGTAATTCCAAAGCTTTCCATTTGGCCTGTCAAAAAGAAAAGAGATTGATAAATGAATAAATAATATATATTTTTAAGTTTCAAAAGCCCACCCTGGTTGTAAAGTGCTTGTGGGTAATATTGGCCCATTGTGGGTAATATTGCAGCTTTCTTTTACATGACTGTTTTTGGAACGGCACAATGGGGCAACAGACGAGTTGCTGCCTCACAGCGACAGAGATCCGGGTTCGATCCCGACTATGGATGCTGTCTGTATGGAGTTTGTACCTTCACCCCGTGACCGGCTGGTTTTTCTCCGGTTTGCTCCCTCGCTCCAACGACGTACCGGTTTGTAGGCCGATTGGCTTTGGTAAAGATAGTTAATTGTCCCTAGTGTGTAGGATGGTGCTAGTGTATGGAGATTGTTGGTCGGCATGGACTCGGTGGGGCAAAGGGCCTGTTTCCACTCTGTATCTCTAAACTAAACTAAACTGGGTGAATTCATATCTCTTCTCTTTAATTAACTATCATCTTGATCAGTATGCTCCTGAATACATCAGGCTTGGAACATTTTGGATCCCTCACAGTCTGTGTTAAATTAGCCTTTGGCGAGCTGTGGTGATGATGTTGCAATAGGCTGCAAAATTCCTCCCCCAGGGAGCAGAAAAATCAGCCCTCCTCTAATCACCTTCCACCCAGCCATGTAAAAGACGCGATAACATTTATATTAAATTCCTCACCTTTGTGTTCACATCGAACCATGCTTTCCCCTCTCACTGTTACTCCAGAGTTATCACCAACTTACATGACAGGGTAGAAACAAAGTGCTGGAGTAACTCAGTGGATCTGGAGATATACGACAGGTGATGTTTCGGGTCGGGACTCTTCTTCAGTCTGAATGTCGCCCATCTCGGGACTCTTCTTCAGTCTGAATTTCTCCAGAAATGGTGCCTGACCCGCTGAGTTACTCCAGGGCTTTGTGTCTCTCGTTGGTATAAAGTAGCATCTGCACTTCTTTGTTTCCACTTTGGACTTTAGAGCGTAGCAGGTAATAAGTGGGCTTAGGTGTGGGAGGCGGTTGCTATTGGCACAGTTGAACAAAGTTCATGATTTGGTTTGATTTAGATTTGGATCGATTGTACACCATTTTTTATTACCTGGCTTGTTTTTAAGCTTTAGTTTTAGAGATACAACGTGGAAGCGGGCCCTTCAGCCCTCTGAGTCCACGCTGACCAGCGATCACCATGTACACTAGCACTATCCGACACACGAGGGACAATTTACAATTAACCTACAAACCTGCATGTCTTTGGAGTGTGGTAGGAAACCGAAGCACCCGGAGAAAACCCACACAGTCACAGAGAGTTGTGCAAACTCCTTACGGAAAGCACCTGGAGTCAGGATCGAACCCGGATCTCTGGTGCTGCAAGGCAGCAACTCTACCGCAGCGCCACTGTGCCGTCCAACTGCAGTTTCTACAGTTCTTACATTTTTACAATTCCACAGTTACAGTTCTAACATGTTGAATTTGTTGCATGCAAATTTGGATATCAAGGGCAGTAGAAAATACATTTGCATTTCATGTTTCAGGTCTTAATGACCATGTTAGATAGCCCTGATGTTCAATGTTAGGGTGGCACAGTGGCACAGCAGTATAGTTGTTGCCTTGCAGAGCCAGAGACCTGGTTTCGATCCTATTGCAGTTCCTTTCTGCCATAGACCCCTTGCTGCCTCACCCCTTGAATTCCTCCAGCAGATTGTTTGTTGCTGAAGATGCACTGAGCTGGCATCTCAATAGTCTGTATGGAGTTTGTACGTTCTCCATGTGACCGATTAGGTTTTCTCTGGGCGTTCCAGTTTCCTCCCACACTCCAAAGGCGTACAGGTTTGTAGGCTAATTGGCTTGGTAAAATTGTAAATTGTCCCTAGTGTGTGCAGGATACTGTTAGTGTGTGGGGATCACGGGTGGGCGCGGACCCGGTCGGCCGAAGGGCCTGTTTCCATGCTGTACCTCTAAAACTAACACTTAAACATGACTCATGCTTTTTTTGGCCTCTGAACAACTCATAATTCGAGCCACACCTATGCCCCGACATTGCGACTTCTAACCGCAAACCTCTCCACCTCAAGTCAAGTCAAGTTGAGTTTACTGACATATGCACAAGAACAGTGGGGAACATTTACCATGAAAAATCTTGCTTGCAGAAGCTTCGTAGGCACATAGATAAATGCGCAAAAGCAAATTGCACATACATTTTCTAAAGAGAAAGGAGACTGTGTGAAAAAAGGGCATGAGTGCAAAAACATAATTTTTTTGAAAAATGTCCATAGTAGTGGTTGACACGGTGGCGCAGCAGTAGAGTTACTGGCTCACAGCGCCCGAGATCTGGGTCCGATCCTGATTAGGAGTGTTGTCTGTATGGAGTTTGTACGTTCTCCCTGTGACCGCGTGGGTTTTCTCCGGGTGCTCCGGTTTTCTCCCGCAGTCCAAGAATGTACAGGTTTGTAGGTTTATTGGCTTTGGTAAAATTGTAAATTGTCCCTAATGTGTAGGATTGTGCTCGTGTACGGGGTGATCGCTGGTCGGTGCAGACTGGGTCGGCTGAAGTGTCTGTATCTCCAAAGTAAAGTAACTAAAGTAAACAAAAGTAATTAACCAATGCCTCACATCTCACCCAGTCCCCGCTCTTTATCTCGCCTCTCCATTCAGTCATGATGCAGGGTTTTGATCCAGCATATCAACAGTTCCTTTCTGCCGTGGACCCCTTGCTGCCCCATCAACAGGGCGGCACGGTGGCGCAGCGGTAGAGTTGCTGCCTTACAGCGAATGCAGCGCCGGAGACTCAGGTTCGATCCTGACTAAGGGCGGCGTCTGTACAGAGTTTGTACGTTCTCCCCGTGACCTGCGTGGGTTTTCTCCGAGATCTTCGGTTTCCTCCCACACTCCAAAGACGTACAGGTATGTAGGTTAATTGACTGGGTAAATGTAAAAATTGTCCCTAGAGTGTGTAGAATAGTGTTAATGTGCGGGGATCGCTGGGCGGTGCAGACTCGATGGGCCGAAAGGCCTGTTTCCGCGCTGTATCTCTAAATTTAAAAAAATAAACCCCTTGAGTTCCTCCAGCAGATTGTTTGTTGCTGAAGATGCACTGAGCTGGTATCTCAATAGTTCACAGCCACCAATTAATCCCTTCATAAAACATGGAGCAGTACAGCACAGGAACAGGCCTTTTGGCCCATCATGTCCATGCCGAACATAATGCCCAGACAAACAATTATCTGTCTGCACATAATCTATATCACTCCATTCCCTGAATATCCATGTGCCTGTCCAAAAATCCATTTAAGCATACACCACTAGACTAAGGACCATCTTCTTCCCCTCAGTTATCAGGCTTCTGAACAGTCATTCCACAGTACTATATATTTCACCTCTACCCCATTGTGAACATTGGACATTGTCTATGTAACTAATGCGCTACAATGCTGAGAACTATATTCTGCTCTCTGGTTCCTCCCCTCTGCACTATAGATTGTACTTGTATTTGTGCATGGTATATCTGATCTGTTTGGACAGCATGCAAAACAAAGCAAACCTTGGTACAATAATAAACCTAAACTAAATCTTAAATGCCACTATCGTATTTGCCTCCACCACTATCCATGGAAGCATATTCCAGGCAACCACCTCCTTTTAAAAAAACTTGCCCGCACGTCTCCTTTAAACCTTGTCCCTCTCACCCTAAAGCAACGCCCTCTACTTTTTCATATTTCCATTCGGGGAAAAAGGTTCTGATTCTCTACCCTATCTATGCATCATTTGGAGGGAAACTCTGAACATTGGCGATGCTAAAACAATTTCCCACTCTCAACCCAAGTTGGACAGGTACATGGATTGGACAGGTTTAAAGGGGTATGGGCCAAATGTGGGCAATGGGACTAGCTGAGATGGGGCATCTTGATCGCATGGACACGTTGGACTGAAGGGCCTGTTTCTGTGCTGTATGACTCTATGACTCAAATCCCAATCACATGTGCGATCACGTCACAAGTAGATAGGGTGGTCAAGTTGGCTTTCATCAGTCAGAGTATTGAGTATTGTTTCGCTGAACACTTTGGCTCTGTTGCCAAACACTTTACCTACCCTCCCCATTCCCATACTGACCTTGGCCTTCTCCATTGTCAGTGTGAGACCAGAGGCAAATTGCAGGAACAGCACCTCATATTTGGCATGGGCAGCTTACAAGCCAGTGGTATGAATATTGATTTCTCTAACTTCGAGTAACCCTTGCATCCTCTCTCTCTCCATCCCAGCCTAGTCATCATTCTCATTTCACTGTTGTCTTGTTGAGTTTCACTGTCTGTATAACTCTTATCATCTAGCCCACAGCCAACAGTGGACCATTGTAGGCTCCGCCTTTCCTTGATCATTGTTTCTTTCATTCATTTGTTCTATATCTGTCTAAATCACCGTCTATATCTCTCATTTCCCTTACCGCTGACTTTCAGTCTGAATATGGGTCTCAACCCAAAACGTCACCTATTCCTTTACTCATGACTCTCTGAGTTACTCCAGCTTTTTGTGTCTATCTTTGGTTTAAACCAGCATCTGCAGTTCCTTCCTACACATATTGAGAATAATATCCCAAGTTGGGAGGTTATGCTACACTTATACAAGACATCGAAGAGGTCACATCTAGAGTATTGTATTCAATTTTGGTCACCCTGCCATAGGAAAGATATTGTTAAGCTGGAAAGGATGCAGAAAAGATTTACAAGATGTTGCCAGGACTTGAGGGCCTGAGCTATACTGAGAGGTTGAGCAGATTATTCCTTGGAGCGCAGGAGGATGAGGTGTGACCTTGTAGAGATTTATAAGATCATAAGAGGAATAGATAGATTGAATGCACAGAGTCTTTTACCCACAGTAGTGAAATCGAGAACCATAGGTTTAAGGTAAGGGGGGAAGGATTTAATAGGAACCTGATGGGCACATCGTTTTTACACAGTGGGTGCTGGGTGTATGGAACAAGCTGCCAGAAGAGATAGTTGAGGCAGGTACTATCACTACATTTAAGAAACATTTAGACAGGTACGTGGATAAGACAGATTTAGAGGGATATGGGGCAAATGCAGGCAGGTGGGACTAGTGTAGATGATGCACGGTGGTCAGCGTTGGCAATGTTGGGCCGAAGGGCCTGTTTCCACGCTGCATGACTCTGTGACTCATGCTATGTTCATCCAACTTTTGGCTTCTGTCCCACAAACTGGGTCTTAAAGCATTCCTGATTCTGTGGAACCAGCAGACGGATAAATATGCTCAGAGTCTGGCACTGAGAATGGCGCATAGCCCGGTTCAGTGACAGTGAGGAATTTCACAAACTCTTGACATTAAACAGAAAGTGAGCATGCTGATAGTGCAAGTAATTCAGAAGGCAAATGGTACGTTTGCAAAGAACATGGGAAGATAAAAATGATGGACACTTGCTGTAGCAGTGTAGGACACAGGTGAGAGTTGACCTGTTGGGGCCTAACATTGCGAGATGTTTTGAGAGAGAAGGTGGAGAGAAACTGTTTGCACTGGTGAAGATGAGCAGAACTAGGGTGGCACGATAGCTCAGCGGTAGAGTTGCTGCCTTACAGTGCCAGAGACCCAGGTTCAATCCAGACTACGGGTGCTGTTTGTACGGAGTTTGTACATTCTCCCCGTGACCTTGTGGGTTTTCCCCCGGGTCTTCCAGTTTCCTCGTACATTCCAAAGACGTACAGGTTTGTATATTAATTAGCTTTGGTTAAGATTGAAAGTTGTCCGTGATGTGTATGAAAGCGCTAGTGTACAGGGTGATCGCTGGTCAGCGTGGAGCCGGTGGGCCGAAGGGCTTGTTTCCATGCTATATCTCTAAAGGAAAGTAAACTAAACTAAACAAAGGGATCGTTAATATAAGAGAGACACCAAGAGATCGATAGGGAAGCAAAAAGTACGGATACATTTATGGACAGACTGGGCAGACAATGAGAGAAAAATAATAGATTTAGTTTAGAAAGATAGAGACAAAATGCTGGAGTAACTCAACGGGACAGGCAGTATCTCTGGAGATAAGAAATGGGTGATGTTTCGTGTCTCGACCTGGAATGTCACCTATTCCGTTATTCTAGAGATGCTGCTTGACCCTCCATAGATTTAGTATAGTTTAGTTTAGTTTATTATTGTCACGTGTATTGAGGTACAGTGAAAAGCTTTTTTTGTTGTGTGCAATCCAGTCAGTGAAAATACCATACATGATTACAATCAAGCTGTTCACGGAATACAGATACAGGATAAAGGGGATAACCTTTAGTGCAAGATGGTCCAGTAAAGGTCTAATTAAAGATAATCCGAGAGTCTCCAATGTGGTAGATGGTAGCTCAGGACCGCTCTCTAGTTGGTGATAGGATGGTTCAGTTGCCTGAGAACAGTTGGGAGGAAACTGCCCCTGATTCTGGAGGTGTGCGTTTTGAAACATCTGTATCTCTTGCCTGGTGGGAGAGGGGAGAAGAGGGAGTGTCTGGGGTGAGATTGGTCCTTGATTATGCTGGTGGCCTTGCCGAGGCAGCGTGAAGTGTAGATGAAGTCAATGGAAGGGAGGTCGGTTTGCCTGATGGTCTGGGCTACCTCCACAACTCTCTGGGAGTTCTTGCGATCTTAGATGGAACCATGCCCAAACTATCCAGTTGATAGTAGTTGTATTGATTTAGATAGGCAAACCTGGTGGAACATTAATGCATTTACATTCCTCCTTAAACAAAGAGACCAATGCCATATGTAATGCTCCAGATACTTATTTGTGATGCATAACCCCACAACTTTTGTACACAAATCCTCTCCCAAGAGACAATTCAATGATGCAATTCACTGCTACTTTATTGTCACATGTATCTAGGCACAATGAAATGCTTTGTTTTGCATACAACCCGGTAAAATCATACAACAGACGGTGACCTCACCTGGGCAGTCCACAAGAGTACCTCACCTGGGCAGTACACAAGAGTACCTCACCTGGGCAGTACACAAGAGTACCTCACCTGGGCAGTACACAAGAGTACCTCACCTGGGCAATACACAAGAGTCACCACGTTTCTGGCGCCGATAAAGTTACAAATGTTTACCGAAGAGTCCTATCTTCTGTCTACCGCCATCTTGGCAGCAGCCCTCCCCCCACAACAGAGTCCCCCTTCATTCTTGCCCTCCCCCCCCAGCTGAGTCCCCCCTTTGTTGTCAGCGACATAACATTCTGTTCGGTGTCCTCATTACCTCTAGGACACTCAAATCCTTGGGAACCTCAATGTTCTTTGAGACAATGTGCCTATTTTGTACATTTTTTGTTAGACAAATTCACTGCAAGCCCATCCTTTCCTTAGAGATACACCATGGAATTGGGCCATTCGGCCCACCGAGTCCACTCCGACCATCAATCACCTGTTCACATTAGTTCCATGTTATCCTACTTACTCATCCATTCCCTGCACACTAGGGGGCACTTTAAAGAGGGGGAAATTAACCCACAAACCCGCACGTTATTGGGGTGGGGGAAGCAGGAGCACCCGGACGAAACCCGTGCGGTCACAGGGAGAACGTGCAAACTCAACACACACACAGTACCATCAATGTAAAAGGCACATGTAAATGTGGTGGTGGCACAGTGACACAGCAGTAGAGTTGCTACCTTACAGCACCAGAGACCTGAGTTCAATCTTGACTACGGATGCTGTCTGTGTGGAGTTTGTACGTTCTCCCAGTGACTGCATGGGTTTTTTTCCGGGCGCTCCGGCTTTTCTTCGACGTTACAAAGATGTGCATGTTTGTAGGTTGATTGGCTTCAGTAAATTTGTTCTCAGTGTGTGGGATAGAATTAGTGTATGAGTGCTGGTCAGCATGGACTCAATGGGCTGAAGGGCCTGTTTCCATGCTATATCTCTAAACTAAACCAAACTAAATTAAACTTGTCCATGCTGACCAAGTTGGCATTCTTTTGCTGGACCTATTTGCCTGCAGTTGGCCCCGTGTGCTTCTAAACCCTTCCTATCTATTTATCTGTCCAAATGTAAAGATTAAAGGGATATGGCATGTCCCCATATGCTCTAACCAACTCATACTGTAGAAACTATCCTGACCGGTGGCATTGTGGCCTGGTCACGCAATCACAATGTGTAGGAATGCAAGAGAGAGTGGTACGACCCTCCCCACCATTGAAAGCACCTACATGAGGCCTGAAGAAGGTGGCATCTATCATCAAGGATCTTTTTGCACTAATGTCTTCTTTTTGAACAGTCTTCTTTTTCATTGACTTATGTGTGTTGTCTGAGTCTATGTGTTTAGTTCAGTTTAGTTTATCATCCTGTGTATCGAGGTACAGTAAAAAGCTCATGTGTCTGTGATGCTGCTGTAAAGCAAGATTTTTATCGTACCTGTACCTCACCGTTCCTATGCATATGATAGTATGCTAGTTACTTCCCAATATTCTCCACTCAATCAATATCATTCACATTTGATCATAAAACTCCTGGTTTTAGGATTTTGCTGTGTTAACTGAATTGCAAATGTGACTGTCCTTTGAGAGCCGTCTCACTTTTGTATGTCTTGGATTATACTTGCATTAATACAAGTTACATGACAGACTGCAAGAAATTGCAGAGAGTAGCCCAGACCATCGCACAGACCGGACTTCCCACCACTGACTCCATCTACACTTCATACTGCCTTGGGAAAGCAGTCAACATACACAAAGTCGGACCACACCGGCCATTCCTTCTTTTCCCTGCTCCCGTCTGACAGAAGGTACAGAAGCTTGAAAGGGCCCACCAGATGTAGGAACAACTATTCCCCCTCTGTTATCAAGCTTCTCAATGGTCCTTCCATTAGCTAGGGTACTGTCCAATTCACCTCTACCCCATTGAGGACATTAGAATTTGTCCATGGAACTGATGCACTGCAATGCTGAGAACTATATCCTGCACTCTGTATCTTCCCTATTACTCTATCTATCGTGATTGTATTTATGTATTGTATTATCTGATCTGTTTGCACAGCATCAAAAAGAAAGCTTTTCAGTGTATCTCGGTACACATGACAAAAGTAGACCTAAACCTAAATTCTTTAATTACAGCTTTATGAAACAGTTCCTCCTCATTAAAACGAGGGATATCAGTGCAGGCTCAAATACATTTGCATTCCATGTGTCAGGCCTTTGACCGTGTCAGACAGCCCTAATGATCAAAGTTGGGGTGGCACAGTGGCACAGCGTTGTACAGCAGTTGCTACCTTACAAAGCCAAAGACCCGGGTTTGATCCTGACTACAGGTGCAGCCTGTACGGAGTATGTACATTCTCCCTGTGACCGCGTAGGTTTTCTCTGGGTGCTCCAGCTTCCTCCCACATTCCAAAGACGTGCAAAGAGGTTAATTGATGCTGGTAAAAATTGAAAATTGTCCCTCGATAGTGCCTGCGTACGGGGTGATCGCTGGTCGGCGCGGACTCAGTGGACCGAATGGCCTGCTTCCACACTGTATCTCTAATGGCATGATTTTTCCCTCACACCACCACCCCTGCCACTCTTCCATTGTCCCCACTTGTGATCCCTCCCGGTGATAAATGGCAGCCTTGCGCTAATTAGTGTCAAGTCAGGGATGGATTTTTCCGCAGTGGGACCCACTCGATGGGAAATGTTGAAATGAATTTTAATGAGGATTCAAGGAGTTGACAGACAGACGGGATATTCATCAACTCGGCGCAGTTCAATTCAACTCTGGCTTCCTGGGGCGGAAGGTCAGCGTCTTGCACCCTGCGCAAGTTGTCTGCAAGGCAGGACAACAAAGTGAAGGTGAGGTCATTACTGACCTGAACTCTCGCTGTGCCCTGGCTGCCACATTCAATCATCTTTTTATGTCCTGCCTCTTATTCCCTCAACTGATTGGTCCCAACAAAGTTTGCTTTACCCCCAATTGCTTCCACAAACGAGCAAGATAGGAACGTCAAACTCAGATGCGTTTTTTTAAAAGTTTAGTTTAGAGGGTGGCGCAGCAGTAGAGTTGCTGCATCACAACGCCAGAGACCCAGGTTCAATCCTAACAATGTCTGTACGGAGTTGTGGCCACGTGGGTTTTCTCCGGGTGCTCCGGTTTCCTCCCACATTTCTTCCATTATTCCAAAGACGTACAGGTTTGTCGGTTAATTGGCTTCTGTAAATTGTAAATTATACCTAGTGTGTAGGATAATGCTAGTGTACGGGATTGATCGCTGGTCGGCGTGGACTCGGTGGGCCGAAGAGCCAGTTTCTGCTCTGTATCTCTAAAGTCCAAAGTCTAAAGTAAAGTCTTTAGGGATACAGTGCGGAAATAGGCCCTTCATCCCACCGAACCCACGCCAACCATCAATCACCTGTACACTAGTTAGAGTCATAGAGTCATGCAGGCCCTTCGGCCCAACTTGCCCACACCGTCCTACATGCCCCTAGTCCCACCTGCCCGCCCATATCCCTCTAAACCTATCTAATCCATGTATCTATCCAAATGTTTTTTAAACATTGTGCTAGTACCTGCCTCAACTACCACCTCCATCAACTCGTTCCATACACCTACCACCCTTTGTGTAAGAACATTGCACCTTAGGTTCCTATGAAATCTTTCCACCTCCACCTTAAACATGCTTTAGAGCAAAGTTTAGTTTAGTTTAGAGATACAGTGCGGAAACAGACTCTTCAGCCCACTGTGTCTGCATCGGCCAGCAATCACCTCGTACACTAGCACTATCCTAAAATTTACAATTTTTACCAAAGCCAAAGCATATGAGGAAAGACTGGATAGACTAGGCTTGTACTCGCTGGAATTTAGAAGACTGAGGGGGATCTTATAGAAACATATAAAATTCTTAAGGGGTTGGAGAGGCTAGATGCGGGAAGATTGTTCCCGATGTTGGGGGAGTCCAGAACCAGGGGTCACAGCTTAAGGATAAGGGGGAAGTCTTTTAGGACCGAGATGAGAAAACATTTCTTCACACAGAGAGTGGTGAGTCTGTGGAATTCTCTGCCACAGAAGGTAGTTGAGGCCAGTTCATTGGCTATATTTAAGAGGGAGTTAGATGTGGCCCTTTTTGCTAAAGGGATCAGGGGGTATGGAGAGAAGGCAGGTACAGGCTACTGAGCTGGATGATCAGCCATGATCATATTGAATGGCGGTGCAGGCTCGAAGGGCCGAATGGCCTACTCCTGCACCTATTTTTTTTTAAAACTAAAAAAAATAAAAATTAATTAAAAAAAAACAAAAAACCGTCTTTGGAATAATGGAAGAAACCGGAGTTTACTCGGGGAAAACCTACGCAGTGACAGGGAGAAGGTATAAACTCCGTACAGACAGCACCCGAGGTCAGGATCGAACCAGGGCCGCTGGTGCTGTAAGGCAGCAACTCTACTGCTGCGCCAGAGTGAGAATAACAAATTCCATTCCATTAAGATCATCCAATTTTAAATCAAATTTGATGCAAATGTAGGTAGTATTTATGGTTTAGAAGGTAGCACAGCCTGAGACAACAGAGGAATGTTAATATGATGACAGATTGCAACAGTGCTGAATAAATGTAACCTGTGGCTGTAAACCTGTCATTAGTAATAATTGAACTGTCTTCTAATGATCAGCTTCTCTTCTGAGGTTGATGTTGACGATGAAAACAGTCGTCATCATGAACTCAGAAGCCAATCCAAGCATCTCCTGATCTTCTTAATACCCAAGTGTAGATGACCAGAGCTATAAGCAGAAGGGAAAAAGTGAATGAGGTCAATACTTTGGCAACCTATCATAACCCCACCATTAAATCGTTAGTGTAAACCAGAAGGCAGACGGTAGTTTATAGTTTGGCATTTACCCTTTTAGTTTTTCTTCATTCAGAGAGCCAAAGCTCCGGTGTATTGTTGACACGTACCCTTGTTGGGTGAGCCAAGACTGAACTCATTGACCTGGCGACACGGTGACGCAGCGGTAGAGTTGCTGCTTAACAGCGCCAGTCACCCGGGTTCGATCATGACTGCAGATGCTGCCTGCACGGAGTTTCTACATTCACCCTGTGACTGCATGGGGTTTTTTCTGGGCGCTCTGGTTTCCTCCCACATTCCAAAGACGCGTAGCAGAGTCTTGTAGATTAATTGGTAGTAGAGTTTTGTAGATTAATTGGCTTCTGTAAATTGTCCCTAGTGTGTAGGATAGAGCTGGTGTACAGTTTGTTTGCTGGTCGGCATGGACTTGGTGGGCCAAAGGGCCTTTTTCCACATTATATCTCTAAACTAAACTGAGATAACTGGATCCTGAGGATAAAGAGGTAATGTAGGGAGGAAGGCCTTCATGTGATGTGTCATGTGAGGTGTGTACAGAGGCTACACGAGGACCTTCACAAGGGTGACATCAGCCTTGATAGAACTATACCGCAGGATTCTGCATAGCAACAATTGTATACCTGATTTGAATAGCACAGCATAGAAGGAGGGCCCTGTATTTGAAGCTCAGAGAAGAATATCCTTGTCTGCAGTAAAATCTGATTTGATCTTTCCTGGGCTATCCCGAAATACGGACTGAAGAGATGAACAATGTCATCCAGGCATTTATTCACAAAATGCTGGAGTAACTCAGCAGGTCAGGCAGCATCTCGGGAGAGAAGGAATGGGTGACGTTTCGGGTCGAGACCCTTCTTCAGACTCCATCAGTCTGAAGAAGGGTCTCGACCCAAAACGTCACCCATTCCTTCTCTCCCGAGATGCTGCCTGACCTGCTGAGTTACTCCAGCATTTTGTGAATAAATACCTTCGATTTGTACCAGCATCTGCAGTTATTTTCTTATAATGTCATCCAGGCATTTGGATTGCAGAGATACAACATGGAATCAGGCCCTTCGGCCCACTGAGTCCGTGCTGACCAGCGATCACCCCATACACAGGTTTTACCCTGCGCACTAGGGACAATTTACAGAAGCCAATTAACCTATAAAACTTGCATGTGTTCGGAATGTGGGAGGAAACCAGAGCACTCCGAGAAAGCCCTTGCGGTGACAGGGAGAACGTACAAAGGCTCCCTCCCCGAGGGCACAAAGGTGGACGGGCGAGGAGAGGGATGTTGGTTCACAGGTCGACCCGCACTTCCAAGGGAAGGCGACGCAGTAGCCTGGTTTGTCTGGAACGGGCGCTGCTGATAACATCTAGACCGAGGACTGGACTCTGAAAATGAGCCGAAGCCTCATGCATGCGGGATCAGTGGACTATTTCTGTACAATTTGCTAATCGAGGATGTGCTTAGGTATGGCAATATTCTACTGGACCCTTTGTACGAGAATAATTTCACTGTGCGTTTCCACTTCACACGTGTCACAATAAAACAACCATTGAACTAATGAAACCGTACAGACAGCATCTGATGTCGGGGTCAAACTCGGGTGTCTGGTGCTGTAAGGCAGCAACTCTACCTGTGCGCCACTGTAACGCCTCATATTTCGGAGTTTAGTTGGAGATCGTAGTATTCAATAGCAAGATTGGGATTGGAGTATTTTAGCCCAGCAGGTCAGGCAGCATCTCTGGAGAAAAAGGTCAGGTGATGTTTTGGGTTGGGACCCTTCTTCAGACTGAAAGTGGAGGGGAGGGTTCTGGAGGTAAGAAAAGGCCAGAACAAAGCAGGGCCGGCAACAGATGACCAAGGAAGGGTGGAGCACATAATGGCCCATTGTTGGCTGGGGAAGAGGTGATAACGAAGGGATACAAGGATGTGAACAGTGGAACTAGTAAGGTGACAGGGGTGGGGGGGGGGGGGGGGGGGGGGAGGGAATGCAGGGGTTACTTGAAATTAGTGAAATCATTATTCAAACTGCTGATTTGTAAACTACTGAATCGAAATTTTGAGTGTGGATTTTGGAGCTAGATTACAGAACCAGACTTGATCGGACAGGACAGTTCCCAAGGAACCCAATCAAACATGTGACACACCAACCCACACTATTACTACCTGTAGATCCTTTCTCTACAGTTCCCTCCCAACCCCTGGGGGTTTATTTTAAATATCTAAGTGAAAGGTAAACTTGTTTGCCATATCAGTAGGCTCCAGATACTCTGTAAGTCGGCTGTGGAAGGCCCAGAGTTGTGCTTTTCAGTTTGAAGAAGGGTCTCGACCCGAAACGTCACCCATTCCTTCTCTCCCGAGATGCTGCCTGACCTGCTGAGTTACTCCAGCATTTTGTGAATATATGCTTTTCGGTTCATATGTTAAACCATTCCCCCCTCCAACCCTTCCCTGTCCAAAGGGCTTCCAAGGAAATGGAGTTAGAGTGTGGTTGTTTTCAGGAATGACTCAGCATTTTAGTGTAGCTTCAAGAAAGTGGGCTTGTCATGTGCAGTTGACTCCTACATAGAGTGTAGGAGGATGAGGGGTTCCTAAGTTCATGTTCATAAGTCTTAAGAGCAGAATTAGGCCATTCGACCCATCAAGTCTACTCCGCCATTCAATCGTGGAGTCATAGATTAGGTTAATAGAGTCATGCAGCATGGAAACAGGCCCTTCGGCCCAACTTGCACACACTGACCAACATGCCCCATCTACATTAGTCCCACCTGCCTGCGTTTGGCCCATAAACCCTCTAAACCTATCCTATCCATGCATCTATCTAATTGTTTCTTAAACATTGCAATCATGGCTGATCTATCTTTCCCTCTCAACCCCATTCTCCTGCCTTCTCCCCATTACCCCTGACACCTGTACTAATCAAAAACTTGGCAATCGCAGCCTTGAAAATATCCATTGATGGCTTCCACAGCCGTCTGTGGCAAATGTGGTGATCTTATCGAGGTGGATGAGATCATGAGAGGGACTGATGGTCTGCATCCCAGGGTACTTAAGGAAGTGGCTCTAGAAATTGTGGACGCATTGGTGATCATTTTCCAATGTTCTATAGATTCAGGATCAGTTCCCGTGGATTGGAGGGTAGCTAATGTTATCCCACTTTTTAAGAAAGGAGGGAGAGAGAAAATGGGAAATTATAGACCAGTTAGCCTGACATCAGTGGTAGGGAAGATGCTGGAGTCAATTATAAAAGAAGAAATTGTGGAACATTTGGATAGCAGTAACAGGATCGTTCCGAGTCAGCATGGATTTACGAAGGGGAAATTATGCTTGACTAATCTTCTGGAATTTTTTGAGGATGTAACCAGGAAAATGGACATGGGAGAGCCAGTGGATGTAGTGTACCTGGACTGTCAGAAAGCCTTTGATAAGGTCCCACATAGGAGATTAGTGGGCAAAATTAGAGCACATGGTATTGGGGGTAGGGTACTGACATGGATAGAAAATTGGTTGGCGGACAGGAAACAAAGAGTAGGGATTAACGGGTCCCTTTCAGAATGGCAGGCAGTAACTAGTGGGGTACTGCAAGGCTCGGTGCTGGGACTGCAGCGATTTACAATATACATTAATGATTTAGATGAAGGGATTAAAAGTAACATTAGCAAATTTGCAGATGACACAAAGCTAGGTGGCAGTGTGAACTGTGAGGAGGATGCTATGAGAATGCAGGGTGACTTGGACAGGTTGTGCGAGTGGGCAGATGCATGGCAGATGCAGTTTAATGTGGATAAATATGAGGTTATCCACTTTGGTGGTAAGAACAGGAAGGCAGATTATTATCTGAATGGTGTCAAGTTAGGAAAGGGGGACGTACAACGAGATCTGGGTGTCCTTGTTCATCAGTCACTGAAAGTAAGCATGTAGGTACAGCAGGCAGTGAAGAAAGCTAATAGCATGTTGGCCTTCATGACGAGGAGTTGAGTATCGGAGCAAAGAGGTCTTTCTGCAGTTGTACAGGGCCCTAGTGAGACCACACCTGGAGTACTGTGTACAGTTTTGGTCTTTAAATATGAGGAAGAACATTCTTGCTATTGTAGGAGTGCAGCGTAGGTTCACTAGGTTAATTCCCAGAATGGCGGTACTGTCATATGTTGAAAGACTGGAGCGACTGGGCCTGGGCTTGTATACACTGGAATTTAGAAGGATGATAGGGGATCTTATTGAAACATATAAGAATATTAAGGGATTGGACATGCTTGAGGCAGGAAACATGTTCCCAATGTTGGGGGAGTCCAGAACCAGGGGGCACAGTTTAAGAATAAGGGGTAGGCGATTTAGAACGGAGATGAGGAAAAACTTTTTCACTCAGAGAGTTGTAAATCTGTGGAATTCTCTGCCTCAGAAGGCAGTGGAAGCCAATTCTCTGGATGCTTTCAAGAGAGAGTTAGATAGAGCTCTTAATGATAGCGGAGTCAGGGGATTATGGGGAGAGGGCAGGAACGGGGTACTGATTGTGGATGATCAGCCATGATCACATTGAATGGCGGTGCTGGCTCGAAGGGCCGAATGGTCTACTCCTGCACCTATTGTCTATTGAATAGATAAATGTAGTCTTTTACTTAAAGGAGAGGAATCTAGAACCAGAAGACATGGGTTTAAGGTGAGGGGGGGGGGGGGGGGGGGAGATTTAATAGGAACGTGAGGGGCAACTTATTTAAACAAAGAGTGTTAGGTGTATGGAACGAGCTGCCTGAGGAGGCAGTTGAGGCAGGCATTTTCGAACATTTAAGAAACATTTTATACAAACACATAGGTAGGATAGGTTTAGAGTGATATAGGTAATATGCAGGTAGGTGGGACTGGTATATAGGGAGCATGTTGGTCAGCATGGGCTAGTTAGGCCAAAGGGCTTGCTTGACTCTATGACACCTGGATAAAATCCATGTGGTCACAGAGAGAATGTACAAACTCTGTAGAGGCCACACCCGTAGTCAGGATCGAACCTGAGAATCTGGCGCAGTGAGACAGAAGGTCTACCACTGTGCCACCCTAAATGTTTGTGGTGCAAAGGGATTAGAACTCCGGGTTTGCAAAAGTTGAGTTTGCATTGATACCAAGTAGTTATGAATGGTGTCCTCAATGTCTCATCTACCATGTGTATATTTAAACAACCAATTTAAGCAATCTTTGCAAAACAGGGGGAGTCCAGCAAGAAATTGCAGAGGGTTGTGGATGTAAACCAACCTCCCTCCCATTGACTCCATCTATACTTCACGCTGCCCAGGCAAGGCCACCAGCATAATCAAGGTCCAGTCTCACCCATGTCTCTCCCTCTTGTCCCCTCTCCCATCAGGCAAGTGTGAAAACACACCCATCGAGATTCAGGCTGTTTCTTCCCGGCTGTTATCAGGCAACCGAACCACCCTATCACCAACTAGAGAGCAGTCCTGACCTCACATCTACCTCTTTGGAGACCCTTGGACTATCTTTAGTCGGACTTTACATGACTTTGTCTTGCACTAAATATTATTCCCTTTATCCTGTGCATGTATTACGGCTTAATTGTAATATTGTCTCGTCTTTTTGCTGACTGGATAGCAGCAACAAACAAAGCTTTTTCCCTGTTCTTGGTACACGTGACGATAAACTAAACTAAAGAACCCACTGACCTAGTCCTCTTCTTCATTAACCTTGAAGTAGAGGATGTCGAATTAGCAACATTAATCCAACTAAAAAAGTTCTCAAGGTGTAAGAAGGAACTGCAGGCGCTGGTTTATATCGAAGATAGACACGAAATGCTGGAGTAATTCTGGAGAAAAGGGAATAGGTGACGTTTCGGGTCGAGAAACTCCTCTCGGTGTAGGAAATTATAGCAAAAAAAATGTAAAAAAAATGTGCACTTGTGTTTCGGTCATCAAGGAGTTAACAGTGGAACTTGGAAATGTACTGACGGCCTGAATTTTACGCGCAGCCTCCAAGACTTGTCTAGCTGCTGAGCGCTTGTACTTGTCAAGTGAAAACACGGAGATTAAACCCACCTCCTCCCCACCGCCCACACCTTCCCCTTGACCACCTCCCTTCACTGCTCAACTCCCACACTCTGGTCTCCACGACCTGACAACAGCTTGCCTGTGTCTCACTTATGAGAGTACAGTTCAGAGGTTATTATATGCCTTTCCCGTATCAGATGGGAGCTACCAATTGCTGCTGGTTGCAAGGGGAAGAGAGAAAGATCATCCTGCTCGAAGATAACTTCCTCTGCACTCTTTTCCATTTTAATTTCCCCTCTCTCTCTCAGTTCAGAGGGTCTTGGCACTTAAGATCGTGGCTTTCTCCATGCGTGTGTGCACAAAGTGTGCATGAGAGAGAGAAATAGAGAAATATTATATATATATATATATATACATACATATATATACATATATATATATACATACATACATATATATACATATATATATATACATACATATATATCTATATATACATACATATATATATATATAGAGAGAGAGAGAGAGAGAAAGAGGCAAACAGAAATAAAGAGAGAAAATAAAGACATTGAAAAAAGGGAGATAGAGAAAGAGAGAGATAGAAATAGGAGAGGCAGATAGAGAGAGAAAGAGAATTACAAAGGTAGAAAGAGAGAAACAATAGACAAATAGAGATAGAAATAGGAGAGAGACGAGCCTGCAGCATTTAAAAATAGAGAGAGAGAGAGAGAGAGAGAAACGTCGAGAAGGCTGCCGAGTGCTTTCCTCTTCACGCTGGTAACGAGCAGGAGGTTTAGCCCAGCGCGCTTCCTGATCGAGTTAGTGCGGCCGTGTAGAGGGAGGAGTTTTGCAGGCTGCGACCAGCACACGATCGCAGGGTCGGCCGCACCTCAGGAAGCCCTGCTTAGCCATCATGCTCCACTAACAAGCGGGGGAGAGGAAGAGAGGAGGAGGAGGAGGAGGACAAGGAGGCACTCTGCAATCTTTAGAAATAAAATTGGTTTCATAAAGAAGGAAGGGACAGATTTATTATTTTTTTTAAAGAGAATAACCCTGACGATGAATACTACAATGCCTTGAGTGTGTTGCTTGCTGTGTTCGAGTTCATCGAAGGGAGAGGGAGACGGGAATATGAGGTGAGTTTTTGATTCACTCTGCGTGTACGTGTCTCTGTAGTGTATGCATGTGTGCTGGTGGGTGTGGGTGTGGGGGGGGAGAGAGAGGGGAGATCAGGGAGAATTGGGGGTACGGGCTAGATCTTTATTGGAGAGGGAAGGAATGTGGGTGCAGGAGCTGGCTGGCTGGCATTGAAGGGAAGGGAAGGAATTGGGATTTTGTGGTGTGGGCTGGACATATATATACACATTGTATGCATGCATGTATGTGTGTGTGTGTTTGGGTGGGGTGGGGGAGAGATGAGGGAGTAATTGAGGATCCAGGCCAGACAGTGGCATTATAAGGGGGGGGGGCTGTCTGGGTGATCAGGTGGGTTGAAGGAAAGGAGGGATGGAGCTGGTATTTAGTGGCGTGGGCTCTATGTATGTTTGTGTTGTGTAGTGGTTGGGGTAAAGACATGTTTCTGTCGCACCAAATCGAACCCCAAGCAATGAAGCACGTTTGTTATTTCCAAGAGTGGCTGGTGTAATGTAGGGCACTGGAGGGGCTGTGTGGAGGAGGTGGTGTGTTGGATAATTCATGCACAAGATCATCCCACCAACAGCATTGGGACATGGCCAGGGAGGGAGGGGAGGTTTGTTTGTAGTTGCTCCTGTCTGGGGGAGATCCTAGTGGGGAGGGGGAGTGGGGAGGGGGAGGGGGGGGGGGGACATTTGTCTATCTCCATTTGACGTATTACCTGAACGGGCACCTTGGCCTAAGGTGGTGTCCGAGAGAGAGCAGTAACGCTGATAGTGCAGCACTCCCACCCTGGCCTTGCTCCAAGCACTGGGGATGGGGAGGGAGGGAGGGAGGGTGAGAGGGGGCTGTCCCTGCGAGCAGTGCACGGAGGGAGGGAGGGGGGGGGGGGGGTTGGGTTCTTTGCAGGGGAGGAGGGAGGGGGTCAAGTATTTGCAAGGTTTGTGTAGGAGGGAGGGAGGGTGGGTCAGGCCTTTTGCATGGTTCGTTTGTGAGGAGGCAGGGAGGGAGGGAGGGCATGGGGGGGGGGGGAGGCCAGG
This sequence comes from Rhinoraja longicauda, assembly GCF_053455715.1. Classification (NCBI taxonomy): domain Eukaryota; kingdom Metazoa; phylum Chordata; class Chondrichthyes; order Rajiformes; family Arhynchobatidae; genus Rhinoraja; species Rhinoraja longicauda. The sequence continues at coordinate 20,117,490 of NC_135965.1, forward strand.
TTTTGCAAGGTTTGGCAGTGAGGGAGGGTGTCAGATCTGCAAGGTTTGGCAGTGAGGAGCTCGGTCGAGAGGGGATCAGGCCTTTGCAAGGTTTGCCAGTGAGGAGGGAGGGTCAGGCCTTTGTAAGATGTGGCATTGAGGGAGGGAGGGAGGAAGGTAGGGATCGGAGTGGGGTCAGGAATTTGCAAGGTTTGGCAGAGAATCGGGGAGGGGAGGGGAGGGTCAGGAGTTTGGAAGGGTTGGCAGTGAGCGAGGGGGGTGGGCAGGTATATGCAAGTGTTGTCTGAGCAGGGTGATGAGAGGGGTCAAGTATTTGCATGGTTTGTAGGAGGATGTGAGTGGAGGGGAACATGTTTTTGCAAGGTTTGCCAGTGAGGGGTATGGGGTGATGCTGGGCTCTTGGGTCTGCGGCGTGCCTGCTGGTATTATCACATATCATCTTCGCAGTGGGGAGGGGAAGGTTCGGAGAGGCAAGGTAGCCCATGTATGTCTCGTGCATGCACACCCCACCTCAACACACTCCCCCCGTATAAAGAGAAGAAAAATAGGTGCCCCCCCCCCCAAATAAAAATTGCACTCCCCCTAACCCCCTCCTCGTCTTCTCCCTCCTCTTCACCTTGACTGCATTGGTCACGATGAATGAAGGATGGAGAGGCTTCAGGCTCCAACAGGTAGCTGAACACTCCCTAGCTTAGAGGCCGGGGAGAGGGGATGGGAGTTGGGGGTGGGTGTGGTGTCTGGTTTAATATGCAAGGCGTGATGCCAGTATCACTGCATGTGGAGCTGGTTGTTATGTGTGGTGTACGTGTGTGTGTGTATATATGTGTCTGTGTGTGTGAGAAGTGAGAGGTTAACTCTCTGCCTACCACCTCTAAATGATGCGTGACATGTTTAGCTGCTCTTCCTTATATGGCCAGAGCTGTATTTCAATGCTGGAGTGGTATTGCCAAGTTTACAGGGTAGTAGACGTCTTCTAGTAGGAAGGTGTGGTGGAGGGGAGGAAGCTGGTGAAAAGGCGGGGGTTTCTCTGTGCATGTGTGTGTATGTGTCTCTCTCTCGCGTTCTCTCGCTCTCCCTCTCTCTCTCTCTCTCGCGTTCTCTCTCTCTCTCTCTCGCTCTCTCTCTCTCGACTATATGCGTCACTCTATAACTGCTAGAAAAGTAAGTGCTATATTATGCTGCCTCGAGGGTCACTGATGCCTCTTATTTTGTGCGAGAGTCCTTTCACTGGGATAGCCGCTGTCTAATGTAGGAGCCAGGGCTCGTAGCCTGTGCTTCAAAGAGAATTATTTTTCCATGTGTGTGTGTTTTATTTTTGGTGCCTTTTGTAACGCGTGGAGCTTTGCCAAAGGTGAGGAGTGTGGAAGTGGAGATTATACTGTCTGGTAACAGATGTGGAGACGGTGAAAGTGTGTCTCGAGGTCTGATGCTAAGCCCGCTCATTCAGTCCCCCTCGTGGGGGCTTAGCCCCGGTCTCTACCTCGTTCTCTGCTAATTTGTGAACACTAAGGGTTAGACCGCAGGGAACTGGGGAGGAATCTGTTGGACGGTTGCAGTGTTGAGGATGGGGGAGCGCTGCGGGCGAGAGACCGAGCTCGTGGCTTTCTAACCCGGCCGCTGCTATTTGCAAACGTTGGCGCGATGGAAATGAAAGACTGAGAGGCCGAAACAAAATGGAGACGGGGGGGGGGTTGAGAGACAGGGGAGGTGTTTAAAATAATCCAGATGTTTGAACGTCTTCCAATAGCTTTGATTCAGTGCTTAGTTACACAAGGGGAGAGGGGTGTAGGAAAGGGTGGCTGGAATTTGGTGAAGCGAGGGTTTGGGAAGCTGAGAGGCTTGGGATGAGTTGCCTTCAACGCAGGCTCAGCGTGAAACGGCACCCCACCGAAAACGTTGGCCACTATGATTTGGAGCTTCCCTCTCTGCTCACTACTAAACAGGCCGTTGGGGCGCTCCCTAAACCGCATGCCAGCCCCTCAATGGTTCGCCTACTGCCACACCTCTCGTCTCGTCCCCCTGAAAGAGAGGAAAAAATATATATTCAAGGCCTCGTGTGGGTTACGTCCGACATGCTCCTGTTTCCCAAGCAGTCAATTAACTGTGTGAGTTCCCCATCTCCTCTCCTCCCTACAGCAGAAGCGATAATAAATTCAACGTCAACACAAATCAGGCATCCGGGTCTTGCCAGGAAATATCTGGGCCTATTAACAGTGGGATGAGGCAGAGCCTTGAAAAGTGAATCTCGTGTGTGTTTGTGTGTGCGTGTATTTAAAAAAAAAACAGGCAGCTTTAGCCAGGAATTTCGTACCAGGAATTATCATCTGTGGTTTGGAGATGCAAGCTTCACGCTGTTAGCTGCCAGGAACCCAGCCAGCACATAGCAACACGTTGCAGCAGAACAGACGCTGATATTTATACCCTTATTCTGGTCAGACTAATGACAACATCAACACCAAATTATTTTTGAGTCGGGGCCCAGTTCAAAACCCCTCCTAGATTTGGGCAGTAGATTGCATTTCCACTTCACCCAGGCCCGAGACAAAATTTCTGTGCAATTGTTTTGAGGTGTAGAAAAACACGAGGAGAATTGATAGAGTCATACAGCATGGAAATGGGCCCTTTGGCCCAACCTGCCTACACCGACCGAGGTGCCCCATCTACACAGGTCCCACCTGCCTGCATTTGGGCCATATCCCTGCTGTGAGACTGCATAACCAGCACTGCTCCCAGCAGGCGAGACAACAATAACAGCTAAGAACACACAGAAAACTGATGACAATTTATGTATCTTTTATTTATTTATAATGAATGATCTCTTGCTCTCTTGCTATCCACTTTGCTGCTGTAACACTGTAAATTTCCCCGGTGTGGGACGAATAAAGGAATATAATATAATAATAATAATTATTATCCCTCCAAACCTGTCCTGTCTATGTACCTGTCCAGATGTTTTTTAAATTTTGTAATAGGCCTGGCAACATCCTCGTTAATCTGCTCTGCACCCTTTACAGCTTAGCCACATCTTTCTTATAACGGGGTGACCACGTATCCTAAACCTTTCCTATCCATGTACCTGTCTAAATGCCTTTTAAGTGTTGTCTTAGCACCTACCTCAACTACCTCCTGTGGTAGCTTATTCCATACACCCATCACCCACTGTGCAAAAACGTTGGTCCTTGGGTTCCTATTAAATCTTTATAAGATCACCCCCTCACCCTCCTGCGCACTAAGGAATAAAGTCCTAGCCTGCTCAACCTCACCCTGTAGCTCAGGGTCTTGAGTCCTGGCTACATCCTCGTAAAACTTGTCTGCATTTTTTTCCAGCTTAACAGCATCTTTCCTATAGCAGTAACTGGAACTCCTTCTCCTCCCCTTCCCCAATATCTATACTCAGATAGACACACACGTATGTACAGTGTTTACATGGAGCTGATTAGGTCAGTTATTGAGGGGGGTGTGGAGAAAAACTCCAGTCATGAGCATACATCCCTTGCTCTATTGTAACCACAGGCATGCACACCTAGTGATGTACATGTGGCTATAAGAAACTGTAGATGCTAGTTTACAGAAAAAAGACAATGTGCTGGAGAAACTCAGCAGGGCAGGCAGCATCTCCGGAGAACATGGATAGGTGACATTTGGGGTTTGGAGTCTAAAGAAGGGTCCCGCCCCGAAATGTCACCTATCCACGTTCTCCAAAGATGCTGCATGACCTGCTGAGTTACTCCAGCACTTTGTGACATTTTTCTTAGTGATGTACATGAATAGACCCTGTATGCACAAAAACACAGACACAAGCATGGCCACATTGCAGCCGAACCCCCTCAACACGTGCAAATGGACGCACTTGTGTGTGCCCACAGATGTACACACAGCTGTGCATGCACACACGCGCACTCTCTCGCTGTTTCCATAGTCAACACTAAAATCACCATTTGATATGAACAGTTGATGCCTCAATCCTAATGTCTACATCTCGCATCTCGTTCAGGCTGTAGGTAGCGATGGTTTCAAATCTCTCGCTGGGATTTGATGATGGTCTGGTAATCCATGGATCATTACTAACGATCCGTGGCTACGTGTACAAAACCTACTTTGACAGCTGGGGGGGATTAAGCTATTTTATTAACTAAATACCTTTGGAATCAAAAGCAAGTGTCAGTAATGGTGACTGAAATTAACCGGGTGTTGTTAAAAATAATGCCCTTTTGCCTTCTTCATGGAATAAATCAGCAGTATTTGATCTTGTCCCATATTTGACTCCAGCCCTGGCACAGTTGATCTCTTCACTGGCCTGGCCCTGTAGAGTCATAGGCGCAGCGGTAGAGTTCGTGCCTTACAGCTAATGCAGCGCCGGAGACCCGGATTCGATCCCAACTACAGGCGCCGTCTGTACGGAGTTTGTACGTTCTCCTCGCGACCTGCGTGGGTTTTCTCCGAGATCTTCAGTTTCCTCCCACACTCCAAAGACGTGCAGGTTTGTAGGTTAGTTGGCTTGGTAAATGTAAAAAATTGTCCCTAGTGGGTGTAGGATTGTGTTAATGTGCGGGGATCGCTGGTTGGCGCGGACCCGGTGGGCCGAAGGGTCTGTTTCCGCGCTGTATCTCTAAACTAAAAAATCTAAACTGAAATGTTCAGCATGGGAACAGGTCCTTCTGCCCAACTCGCCCATGCTGATCAAAATGCCTAATGTAAGCTGGTCCCACCTGGCCTCGGCCTATATCCCTTTATAAATTCCTAAATGATCAGAGCAGAATTAGGCCATTCGGCCCATCAAGTCTACTCTGCCATTCAATCATGACTGATCTATCTCTCCCTCTCAACCCCTTTCTCCTGCCCTCTCTCCATAACCCCGACACCCAGTTAAACCTTCCCTGTCCAAGTGTCTTTTAAATCCTGTTATAGTACCTGCCTCAACGACCACCTCTGCCAGCTCGATCCGTAAACCTACCACCCTCTGAGTGTAAAAGTTGCACGTCAGTTCCTATTAAGTTTTTCCCCCTCTCACCTTAAATCTATGTCCACTGGTTCCTGATTTCCTCACTCTGGGTAAAATAAAACTGCATTCTCCCTGTTGCGCACCTACAAGATCAAGGATGTAGTAAGGATGGTTGACAATGGGAATGTCTTCATCAGCTGAATTTCATTGGTTCCAGTGACTCACTGCTGCATAGAGAGGGTGGACAGTCGGAATATTTTCCCTAGGATGGAAAGGTCAGCTACCTGGAGAGTGTAGTTTTATGGTGAGAGGGGCAAAGTTTAGAGGTATAGCATGGAAACGGAGTTGCCATGTTTCTAGCGTCGATAAAGTTACATCAGGTTCATCGAACAGTTTTATCTTTTGCTTGCCACAGCGAATCAGGCCTGCTGTCAGACGTGGCAGCAAGCGCCCCCCACTGGGTCTCCCCCAGTCAATCTGGGCGACTCCCCGCCGGGACCCCTTCATTCATGGAGGCACTTGAGTTTAGTCCAGTTTATTGTCATGTGTACCGAGGTACAGTGAAAAGCTTTTGTTGCGTGCTAACCAGTCAGCGGAAAAACAGCACGCGAGTACAATCGAGCCGTCCACAGTGTACAGAAACATGATGAAGGGAAGGACATTTAGTGCAAGATAAAGTCTGGTAACGTCTGATCAAAGATAGTCTGAGGGTCTCTAATGAGGTGGGTCGTTGCTCAGGACTGCTCTCCAGTTGTTGATAGAGTGATTCGTTTCTCTGACACACAACTTTCACAGTCACAGCTGAAAAGAAACTGTCCCTGAATCTGGAGGTGTGCGGTTTCACACTTCTGTACCTTGTGGCCGAGGGGAGAAGAGAGAATGGCCAGGTTGAGTTTCGTCCATGATTATGCTGGTGGACTTGCCGAGGCAGTGTGAGGTGTAGATGGAGTCAAGGGAAAGGAGGTTGGTTTGTGTGATGGTCTGGGCTCCGTCCGCAATTCTTTGCAATCCCGATGGATTTGCCACATGACGTCCAGAGTGGCAAATGGCTGTCCTGATATGGGGGATGCAGAATACTGCAGATGCTGAAATCCAGAGCAAAAAAACAATGTGCGCTGGAAGAACTTAGCAGGTCAGGCAGCATCCGTGGAGGGAATGGATAGGTGATGTTTTGGGTCAGGACCCTTCTTCAGACCCTTCCACTGGGATGTTTCCCAACCCCAAAATGTCGCTTGTCTGTTCCCACCCCAGATGCTGCCTGACCTGCCGAGATCCATCAGCACTTTGTGAATTGCCCTGGTATGGCGATTGTTGCTTAACCTTCAGTCTGAAGAATGATCCCGACCTGAATGGTACTGCTCATTTCCATCTCCAAATGCTGAGTTCCTCCACAAGTTTTGCTTTTTACTCAGGATTCCAGCATCTGCCATCTCTTGTATCCTTGTTACTGCTTGACCATCAGGAGTCAGTTCCTTGGCACCTTCCATAAGCCGGTGTTCTTGTCCGAATCACCTCTACCCCATTGTGGATATTGGCCTTTGTCTCTGGAACTGATGGGCTACAATGCTGAGAACTGTTCTGCACTCTCTCTACCCCTTTGCTCTACCCTACCTGTTGTACTTGAGTTTGACTCGATTGTATTTATGTATGGTATATGTGATCTGTTTGGATAGCACACAAAACAAAGCTTTTCACTGTACCTCAGTACATATGGCAATAATAAAGCAAACGTAAACTATCTGCCAACCTGCCAAACCGATTGTGAGGCAAGAGGTTAGGGATTCTCTTGTGGATTGAGAATACAGTAAACAGATCTTATAAGCGATGGGTTCACTGGGTGTGACTGTGAAAGTTGTGTGTCAAGGTTAGTTTAAGGAATTAGTCCTTTGGTTGCTACAGAAGGCTGAAATCGGGAAGCATGTTGGGCGGTACAATGACGCAGCGGTAGAGTTGCTGCCTTACAGCGCAAGAGACCCAGGTTTGATTCTGACTACGGGTGCTGTCTGTACGGAGTTTGTACGTTCTCCCTGTGAGCACGTGGATTTTCTCCAGGTACTCTGCTTTCCTCCCATGCTCCAAAGACCGTACAAGTTTGTAGGTTAATTTGGCTTTGGTGAAAATAGTAGATTGTCCCTAGTGTGTAGGATAGTGCTAGTGTACCGGGTGATTGCTGATCGGCACGGACTCGGTGGGCCGAGGGGCCTGTTTCCGCGCTGAAAACTAAACTTTCACACAGAGAGAACATTAAATTTAAAACTTTCCTCTATTGCAGTAAAACTAAGATGGATAAATTCATGAATCGGGGAATCAGTCCAGTGGAGGCTGTCTGCAGGAGATGAGAAATTCAAGGCAAGGCAGTCCCAGGGCTAGAATGGCCTCTACCTGCTGCTAAAGTTGCAATGAAATGGCCACCTTTGTGCAAGTGAATTTACCGGCAGTCATCTCATGTTTAATGGCGTAACCACAGGAAGCCGATGCTAAGCTCACTACAAGGAGGCTTTTCTACTAGGCTGCTCGTGAGAGAGGCAAAAAGGGAAAGCAGGGAGGATGTAGCCATATTTTCATCGCATCTGTCATCATTATGAATGTAATAAATCCTCCATTTCCACAGAGGGCTGGAGCGCGAGGAATAAGGCTTTATTGATATCAGTGCAAGTGGTCTCGCAGAACTCTGAGGCCCCCAGTTCTGCTGCACGAGCAAGAAGTTAAACAAACTAATGTAGCAACATTGGAGTTGCTCCAGAGTCTTACAGCTTAGAAACAGGCCCTTCCACACCCCCCCAACCCCTGACCCCCGTCCCAGCTTTCCCACACTAGCCAACATGGCCCATCTACACTAGTCCCACCTGCCTGCGTTTGGCCCATATCCCTCTAAACCAGTTCTATCCATGTACCTGTCTAAATGTTTCTTAAACATTGCGATTGTACCTGCCTCAACTACCTCCTCCGGCAGCTCGTTCCATGCACCCACCATCCTTTGTGTAAAAAATGTTCCCCCTCGGGTTTCCAATAAATCTTTCTCCCCTCGCCTTAAATCTATGTCCTCTGGTTCTTGATTCCCCTACTCTGGGTAAGTCTGTATGTCTACTCGATGTGTTCCTCCCATGATTTTGTACACCACTATGAGATCACCCATCATCCTCCTGGGCTCTGAGGAATAGAGAGCTGGCAGCTTGTTTTGCTGCTTAATAAGAGGAAATAGAACACAGAACAGTACAGCACAGGAACAGGTCCTCCAGCCCACAGTGTCTGTGTTGAAGATGATGCCATCTGCCTGCACGTGATGCATATCCTTCCATTCGTTTCATATCCTTGTGCCTATCCAAAAGCCTCTTAAATGCCTCTATTGTACCTGCCTCCACCACCACCACCCTTGGAAGAGCGTTCCAGGCACCCACTACTCTCTGTACAAAATAACTTGCCCCGTACATCTCTTTCAAATATCACCCCTCTCACCTTAAAGCTAAGCCCTCAAGTATTTGATATTTCTCCCAGTGACCGCGTGGGTTTCCTCCGGGTGCTCCGGTTTCCTCCCACATCCCAAAACGCGCGTGGGTCTGTAGGTTAATTGGCCTCTGTAAATTTCCCCCTCGTGTAGGGCGTGGACATGAAAGTGGGATAACATGGAACTAGTGTGAGCATGTTATCAGTGGTCAGCATGGGCTCGGTGGGCCGAAGGGCCTGTTTCCATGATGTATCTTATCCTTCTGTTAATGTTAGGCGGACTGCATAAAACAAAAATACATGAGGCATTGCAGATCATGATCCTGGGATCACTAAAGTAACTTAATATCCTTAAGTACAGAAATATCTGCTCTCATACTGAGGATAGGCACAATGATGACATGACTTTCACTCTTAGATAGAGTGTAAAGGGTCCCAGTGTAAACTAGTCCTCTTCCCCTCCTAACCTTGGTGATAAGAAGTCAGAGACTTTGTTTCCTCGCAACCTAGGTGGTTTCTAGAATACCACAGTGCATCTGCGTTCTGGTAATATATCAGGAAAGTAGATATGTGTTGCTCATTGTATTTGCTCATTATAAGCAGCATATTGACGATGGATTTTTCAACACGGATGCAGGCTCTACGGCCCAACTTTCCCATGTCGGTCAAGGTGCCCCATCTAAGCTCATCCCCATATGCCCATGCTTGGTCCATATGTCTCAAAAGAACTTTAATAGAACCCTTTGAACTTTGAGGGGCAATTTCTTTAGCTATAGAGTGGTGAATCTTTGGAATTCATTGGCACAGATGGCCGTGGATGGCAAGTCATTGGGTACTATCAAGCAGAGATTGATAGGTTTTTTGATTAGTAAGGGTGTCAAAAGGTTAAGGGGAGAAGGCAGGAGAATGGGGTTGAGAGGGAAATGTAGATCAGCCATGACCGAATGGCAGAGCAGTCTTGATGGGCTGAATGGCCTAATTCTGCTCCTATGTCACATGATCTTAATGTGATGAATGACTTTTTTTGATGTCATGAGCAAATATTGGTCAATATTAAATTCTGCTTAATAATTCTCCGGTGTTGAAATATTTGGAAAGCATTACAGCAGTATAGTTATATTTTTGTTGTTGATGGAATATTCTGGTAGTTTCATTTTATTGTCAAGGGTAATAGGTCTTCTGTTTCTTTGATGAAATGTACCAATTAGGTTCAACGAAGAAGCCTCTTCTCCAACACAAGATTGCTTCTCATGGACTGGATGTGGTATGTAGGTCGGGTCCAAAGGGTCTCAATCGAAACGTCACCTAGCCATGTTTTCCAGCGATGCTGCCTGGCCTACTAAGTTACTTCAGTACTTTGTGTCCTTTTGTGGTATCTCGGTGGTACACTCCCCAATGTATCTGGTACGAAGACAAGGCAGTTGCAAGAGTTTTTGCATGTCCTTTTGGTCTTAAAACAAAGCTAATGGATCGTGAGGGAGAACTGTGGCGTTTGTAAACTCCAGAGCTTTCTTCTTCTAGCGTTTGAGGCAGCAGAAGTTATGAAGCTTCCAGAGCTTTGAGCTTTAGAGTCCTACAGCATGGAAACAGGCCCTTTGGCCCAACTAACCCATGCCGACCAAGAAGCCCCATCTAAGCAAATTCCTTTTGCCGGGGTTGGGTCCATATCTCTCTAAACCATTCCTATCTACGTTCCTGTCAAGTGTCTTTTAAATGTTGTTATAGCACCTGCCACAACTACCTCCTCCGGCAGCTCATTCCATACACTCACCAACATCTAGGTATGAGAAGTTGCCCCTCGGGTTTCTATTAAATCTTGTCCCTCGCATCTTAAACCTATGTCCTCTGGATTCCCCTACCCTGAGTAACAGACTATGCGCCTTCACGCTCTATTTGGGAAGAAATGTGTTAGTGAGAAACGAGGATCAGGATTTCGACCTGTTGGGGATACAAGAACATAAAACGTAAAACAGCACAGCACAGGAACTGATGCTTTGGCCCACAATGCCTGTACTGAACATGATGCCTGGTTACACTAATTGCCTCTGCCTGCACATAATTCATATTCCTCCATTTTCCGCTTATCCTTGGGCCTATCTAAAAGACTCTTAAAATAAGTCATGGAGTCAAACAGCTTGAAAACACATCCCCTTCGGCCCAACTTGCCACACTGACCAACAGATTCCATCTATACTAGTCCCACCTGTCTCCATTTGGCTCATATCCCACTATCCTGTCCATGTATCCGTCTAAGTGTTTCTTAAATGTTGCGATAGTACCTGCTCTATCCACCTCTTTCCATACACCTACCACCCTTTGTGTAAAATAAAAGTTGCCCCTCGGGTTCCTATTAAATCTCTCCCCCCTCACCTTAAACCTATGTCCTCTGGTTCTCGATTTCCCTACTCTAGGTAAAAGACTGTGGATTTCCTCTTATGCATTTCACTCTCCAAAGCTTTTTGCTTGTACCTTGGACCATAAGCTAAAGTAAACTAAACTAAAATTATCTTGTCCACTGTAAAAGATCACTCCTCATCTTCCTGTGGTCCAGGGAATAAAGTCCTAATCTGCTCAACCTCTCGCTATAACTCGAGTACCGGCTACATCCTTGTAAATCTTTCTGTACCCTTTCCAGCTGAACAACATCAGTCCATGGATAGAATATTGATGAGGTTAAGAAAGGTTCAAAGAGTTCTATTGAAATGAAATGAAAATCATGAAATTGGGGAGAAGATAGGAAAATGTTTCAACTTGGAGGCACAGGTAGAGTTCATGTCTTTCACTGCCAGAGACCTGGGTTCTTATTCCTTTTCTCCAGTCTGAAGTGTCGAGACCCGAAACATCGCCCATTCCCTTTCTTCAGAGATGCTGCCTATCTTTGGTGTAAACCAGCATCTGCAGTTCCTTCCTACACATTTAGATAGGCACAAGGATGTGCAGGAAAAAGAGAGATATAGATCACATGTGGGCACATTGGAAAAGAGCGTGAAAAGAGGTGAAAATCTAATCTTGATCAAATTTCCAGGTTCCAAACCTGGCTATGATGCAGTGCGCTGGTAAATTGGGACCCTGAGGTTAAACATGAATATGCTCTAGTGATATTTGCTTCTGTCACCGTTCTTTGTAATTGGGTTTGATGGTGAAGCCATAGTCGGGCAGAGGAACTGAATTTGATGAGGATTTACCGTGCTTAAACCTCGATGGCAATTGATAATTTGGTTACATTTTTCCAGAACAAACGGTGACTCATTTATTGACCGTCTGAAAGGACATTGGATAATTGATGACTTTGGTTCAAGTTGCTAACAATGATTATAATTTGTTTGCTGTGGATCGAAACAGTGTTGTGCTTTTTGGAAACATTCATGTTTCATTTGGGCTTGACGTAGGTTATCACAAGGCGTTTGACACAGTGCATAGAAAAGCACAGCACAGGAACAGGCCCTTCGGCCCATAATGTCCGTGCCGGCACATTATGGTCCACTGGCACAGCTGGTAGAGCTGCTGCCTCACAGCGCCAGAGATGCGAGTTCGATCCCGACCTCGCTTGCTTTCCAACTGGTGTTTGCACGTTCTCCCTATGACCGTGTGGGTTTCCTCCGGGTACTGCGGTTTCCTCCCACATCCCAAAGATGTGCAGGTTTAATGTTATTTTGCCTCTCTAAGTTGTCTCTAGTGTGTAGAGTGGGATAACATAGAACTATTGTGAACAGGTGATTGATGATTAGCTTGGACTCGGATGGCCGACGCGCTTGTTTCCTTGTTTGTCTAAAACCAAACATTACGCCAAGATAAACTAATCTCTGCCTGCATGTGATCCATATCTCTCATTCTTGCACTTCCATGCGCCTGCCTTAAAGTCTCTTAACTGCCAATATTGTATGCCGCTACCACCACCCCAACAGCGTGTTCCAGGCATCTTCCACCCTCTGTGTGTAAAAAAAAAACATGCCTCACATATCTCCTTTAAACTTTGCCTCTTTCACTTTAAAGCTTTGCCCTCCAGTATTTGATATTTTCAGCCTGGGAAAGAGGTTCTGACCGTCGATCCTATCTATGCCTCTCAAAATTTTATATGCTTCTATCAGGTCTGCCCTCAGCCTCTGGCGTTCCAGAGAATACAGTTCTCATCTGTTGCAGCCAATACTCCTAAATCCAGCAATCATTCTTGCAAACCTCTTATGCACCCTCTCCAAAGCCTTCACATCCTTCCTGTAATGGGGCGACCAGAACTGCACACAATGCCCCGGACAACATACAGCATGGAAACAGGCCCTTCATCAAATGTCTGCTGATCCAAGGAGGAATTCCAGTTTTTCAAGACAAGTCCAACAGTAGAAATCCCTTGTCTCCAGAACCATTTTATTCAGGCTACATTCTCATTAATTGCACCCAGGTTCTACCCCTCACCTACACATGGGGACCATTTAATAGTGGCCCATTTAACCACCAATGTTAACCACCATTTAACCACCAATAAACGTTCCGCTGATTGGTTAGCATGCAAAAAAAAAAGCTTTTCTCTGTACCTCAGTACACGTGACAATAAACTAAACTTAAACTATATGCCACTACCCTCTCTGCCTCTACCACCACCCCTGGCAGTGTGTTCCAGGGACCCACCCTTAACACTTGCCCCGCACATCTTATTAACTTTACCCTCTCACCTTAAAGCTATGTCCTCTAGTCTTTGATATTTTCGTCCTGGGGAAAAGGTTGAAACTGGAGCATCCTCTGGCCTTCTAGAGAAAACAATCCAGTCTGTCAAACATCTCCTTGGAGCTAATACCCCCTAATCCAGCCATTTTCTCCCATGGATCGCAGATGCAAAGGTCCATTCATGTTGGCCGCTTTATCTGTGGGAGCAAGGGCCAGCATGGTGGCGCAGTGGCAGAGTTACTGCCTTACGGCACCAGAGACCTGGGTTTGATCCTGACTACATGTACTGTCTGTAGGGAGTTTGTACGTTCTCACTGTTTGTTTGTTTGCTTGCTTGTTTGTTTTATGTGTACATATGTGTGTATACATGTGTACACTGAACTTCTTTTCGTTTATTATGAGAGGAATATTGTTAAAGAAATGTATCAAGAGAGGAATAGATTGGCTAGATGCACAGAGTCTCTTGCCCAGAGTAGGGGAATCGAGAACTTTTTCACAGAAAGGGCGGTGCGTGTTTGGAAAGAGCCACTGGAGGAGGCAGTTGAGGCAGGTACTACCCCAACGTTTAAGAAACATTTAGACGAGTACATGGATAGGACAGGTTTAGAGGGGTATGGGCCAAATGCAGGTGGGACTAGTGTAGATGGGACATGTTAGTCAGTGAGGGCAAGTGGGCCGAAGGACCTGATTCCACGCTGCTTGATATTGTTCACGGAGTACTATGTTTACACATTTTGTGGTGCTACAGTCAGTAAGAATTTCATTGTTCCATATTGGACATATGACAATAAAACACGCTTGACTCGTGACCGCATGGGTTTTCTCCAGGTGCTCTGGTTTCCTCCCACATTCCAAAGATGTAAAGGTTTATAGGTTAACTGGCTTTGGAAAAATGGTAAATTGTCCCTAGTGCGTAGGATAGTGCTAGTGTACGGGATGACCGATGGTTGGCGTGTACTCGGTGGGCAAAAGGACCTGTTTCCGCACGGTTTCTCTAAAGTCCAAAGCCACTTCACACCAAATGGATGCGTGAGGAAAAACACAGGAAATGGGCGGAAGAACATCAAGTATATAATTTGAAGGCTCAAAATGTTAGGAGGGGTATGAGAAAAACAGGTATGGTAAATAATGACTGTGTGAAATGGGAAGAGATGTGCACTTGGAAGAACAAATTGCTAAATGCTCTGGCTGACCGTTGAGAAAAACATCACACTTGTGCTTTTCAAACCATGATCTTTTGCAGTCAATGGGGGACTTGTTTAGCATAGCCACTGAAGTAATGAAGGAAATGAGGCAGCTATTTCACATGCTAGCTCCTGCAAACACAATGAGGTCATCGGCTTATTTTAACTAACCGATGAGATTCCCTTCCATTCCATTGACTCCATCTACACCTCACATTGCCTCGGCAAGGCCACCAGCATAATCAAGGACCAGTCTCACCCCGGTCACTGCTTCTCCCCTCTCTCATCGGCCAAGAGGTACTGAAGTGTGAAAACGCACACCTCCAGATTCAGGGGCAGTTTCTTCCCAGCTGTCGTCAGGCAACTGAACCATCCTATCAACTAGTGAGCAGTCCAGACCTGCTATCTACCTCATTGGAGACCTTTAATCAGACTTTACTGGATTTGATCGTGCACTAAACATTATTCCCTTTATCATGTATCTGCACATTGTGGACGACTCGATTGTAATCATGTATAAACTTTCCGCTGATTGGTTAGCATGCAAAAAAAAAGTTTTTCCCTGTACCTCAGTAACCGTGACAATAAACTAAACTTAAACTATATGCCACTACCATATCTTCCTCCACCACCACCACCCCTGGCAGTGCGTTCCAGGGACCCACCCTTAACACTTGCCCCACACATCTTATTAACTTTACCCTCTCACCTTAAAGCTATGTCCTCTAGTCTTTGATATTTTCGTCCTGGGGAAAAGGTTCTACCAGCCCACCTTATCTCTGTCTCTCATCATTTTAAGTACCTCTATCTGATCTCCTCTCAGCCTCTGTCCTGAAACTATGCCCTTGCCTCCATCCTGGATCCCACGTCAACAGGCTAAACATCCTCTCAGCATCTACCCTGTGAAAGCCCCCTCAATATTAGACTATAGACTTTACTTTAAACTTTAGATATACAGCGTGGAACCAGTCCCTTTTGCCCACCGAGTCCGCGCCAGCCATCGATCACCCCATACACTAGCACTATCCCACTTACTCGGGACAATTTACTGAAGCCAATTAACCTACAAACCTGTACATCTGTGGAGTGTGGGAGGAAACGCATGATAGAGTTTTGAAATTAGTTTTAGTTTATTAGTTTAGAGCTACAGCGTGGAACAGGCCCTTCGGCCCACTGAGTCCGCGCTGACCAATGATCACCCATACACTATCCAATTGGAGCCCAATTAACCTATAAACCTGCACGTCTTTGAAATGTGGGAAGATTAAGGAGCGCACCCGGAGAAAACCCGCGCAGTCACGGAAAACGCACAAACTCCGTACAGACAGCATCTGTAGTCAGGAGCGAACACAGGTTGGATGACAGCAACTGCACCACTGTGCCGCCCACAAGATCTTGCATATTTCAATAAGAATCACCTCTTGTTCCTCTAAACATCATTCAGTTCTGGTCCCTGTTTGCCCAACCCAACAAGAGGTGAGATCTAGAAGTAGAAACAAGGAACTGATGATGCCAGTTTGCAAAAGAAAAATGAGATCTATTTTGCAAACAATGAAAGTGTTGATATTTCGGTGCGCCAGTTAAATAGTTTGCGCTGCGGTGGAACGAGTTCAAATCCTCTGTAAACAGGGACATATTAAACACGTCCTCTGGCTTAGCAGTGATCACATGCTCACTCGTATGCCTTTTTCATGTTTTTCTTTTTGAGTATGAAAGTGGAACAGCTTCTCTCCCATTCAACCAAATGGTAGCAAATGATTCCCAACACAACATTTAATACTGTGGTGTCTTTGTGCACCAAAGTAAACATTTGAAGGACTGTCGATGATTTGCGAAGCCCATTACACACCGTCTGGTCTCCCTGTGTGATGTTACCTGTCTGCGCTTTATAAGGAACACAGTGTTCACTTGTGAGAATGTAGAAACAAGGATCTGCAGATGCTGGCTTACCAAGAAAAGGTAACAAAATGGTGGAGTAACTCAGCAGGTCAGGCAGCTTCTCTGGAGAACGTGGATAGATGACGTTTTGGGGCAGGACCCTCGGAATCAATCTGAAGAAGGGTCCTGACCCAAAACCTCTCCCATCCATGTTCTCCAGGGATGCTGCCTGACACGCTGAGTTACTCCAGCATTTTGTGTCCTTCCTTGGTAAACGAGCATCTGCGGCTCCTTGCTCCTACATTTTTTTACAAATACTAAGCCTTGACCAAAATCTGCTTTGCATGGGCAGTCTCTCTAGGGATTTGAAAGTACACCATTGGGTTGTACCACAGCTTGGGTTAGGAACGGCTCTGCCCAAGATCGCAAGAAATTGCAGAGGGTTGTAGATGTCGCACAGTCCATCGCACAGACCTGATTTCCCACCGTTGACTCCACCTACACTTCACCCGACCTTGTGATATCAGAAAGCATAAGCAAAGACTTGTCCCACCCCATCTTTACTCCTTCTCCCTGTTACTGAAGGTACAGATGCTTGAAAATGCACCAGACTTGGGTGCAGTTCCCATATGTAATCAGGCTTTTGAAAAGTCCTTCCATGATCTAGGGTACTGTCCAATTCGACTCTACCTCATTGTAGACATTGAACTTTATCTGTGGAACTGATATCAATGCTGAGAAGTATATTATGCACTCTGCATCTTCCCCTTTGCTCTACCTATAGTACTTGAGGTTGACACGATAGTACATCTGACTTTAGAAGGATGAGGAGGGACCTCATTGAAACTTATTGAATAGTGAAAAGCCTGGATAGAGTGGATGTGGAGAGGATGTTTCCACTCGTGGAAGAGTATAGGACCAGAGGGCACAGCCTCAGAATAAAAGGATGTACCTTTAGAAAGGAGAAGAGGAGGAATTTATTTCATCAGAGGATGGTGAATCTGTGGAATTCATTGCCATAGACGGCTATGGAGACCAAGTCAGTGGATATTTTTGAGGTGGCGATTGACAGATTCTTCATTGGTAAAGGTGTCGGGTTGTGGGGAGAAGGCAGGAGAATGGGGTTGGGAGGGAAAGATAGATCAGCCATGATTGAATGGTGGAGTAGGCTTGGTGGACCGAATGGCCTGTTGCCGTTCCTTATTAACTTATCTGATTGGTTAGCATGCAAAACAAACCTATCACTGTAGCTCGGTTCATGTGACAATAATAAATCTAATCCTAAACCTAACTTTAGGATGGAAGTTGATTTTTGCTTTTCACTGGTTATGTGATGCGCACTGTGGAGCATTGGTTACCATCAACCATGGTTCAGTTGCCAGAAGGTTTGCACCTGAACTTGATGGTTGTGGGTACGTGTGTGTATGTATGTATCTGCGTACATGCATATACATATATGTATGTGTGCATATACACATATGTATGTGTATATATATATATATGTATACACACACTTATAGTGTGCGTATACATATTGTGTGTATATGTGGGTATATATGCATACACAATACAATTCATATATATATATATATATATATATATATGTGTGTGTGTGTTTGTGTGTGTGTATATATATACAACGATCAGCCAAAACATTATGACCTGATGAGCCAAAACATTATGACCACCTGCCTAATATACTGTTGGTTCTCCGTGTGCAGCCCCATACGCAGCAGGGTGCGATGCACTGTGTATTGTGACACATTCCTCCCGTGACCACCATTAGAATTTTCTGTGACTTGTGCCACAGTAGACCTTCTGTTGGTTCGGACCAGACGGGATAGCCTTCGTTGCCCTCGCCCGTCGATGAGCCTTGGGAGACCAACACCCTGTCGCCGGTTTGTGGTTTGTCCCTCCTTGGACCACTGTCGGTAGGTACTCACCACTACTGACCAGGAGCACCCCACAAGTCCGGGCGTTTCAGAGATGCCCTGACCCAGTCGTCTGGCCATAACAATTTGGCCCTTGTCAAAGTCGCTCAGGTCTTTTCTCCTGCCCATTTCTCCTGCATCCAACACATCAACTTCAAGAACTGACTGTTCACTTGCTGCCTAATATATCCCATCCCTTGACAGGTGCCATTGTAACAAGATAATTAATGTTATTACTTTGCCTGTCAGTGGTCATAATGTTTTGGCTGAGCGGTGTATATATTATATATGAATATATATACACACACACACACACACTATATTATTTATTCACAAAATGCTGGAGTAACTCAGCAGGTCAGGCAGCATCTCGGGAGAGAAGGAATGGGTGACGTTTCGGGTCGAGACCCTTCTTCAGTCTGAAGAAGGGTCTCGACCCGAAACGTCACCCATTCCTTCTCTCCCGAGATGCTGCCTGACCCGCTGAGTTACTCCAGCATTTTGTGAATAAATACCTTCGATTTGTACCAGCATCTGCAGTTATCTTCTTATACTATATTATATATATATATATATATATATATATATATTTATTTGTTGTTCATTATGGTGTTTACAGTGTACCGTGTTTACATATCTGTTGACCTGCTGCAAGTAAGAATTTCACTGTTCTGTTTTGGGGCATGTGACAATAATCCACTCTTGCCTCTTACAATGGAGACGAGAGAGGGTTAATGTCCTGGAATCCACGCCAGAGTTTATACTCTACGCTAGCTTCCTCCCACTCTTCACTAGCTTGTGGAACTAACTTCCCCTTAAATAGATTTGTGTTTTTCTCCTCTATCGTGCCACATGACTGCAACTTCCACATTCTCTGCACTCTGAGTAAAGCCTTTCGTGACTTCCTCACTGTATTTATTAGTGGCCATAGAACATAGAACAGTACATCACAGGAACAGGCCCTTTGGCCCACAAGGTTTGTGCTAAACATGATACTAAGACCAATTTAGACTCGTTATCTAAGACTTCAAAGTATGTATTGGCTTGGAGGGCTGAAGGGCCTGCTTCTGTGCTGCAGGAGTCCAAGATATGGGGCTACATATCATGTGGAGGTGCAGCGGTAGAGTTGCTGCCTCACAGCTCCAGAGACCCAGGTTCCATCCTGACTGTGGGTGCTGTCCGTGCGGAGTTTGTACGTTCTCCCTGTGACCGCATGGGTTTTCTCCGGGTGCCACGGTTTCCTCCTGCAATCCAAAGCTGAACAGTTTTGTAGGTTAATTGGCCCCCTCTGTAAAATTGTAAATTGTCCCTAATGGATAGGATAGTGCTAGTGTACGAGGGGTTGCTGGCAGATACAATAGTGGCATTTAAGAGACTCTTGGAAATGCACTTGGATAGGCAGGGAATGGAGGTGTATGGATTATGTGCAGGCAGATAACAGCTGATCTTGGCATCCTGTTCGGCACAGGCATTGTTTGTCCTAAGTTCTATAGTCTTTAGACATCAGAGAAACAGCGCGGAAACAAGCCCTTCGGCCCACCGAGTCCACCCCGACCATCAATCACTTGTTCACACGAGTTCTATGTTATCCCACTTTGTCATCCACTCCCTACACACCAGGGGCAATTAACAGAAGCCAATTAACCTACAAACCCGCACATCTTTGGGATGTGGAGGAAACCAGAGCGCCCAGAGAAAACCTACGCAGTTACGGGAAGAACCTGCAAACTCCTCACAGACAGCATCCAAGGTCGGGATCAAAACTGGGTTTCTGGCGCTGTGAGGCAGTAGCTCTACCAGCTGTGCCCATGTGCCACTCTTAGCACCTACTATCTTCTGGGGTAGACAGAGATTCACTATTTTCATTAGTGTGAGATGTGATTGAGGAAATGCAACAAGTCAGTACGACGACGCAGCAAGTATCTAAAATGTTGGCCTTTATTACAAGGCGGATGGAGTACAATAGAGGTGGTTTGCTACAACTGTGCAAAACTGTCTTATCATGCTGGGGGTACTGCGTGTAAGTACAAGATGGCCTTGTAGCAACAACAATGGATTGTTGATTGTTGCAAATGTCATCTGGTTCGCTAATATCTTTTTGGGAAGTAGTTTCCTCTAGACAGTAGAGATACAACGTGGAAATCGGCCCTTCGGCCGACCGAGTCTGTGCTGACCAGCGATCACCCGCACACTAACATTATCCTACACAAACCGGAGCGCCCAGAGAAAACCCAGGCAGTCACAGGAAGAATATACAAACTCCGTACAGACAGCACCGGTAGTCAGGAATGCACCCAAATCTCAGGCGCTGTAAAGCAGCAACTCCACCATAGCATCACTGTGATCACGGTTCTCAGGCACCTGCACCTTCTTCCCAATGTCAGGGGTGAAATGAGGGTATGGCCAGGTGGTGTGGGTCCTTGATGTTGCTGGCTGTCTTTTTGAGTCGGTGACTCTTGTAGACCCCTTGGATGGTGAGGAGGTCAGTACCCGTGATAGACTAGGAAGCGTCCACCACTTTTTGTAATCTCCTTCATTCCTGTATATTCTCAGCTATTCTTTAACACACAAGGCCTCTCTATCCCACTTTCCGCAACTAAACATTTAGGAACCACATTTGTCCCATTTATCCATTACACCTTGGTGTTGCATGCATATTGTGGTGTCGAGGTGGCATGGTGGCGCATCGGTAGGGTTGCTGCCTCACAGCGCCAGAGACCTGGGTTCGATCCCGTCTACGTGTGCTGTCTGTACGGAGCTTGTATGTTCTCCCCGTGGCTTGCATGAGTATTCTCCAGGATTTCTGGTTTTCTGCCACACTCCAAAAGCGTTCGGGTTTGTAGGTTAATTGGCTTGGTACAATTGTAAATTGTCCCTAGTGTGCATGGGATAGTGTTCTTGTATGGGGATCACTGGTCGGTGTGTTTCCCTGCTGTAGCTCCAAAACTAAACTAAAGTTTAAATGTTTTAAGCGAGGGGGGGAAAAAAGAAAAACATTTTTTTAATCTTGGTTCTCCTGACTTAGAATTCCTCTGAACTTCAAAGAATTAGCCCTGTGTGTTTTAGGGGCAAGCACTTGGTTGCATACAGCTGCACCTCAGCAGAAGAATGATGCATTGTCCATGATATAATGGCCCTGTCCTCACCCAACATCGGAAGGAAGTGGTGATCAGTGTGTAAAGGACAATGGCATGGCCATAGTATTGTAAGCAGTTCAGATTGTTGTAAAATGGAAAGGATATCATTGAAAAAGAGTGACGATGATTTGCAAGGAGAAAGAGGAATGTAGAGAATCAAAGTGCAAGGACTCAGCCATAAAATTATAGAGGTCACTAGACAAAGTGGACCCATTGGGCCCAAACTTCCCCTGCATTGGTGCAGCACCCTGTCCTCCCCCCCCCCTCCCCTCAATCCCCTCTCCCTTCTCCCCCCTCCCTCCTCCCTTCCCCCTCCCCTCCTTTTAAACTTTAAAATGTGAATAACTTAAAAAATATAACACTGATTTCAATAAAACTACTTGCATTATCAGTAAAGTGACATTGGTGAGTAAGGTGGGCCTAAAATTGTCGCGCTATCGTGTACCGTTTTGGCTGAAGTTCAGTCGCAAACAAGATAACAAACGAGAGTTTTAGTATATAGATGGTTTAGTTTCGTTTATTGTCACGTGTACCGAGGTTCAGTGCAAAGCCTTTTGTTGCGTGCTGAACCAGTCAACAGAAAGACAATACATGATTACATTCAAGTTGTCCACAGTGTACAGATATATGATCGATGGAATAATGTTTAGTGCAAGCTAAAGTCCAGTAATGTCTGATTAGAGATAGTCTGAGGGTCTCCGATGGGATAGATAGTGGCTCAGGACTGCTCTCTAGTTTGCCTGATGTAGAGGGGAGGAGGGAGTGACCATGGTGAGTAATTGCAGCATGGAAACAGGACCCTCAGCCCAACTTGTCCACACCCCATCCAAGCTAGATCCATTTACCCACGTTTGGCCCATGTCCCTCTAATCCTTTCCCATCCTTGTACCTATCCAAGTATCTTTTAGATGCATTTATAGTACCTATTCATCACCTATTCCCTTTTTCCAGAGATGCTGCCTGACCTGCTGAGTTTCTCCAGCATTTTGTATCTACCGTGTAAACCAGCACCTGCAGTTCCTTCCTACACATTTTGTTTTTGTTACCTCCCCAGGCAGCTCGTTCTATACACCCACTAGCCTCTGAGTGAAAAGGTTGTTCCTCGGGTTCCTATTAACTCTTTCCCCCCTTACCTTAAACCTATCCTCTGGTTCTTGATTTCCCCTACAGTAAGTAAAAGATTCTGCATTCACCCTATTTATTGCCCTCATGATTTTATAAGATCACCTCTCAGCCTCTTGTGCTTCAAGGAATTATGACCTAGACTGGGCAACCCTTCCCTATAGCTAAGGGCCTTAAGTACTGGCAACATCCTCATAAACCTTCTCAACACGCTTGCCAGTTTAATGATACGGCTTGGAAAGAGGCCCTTCGGTCCACTGACACTGTGCTGACCATCAAGCACCCTCGTTTAAACTAATCCCACCTAACCCATTTTGGGGAGAATACCTGGATTCAAAATACAGATTTGTGCAGAACTGTACAGGGCTAACGGAAAGGATAAAGGTAAAGTTGCTGCCACGTCCACTAGCACTATCCTACACACGGGACAATTTGCAATGTTTACCGAATCCAATTAACCTACAAACAACCTGCACGTCTTCGGAGTCTGGGAGGAAACCGGAGCACCCGGAGAAAAACTACGCGGTTACAGGGAGAACGTACAAACTCTGTACAGGCGGCAACCGTGGTCAAGATCGAATCCGGGTCTCTGGCACTGTACAGCAGCAACTGTGCCGCCCTGCTGTACCGTTCTATAATTTCAGCCGAGCAGAGCACTTTACTGGGTGTGGCATGTTTACGGAGTGAGATGAAGTGTAAGCACAGTGTTGTCTGACTGTGACCAACACCCAACAGCTGTGCATGAACAGATTATTCACACACCAGAGCATCTGAAAATGATGCTGTGAATCATTGGTGCAATTCAAAAGGACAATGGAATATCGGGGCAGGTGTGCGCGGTGCCAGAGGATACAGAGTGGCACGGTGGCGCAGCGGTAGAGTTGCTGCCTCTCAACTCCAGAGACCTGGGTTTGATGCCGACTGCAGGTGCTGTCTGTACAGAGTCTGTATGCTCTCCCTGTGACCGCGTGGGTTTTCTCTGGGTGCTCCAGTTTCCTCCCACATTCTAGACACGTGCAGTCTGAACTTGTCCACAGAGGCCCGTTGAGCCGATGGCAGCGCTAGTTGAGAATTGCAGCAGTCGGCCTGGACAGGCGATGTTGTCGATGTCCACCACTGCCGCTCCGTGCAGCAAGAGGCCTTTTGGAGCGGCACCCGATCCAATCGAGCCCCAGGCTGCTGCAGGGCCTCCAGCAGCCCACTCCGATGACCCATGCAGGTATCTTGTTCCCAGGGCCTGCTCCAGCAGAGCGCTCCCCTAATCTAGGGTGACCTCCCCCAAAATCTCGAACCTTAGATCTTTGTTAGGCAAGGATATTGTGTGATATAGAATCAAAGGACAATGTTCATCATGGCATCATGTTCGGCACAGACGTTGTGGGCCGAAGGGCCTGATCCTGTGCTGTACTGTTCTATGTGCTGACGGAGCCTGCCTTCAGCACATCATAAGAAGTGTTGAACATGGGACATAGAACAGCCCAGCCCAGGAACGGGCCCTTCGGCCCACAATGTCTGTGCCGAACATGATGCCACGTTAAACTCATCTGCTTGTAGATGAATATATCTCTCTATCCCCGTTGAGTTACGCCAGCATTGTGCGTGTGTGATGAGACTTTCCTTTGCCTCTCCTTCCATTCCGTTCACCCACTTCATCAGAGTTCTCATCCCTTGCTTGCACTTGTCTGCAATAAAGACCCTCTTGTACATTCGGCCAAGTTAAACGAAAATTAATCAGACTCCTGACTTCCCCCCCTCTAGGCTGGGTAAACAGATGTTAATAATAGGCGCAAGTATGTGAACTGTTGCCAGTGTGTGAGACTCATTTTCTTACATTTTTATTAATGTTATTGTATGGTGCTGGTGAAGGGAACTGAGTGAATGCAAAGTCTGTGGGGAAATTTGATAGAAAGTCCTGGGACACAGGATTGGGGTTGCCGTCAAACAGAATTGGACTGTGTACCTGGGAGTGTTGATGAGTTTATTCATTGTCCTGCCTTCCATATCTGGCACTGCGGCACAGCTGGTAGAGCTGCTGCCTCACAACGCCAGAGACCCAGGTTCAATCCCGACCTCGGGTGCTGTCTGGGTGGAGTTTGCATGTTCTCCCTGTGACCGCGTGGATTTCCTCCGGATGCTCCGATTTCCTCCTGCATCCCAAAGATCCGCGGGTTTGTAGGTTAATTGGCCATTGGGTGTCGGGAATGGATGAGAAAGTGGGATAACATTGAAGTAGAGTTGTGAGTTGTGCAGGTTGGTGAGTTAATTGGCCACTTAAAATTGCTTGCAGTATAGCGAGTAGAATATCAGGGAATTTGATGGGAAAGTAGAAGGAAAATAATAAATGGAATTTGTGTAAATGTGGAGTTCAGTTTAGAGATACAGCATGGAAACCGGCCCTTTGGCCTACCGAGTCTATGATGACCATCTCCTTTGCTCAGTCCGCCTTAACCAACTTGATCTCCCGGTGGCTGAGCACTTCAACTCCACCTCCCATTCCCAGTCTGACCTTTCTGTCATGGGCCTCCTCCAGTGCCATAGTGAGGCCCGCCGGAAATTGGAGGAACAGCACCTCATATTTCGCCTGGGCAGCTTGCAGCCCAGTGGTATGAACATTGACTTCTTCAACTTTAGATAGTTCCTCTGTCCCTCTCTTCCCCTCCCTCTTCCCAGATCTCCCTCTGTCTTCCTGTCTCCACCTATATCCTTCCTTTGTCCCGCCCCCCTGACATCAGTCTGAAGAAGGGCCTCGGCCCATTCCTTCTCTCCTGAGATGCTGCCTGGCCTGCTTAGTTACTCCAGCACTTTGTGAATAAATACCTATGATGACCATTGATCACCCGTTCACACTAATTCTATGTTATCCCACTTTCTCACCCACTCACTAAACTCCAGGGCCAATTAACCTAAAAACCTGCACGTCTTTGGAATATAGGAGGAAACCGGAGCACCCAGAGTAAACCCACGCGGTCATAAGTAGCATGTACAAACTCCACACACGTCCTCCCTGCGACCGTGGGTTTTCTGCGGGTGCTCTGGTTTCATCCCACATGTCTGAGAGATGCCCTCTGTCAATTGCCTGCAGTGTGTAGGTGAGTGGTAGAATCTCGGGGGATGTAATGAGAATGTGGGAAAATACCAAATGGAATTAGTTTGAATGGGGAGTTGGTCATCGGCATGAATTCTGTGAGCTGAAGGATCTGTTTCTTTGTGTTATCCCTCTCTGACTCCCCGGTTCCATCCCTCTCTCATTGGACTTGATCATACATATCTACTGTGGTTGACTGTTGACTATCCCCAAGCTTCACAATTCATAACTCTTTATGATCATTTTGGCTCACATCTTGTCTCCTCATCTCATGACCATACATACCAGTTTTAGAGATACAATGTGGAAACAGGCCCTTTGGCCCACTGAGTCTGTGCCGACCAGTGATCACCCATACACGAGTTCTATTCTACACTCTTGGGACAATTCTACAGAAGCCAATTAACCTACAAACCTGTACGTCTTTGGGATGTGGGAGGAAACCGGAGCACCCAGAGAAAACTCCATACAGACCACCGAAAGTCAGGATCGAACCCGGGCCTCTGGCGCAGTAAGGTAGCAGCTCTACCACTGTACTGCCCGGCATGTTGTTACATATTTAATTTACTCGGTTAATTCCGAGAACAAGATGCAATCTCCGTGGATTCTGGGAGTTCCAGAACTGTAGCATTGTGAGGAATGCTTACAATGCAAGATGTTAGCATTTGCGATACATTCGTTACACTGATGTGCCCTCGGTCAAGTTATTGAAAACTTTGTGGTTTGATAGCATAATTGTATCTTGTTTAATTGAGCCATAGAGTCTTACAGTGTGGAAATGGCCCAACTTGCCCATTCTGGCCAACATGCTCCTATCTTCACTAGTCTCCCTGCCTGCATTCGGCCCATATCCCTCTACGCCTGTTCTATCCATGTAAATCTGTCCTATCAATGTACCCTTTCATATGTTCATAAATTCTAAGAGCAGAATTGGGACTTTCGGCACATCGAGTCTACTCTTCCATTCAATCATTGTTGCTCTATCTTTCCCTCTTTACCCCATTTTCCTGCCTTCTCCCCATAACCCCTGACACCTTTACTAATCAAGAATATGTCAATCTCCACCAAATACCCATTGACAGCCTCCACAGCCGTCTGTGGCAATGAATTCCACAGATTCGCCACCCTCTGGCTAAAGGAATTCCTCCTCATCTCCTTTCTAAAGATACATCTTTTTATTCTGAGGCTGTGGCCTCTGGTCTTTGACTCTCCCGCACATCCTCTCCACATCCACTCTATCCAGGAATTTATTCAGCAAGTTTCAATGAGGTCCCTTCTCATATTTCGAAACTCCAGCGAGCACAGGCCCATTGCCGCCAAATGCTCATGAACGCTCAAACGGTCGGTCATGGGCAAACAGATAACGCCCCAGGTCGGGATCTGTTATACAATCACTCTGCTCCATTGAATACCAAATCTCACCATCCTAGCCAGAGAATTTAAATACAAGTTAACTCAGCGGGTCAGGCAGCATCTCTGGAGAACAGGATAGGTGATGTATTGGGTTGGGGCACTTCTTCAGACTGGAATAGAATTACCGACAGGACAGCGACTGCAATGCTTTGCTACATGCTGGTAGAATGGAGGATTGGCAAGAGCTTGCTTGTGGTGTGTGACAGGCTATGCCCACTGTCTGTGCTGCCCAGGCTAATTACAGGACTGGATCAGCAACTGATCAACAGATATTTTTGTTCTATTCTCTGCTGAGACACTTCATGTTACAGGCAGTTTGTTTTGAATGCTAAAATTACGAGATTGGCCAAAAACAGCATAAAAAAAAACATACACACGAGAGGCTTACATCAGAGCTCCACGACACTCCGAGTCTTTCCACACTCTAAACACTGCACTGGCCGCTAATGTTTTTAACACTGTATCTTCTGCTTTGCTCGATCTATTGCACTTGAGTTGAACTGGCTATGTCTGTGTATGGTAGAAACATTAAAAAATGGGTGCAGGAGTAGGCCATTCGGCCCTTTGAGCCAGCACCGCCATTTAATATGATCATGGCTGATCATCTAAAATCAGTACCCCGTTCCTGCTTTTTTCCCATATCCCTTGATTTTGTTAGCCCTAAGAGCTAAATATAACTCTCTCTTGAAAACATCCAGTGAATTAGACTCCACTGCCTTCTGTAGCAGAGAATTCCGCAGATCCACAGCTCTCTGGGTGAAGACGTTTTTCCTCATCTCAGTCCTAAATGATCTACCCCTTATTCTTAAACTGTGACCACTGGTTCAGGACTCTCCCAACATCGGTTACATTTTTCCTGCATCTAGCCTGTCCAAACCTTTAAGAATTTTAATATGTTTCTATAAGATCCCCTCTCGTCCTTCTAAATTGCAGTGAATACAAGCCCAGTCGACCCATTCTTTCATCATATGTCAGTGCCGCCATCCCGGGAATTAATCTGGTATATCTGATCTGTTTGGTTTGCATGCAACACAAAGCTGCCTCCATCACCACCCCTGACAGTGCACTCCAGGCACCCATCATTCCGTGGAGAAGAAAAGTCTGCCCTGCATATCTACTTTTAAATTTTAGCTCTGATCTCAAATTTCCAATTTATTTCCTCTAGCTTCCAACCTAGGATAAAGGTCCTGGCTATTTCACCTATCTATGCCTCTCCTAATTTAAAATGCTTCTTTCAATTGGGTGACGCAGTTCATAGAGCTGCTGCCTCACAGCGCCAGAGACCTTGGTTTGATCTTGACCTTGAGTGCTGCCTGTATGGAGTTTGCACGTTCTTCCTGTGACCGCATAGGTTTCCTCCAGATGCTCCGGTTTCCTTCCACATCTCAAAGATGTGTTGGTTTGTGGGTTAATTGGCCTCTGTAAATTCCTCCCGAGTGTGTAGGTAGTGGATGAGATAGTAGGATAACTAGTGGGAATGGGTAATTGATGGTGAGCGTGGACTCGGTGGGCTGAGGGCCTATTTCCATGCTATATCTCTAAAGTAAACTAAACTAAACAATGCCCTCTGGTCTTTGACATTTCCACCCAGGGGGAAAGGTTTCTGACTGTCTACGCTATCTATGCCCCACATACTTGCATATGGCTCTATCAATACCAAACAAAAAAATCCAGGCTAGGATTTCTACTTGCCAGGCTAAATGACTTACTGTTGAGTCTATAAACTGGAAAGGGTGCATTGGAGATTTACGAGGATGTTGCCAGGACTCGAGGGCCTGAGCTACAGGGAGAGGTTGGGCAGGCTAGGACTTTATTCGTAAGAGCGTTGGAGGATGAGAGGAGATCTAGGAGAGGTGTATACGATCATGAGGGTCATAGATATGGTGAAAGCACAGAATCTTTTGCCCAGAGTAGGGGAATCAAGAACCAGAGGACATAAGGTTTAAGGTGAGAGAGCAAACATTTAATAAGAACCTGAGGGGCAATCTTTTCATTCGGAGGGTGGTGGGTATGGGGAAAAAGCTGCCACAGGAGATAGTTGAGGCACAAGCAATAACATTTAAAAGACATTTACAACTACAAGGTTCAAGTTTAGAGGGAGATGGCCAAATGCAGGCAGATGGGATTAGTGTAGATGGGGCTTGTTGGTTGGCATGGGCAAACTGAGCCGAAGGGTTGTTTCTATGCTGTATGACTATGGCTCTATATCCCTGGTTGGACACCAGGGTTACCTCACGGCTTGTGATCTGGTCCCTTTTTTGTCCACAGTGGCCTGACAGCCGGTCAGAGATGTAACAAATGTGCTCCCAACAGTTTAAAAATAAGCAACTGACCGTCAACTGGAGGTCTGTTTGTAACACAATATTTGTAGAATTATCTATTGACTCATCTCTGCGGTGAAAGGGGGAGCAGAGAGGGAAAGGGATGGGCGGTGAGGAGAAAGTGATTAAATAGGTTTAACGGATTTGTAAACATGCCTCGGATACACATCTGAGCAGATTGCCAGGGTTCTGTGCAGAATCGGGGCATGCATTGAGGAACAGGGTAGTGCCGCTGCAAGCTGTGGCCTGTGAGTTCATGGCAATTAAAGATGGCAGATCAGTTACTTCAACAAATATATCCAGCACGGCTATCAGTGACTGCCAATTATCTCTTCCTAATATCGTGTCTGGCTCCAGTTTGAGAGTAATGTCTTTTTATTCATCAAGGGCAATTTTCTTCTCTGGTTTGTTTGATTATTTCTCTCTCCATTTATTTGCCTTTTATCAACTTGGTAGCAAACTAATTTCTAAGTGTTCACTGCAGTGGTAATGTCCGGGACCCACATGTTAGATGAGGTGTGGAGACAAGGTTGTGTGCATTCATTCATCCAGACGGCCCCATGACACCCTGGTTGAGGATGAACAGCTAAGCGGCAGCTGGCGCCCAGTCCAATATTTATCGTCTAACGAACCAATAATCTGTTCTTTACCACATCACTGTGCTGCATGCAAGTTTGGCTGCTCATCCTTTCCCATTGGTAAAGAGACCTCATTTGTCAATTCATTCTCAAATCCTTTACTTTTTAAAGCGGGCAGAAGACTTCGAGTTTACTTCAGAAATACAGTGCGGAAACAGGCCTTTCAGCCCACCGACTCCACGCCGACCAGCGATCACCCCGTACACTAGCACTATCCCACACACTAGGGACAATATTTCAGTCAGCATCTGTCGGCGGGTTCAATCAAAGATACTAGAGGAGCAAGATAGACCACTCGACCCTAAAACCGTAGTATGTCATGGCGCCATTTTAGTAGGCAGAAACTTGCAGAAACATTTTAAAAGAAAAATAACAAAAATCCGTGAATTGATAGATGAGATATATTGTGCATTTTAATGGCATCGTCACACATACTGTTCCCCCCAAACACTGATTACACTGCGAGAGGCATAGCGAACGG
Organism: Rhinoraja longicauda; assembly: GCF_053455715.1. Lineage (NCBI taxonomy): Eukaryota > Metazoa > Chordata > Chondrichthyes > Rajiformes > Arhynchobatidae > Rhinoraja > Rhinoraja longicauda. The sequence goes on from NC_135965.1 coordinate 20,147,725, forward strand.
CGGGTTTTGCCTACTAAAATGGCGGCCGTTATGCTCCTTTGCGTACTACACTTCAGTATAGGTGATTTCAACGGAGTGATCATCTTGTTCCTCGAGTATCTTTGGGTTCAATACCGGGTCTCTAAGGCAGCAACTCTACTGCACCACTGTGTCGCCCTCATAAAGAAGGTTCTTTATAAACTCCAAGTTCTTTCTTTCTTTCATTTAATGGGTCCTGGTTGGTAAATTACCTACTCAAGTAACTTTGGCGGCACAGTGGCGTAGCGGTATTGCTGCCTAACAGCACTAGTGTCCTGGGTTCGATCCTGACGATAGGTGCTGTCAGTACGGTGGTTGTATGTTCTCCCTGTGACCACGTGGGCTTTCTCCAGGGGCTCCATTTTCCTCCCACATTCCAAAGATGTATTATTAGGCAACTGAACCGTTCTCTCGCCAGCTACAGAGTGGTCCGGACCTTCCATCTACCTCTTTGGGGGCCTTTGAACTAACGTTGGGTTTTATTGGTCTTTACATTACACTAAATGCTATACCCTCTATTCCATACATGTACACAGTGGACAGATTGATTGTATTTATGTATAAGGCAGACACAAAATGCTGGAGTAACTCAGCGGGCCAGGCAGCATCTCAGGAGAGAAGGAATGGGTGACGTTTCGGATCAAATCCCTTCTTCAGACTGTAGTTATTTCTCTGACTGGATAGCATGCAAAAAAATAAATCATTTCACTGTACCTTGGTACATGTGACAATAAACAATACACCATTAGTTTCCCCTGATCAAATTGAAAAGTTCTACGGCTTAAGTCTAGTCCATAAGGACTCCTCTCTGACTTTGCAACACTAAAACCTGAATCTATTTTAGGTCTAGAATGAGATTTGAACCTGCGACCTTCTGTCCCGGAGGCTGATACTTATAGATAGATATGACTGTGCCGAGGAACCGTTTCACTGAATCTAATTCACAGGTTCACAGAGTTCTAATCCTTTCCGTTCCACTGAAGCATATGGAGGTTAATCCACAACGGACCATTTTGAGTGACCACCTTAATGCATTAGAATCTGCAGCGATAGCCTCACTGCGCCGGAGACCCGGGTTCGATTCTGACTTCGGGCGCTGTCTGTGCAGAGTGTGTACGTTCTCCCATGTCCCAAAGTCGTTCGGGTTAGCAGGTTAATTGACCTCAGTAAATTGCCCCCTGGTGGGCGGGATAGAAATAGTGATGGGGTGATCGACGTGGACTGGGTGGGCTGTGGGCAGTTTCTCTAAACTCTATCCACCATTATCGGTGCACTGGAGACCCATTTACGCAGCACAGTTGAAGATAGTCGCTGCATTTGCCCCACAGCAGACTGCTTTGAGAGGGAGATCAATATTGATTATTGACTTAGTTTGCACATAATCACACAAGGCCAGTCTGCCCTTCAAAGCAGCTAACAACGCCCATTTGAAGAAATATTCGCACAGGAATCGTTAATAACCACCGTGCAGTACGTTCCCATGGCTTTACTGAGGAGCCTCACTCATTTATTTCACATCCAGAGACAAGCCATTTTCTACTCTCAAAATAGCCATGCAGAGACCTTGTTCCAATTTTATGGTTTTTGTAGCTGTCAAAGTTAAACCATTCTCTTATTGGGCCTGCCTCTCCATGAGCCGAATCATTGCATCAGATAATTGGATGCCTTAGGGTAGGAACAAGAGGTTTTCCGATAACTTTCTCACTTAACAGAAGGACGGATGTTAGAGTCAGAGTTATGCAGTGCGGGAACAGGCCCTTCAGCCCAATATTTCCATGCCCACCAACATGCCTCCTCTACAACTAGTCCCATCTGCCTGCGTTTGGCCCTTATCCCTCTAAATCTTCGTAGAAAGGAACTGCAGATGCTGGTTCATACTGAGGATGGACACAAAGTGTTGGAGCATCTTCGGAGAATCTCTGGAGAAAAAGGATAGGTGACATTTCGGGTCGGAAACTTTCTTCAGATCCAGCCTTTTTGAGTTTTGTGTTCAGTTATGGTCAACCTGCCACAGGAAGGATGTCATTAAGCTGAACAGAGTGCAGAGCAGATTTAGAAGGATATAGCCCACTGTGCATAATACGATGAGGGGAACAGATGGGATAGATGTACAGTCTTTTACCCAGAGCAGAGTTATTAAGAATGAAGGACCTAGGTGAGAGGAGAAAGATTTAATAGGAACCTGAGGGGCAATGATATCACCCAGAGGGTGGTGGATATATGGAATGAGCTGCCAGAGGAGGTAGGTAGTTGAGGCAGGTACTATAAAAACATTTAAAAGACATATGTATAAGAAAATAACTGCAGATGCTGGTACAAATCGAAGGTATTTATTCACAAAGTGCTGGAGTAACTCAGCAGGTTGGGCAGCATCTCGGGAGAGAAGGAATGGGTGACGTTTCGGGTCGAGACTGAAGAAGGGTCTTGACCCGAAATGTCACCCATTCCTTCTCTCCCAAGATGCTGCCCGACCTGCTGAGTTACTCCAGCACTTTGTGAATAAAAGACATATGGACAGGTACGTGGATAGGAAAGGTTTAGAGGGATATGGGCCAAACACGGGCAGGTAGGACTAGCGTAGATGGGTCGGCATGGGTAAGTTGGGCCGAAGGGCCCGTTTTGGTGCTGTGTGAATCTGTGACTAATCCTTTCACCATTTCTGCAGGTTTTGCATTTGTCGTTGTGTCTATTGTTGTATCTGACATCACCATGTACCTTTGTAAGCTTCATACGAACAAAGAATCTCATTATGGCCTGGCGCATCTGGCAATAAATTAATCTGAATCTGTACTAAAGCAAAATGACTTGGCAAGTACGAAGACATGGCGAAGAAATCCCTGAGATCCTTTGTTTGCATTGCGGAGAGTTTGAAAGGGCTATCGATGGCACGAAGCTTGTCTGGAGGTCACAGGTCTGCTGATCTTGCAACCGAGATAATCTTAAACCCAGCAAATAGTTTTTGGAAAGATCTGGCACCAAGTCAGGCAGCAGTGAGCTTTCAGACAAGCTGACATTTTGTGGACACAAGGAATTGAAGTTTCTGGTTTACATAAAAAAGACACAAAGTGCTGAAGTAACTCAGCGGGGTCAGGCAGCATGTCTGGAGAATGTGGAATAAGTTTGTTCAGGAGGATGTAGTTGAGGCAGGTAATATAATAGCTTTTAAAAGACTCTTGGGCGGGTACATGGATAGGAAAGGTTTAGGGGACATGGGCCAAATGTGGGCAGGTTGCAGCAGCTTAGATGGGGCATCTTGGTTGGTATAGACGAGGTGGGCCAAAGGGCCTGTTTCTGTACTGTGTGACTCAGCCACATTGGTTTGAGTGTGCAGTCGCATGCAGGCTTGACAAAGTAATGGTGCAATGTTTCCTTTATTAGCAGCAGAACGGTTGTCATGACAATGCAGGGATCTCCTGTTTAATCATATAACACATAAAACTCCAATAAACATGACAGCAGGTTCCTGGCCATTGCCTCGATCCTGGTGGCTTGAAGGCCATTTTGCATTGGTCCTTTAGATGGAATCATCAATAGTTGCACTTCCACTTCGAACTGAGGGTACAAAACCTTGACAGTCCCATCGATTCACTGCATCAAAGCATCACTTACATGGATGGAACAGTCAAATCAATAACAAAGCCAAATTAAGCCTTCAACGGAGCATTGTCATCAATGCAGCAGTGTCGCAGAGCAAAATATAAATTGCCTCCATTCTCCAAAGCCACCAGACTCTGAGCCTCTGACAGTTTGCAGTTAATGACAAGTTAATGACAAAGGTTTTGCAAGGAGAGAGAAAAGAAATATCTGTTGTGTTTGTCATTTCATTGGGTGGTTGAGGATGGTTAATAGGATAATTATATATTTTCTTTCGTTTTAACACCACTTAGCATCTTGTGTTACGCTGAATAGTTAGTGTTTCCCGGGTCCCTGACTCATTTCCATCTCAGCTTGTTGTATCTTTATATGTGCCTCATGTACAATCTTTCTTTCCCTTCTGCCGTCTGTATTCTTGGGCTTTTCCACAACCATTTAGCGCAGTGAAGGGATGTGCTCATGCCTAAGGTTTGGTTTGGTTTATTGTCACATGTACCGATGAACAGTGAAAAACAATAGGTCTTTAGAGATACAGCGCGGAAACAGGCCCTTTTGGCCCACCGGGTCCGCGCCGACCAGCGATCCCCGCACATTAACACTATCCTATACCCACTAGGGACAATTTTTATATTTTACCAAGCCAATTAACCTACATACCTGTACGTCTTTGGAGTGTGGGAGGAAACCGAAGATCTTGGAGAAAACCCATGCATGTCATGGGGAGAACGTACAAACTCCGCACAGACAGCATCCGCAGTCGGGATCGAAACCGGGTCTCCGGCACTGCATTCGCTGTAAGGCAGCAACTCTACCGCTGCGCCACCGTGCCACCCCAGAGGTCAAGGTAGTCTGTAGTGCCGCACTCACTATGTAGAACGTGCGGCACAGTGTCGCAGCGGTAGAGTTGCTGCTTTATAGCGCCAGAGACCCAGGTTTGATGCAGACTGTGGGCACTGTCTGTATCGTGTTTGTATGTTCTCCCCGTGACCTGCGTGGGTTTTCTTCAGGATCTCCGGTTTCCTCCCACACTCCAAATCGTGCAGGTTTGTAGGTTAATTAGCTTTGTATAATTGTAAATTGTCCCTTCTGTGTGTAGGATAGCATTAGTGTGCGGGGATCACTGGTTGGCGCGGACTCGGTGGGCCAAAGGCCTATTTGCATGCTGTATCTCTAAACTAAACTAAAGACCGAGAGAGTACATGGTGCCATTGTTCGCCAGTGGCGGAGGGGGTAGAGATTTATAGTGGTTGGTGGGAGACCAATCAGCCAGGCTTCCTTGGATAGAGAAACATGGATCTGGAGATGCCGGTTTACAAAAGGACACAAAGTGCTGGAGTAACTCAGTGCGTCAGGCAGCATCTCTGGAGAACATGGGCAGGTGATGTTTCGGGTGGGGACCCTTCTGCAGGATGTTGTTGAAGTTCTTCGAGTTTTGTTGGATCTTCATTTATGTACTTCTTTCACATTACATGAGCAAATACCAAAACTAGTTGACCTTTTTCAGAAGAGCTCGTCTCTCGAGGGCAACGTTGGAGGCATCTCGTACCAAATGGAACAATAGATGAAACACATTAACATTTTGCCCAGAAAATGTCCATTTAGTGGTTTGGTGTACTCGTGCGGCGTGAAAACAGGCCCTTCAAACCAACTTGCCCACACCAACCAACATGCCCCAACTACATACACGTCCCACCAGCCTGCATTTGACCCATATCCCTCCAAACCTTTCCTATCCATATACTTGTCTAAATGTTTTTAAAATAGAGTCATAGAGTCATATATATTGTGGAATCTGGCTCTTTAGCCCAATTTGCCCACACTGACGAACATGTCCCATCAACACTAGACCCACCTGCCTGTGTTTGGTCCAAATCCCTCTAAACCTGTCCTATCCACTTACCCGTCCAAATGTTTCTTAAACATTGCAATACTGCCTGCCACAACTTCTTCCTCCGACAGCTCGTTCCAAACATCCACCACCCTTTGTGTGAAAAAGTTATGATTAAATATTGCGATAGTCCTGGCAACAACCCCATAAATCTTTGCACCCTTCCAGCTTAGCAACACCGTTCCTATCACAGGGTGACCAAAACTGAACACGGTACTTTAGATATGGCCTCGCCAATCTCTTGTACAACTGTAACATGACCTCCCAACTTCTATACTCCATATGTTAGAGCATAGAGCATAAAACAGTACAGCACAGGAACCTGCCATGGTGCTGAACGTAATGCTAACATCTCATCTGCCTGCACGTGATCCATATTCTTTATTCCCTGCACTTCCATGTGACTATTTAAAAGCTTCTTAAATGCCACTATCAGATCTGCCTCCACCATCCATGGCAATGCATTCCATGCCCCCACCACTCTCTGTGTAAAAAAACCCCAGCTGCAATGGGAATGGCTCACATGGATGGCTGTGCTGCACTGTTCAAAATGTTCTGCTTTGCCATTTTTTGACAGGATCTATATAAATGTAAATTCTTCTGCTACCACATCTAAAGCACAGACTTGGCAGAAGACGCAGTTTTACACAGAGATAAAGTGTTGTATTTTGTATACTGTTACTTATCAAGGGCACGCTGCAGCTGAAATCTTGCTGTAGCTGCCTCTGCACCAATGCTGTGCTTTCAGCCGATAAGGTGACCAAGCATCATACTAATCAGGTCACAAAGTTATAGGGAACACACTGATGCACTGACGTTAGCAAATTGTTCTTCTTCCCAAATTAAGAACACTGGAAATAGAAGCAGCCGTAGACCATTCAGCCCGGCAAGCTAGCTCTGCTACTTATCCACCTTAGAGATAGAGCATGGAAACAGTCCCTTCGGCCCACCGAGTTCACGCCAACCAGCAATCATCCCTTGCACTAGCACTATCCTACACACTCGAGACAATTTGCTATTTTACCAAAGCCAATTTACCTACAAATGGGTGTATTTGGAGTGTGGGAGGAAACCGGAGCACCCGGAGAAAACCCACGTGGTCACAAGGGGAATGTACAAACTCCGTACGAACAGCACACGTAGTCTCAAACTCATGTCGCTGACGCTGTAAGGCAGGAACTTTACCGATGTGCCACTGTGCTATCCATGACAATTATTAACTCATCCTGCTAATGTCACTGTTCGTATCAATTGGCTGTAGGTTAATTGGCTGGGTAAATGTAAAAATTGTCCCTAGTGGGTATAGGATAGTGTTAATGTACGGGGATCGTTGGGCGGCACGGACTTGGAGGGCCGAAAAGACCTGTTTCCGGCTGTATATATATGATATGATATGAATTCATTATCACCTCCTTCACATCAACAACGGACCATTGTAGGCTCGTTGACCATCGATGCCAGCTCTGACTTATTCTGTACCTTTTCATATCTCTAGTGTCCCTCTCCCCTGACTCTCTGAAGAAGGGTCTCGACCCGAAATGCCATCTCATCCTTTTCTCCAGAGATGCTGTCTGACCCGCTGAGTTTACTCCAGCCTTTTGTGACTTTCTTGGGTTTCAATGAGATTCCCCCCTCTCGCATCCTTCTAAACTACAGGCCCAGAGTCTTCAAACGCTCCTCATATGTTAACCCAAACATTCACAGGATCTACCTCTAAAACAGGGTTCATGAGGTGACATATATGCTGCAGAGTAACGATGAATGAGATTGTGTTCAGCAAGTTTCTCTATCACAAGGTTTTGATGTAATTCAATTAGTCGGCATAAAGCCAACTAATTATGCAGATAAAATAATAAGCGTGGGTTTTCGGATTGAAACCTCATGCAAAATAAGCAATTGATGCAAATATAATCCAATTAAGTAGATTAAATTTAGCTAATTATGGCATGCCAGTCAGATGCATCAGATAAGGCTGGTGCTGGTGTTAAATGAGACTGGAATAACCAATGTAATCCCCAGGTATAGACAGGAACTGCTGACGTGCTGGGAATGAAACTAAAGGCTGGGCAGCCAGTGATGATTGGCACTTTATCTGCAGTGCCCTCATGACTGTGCAAGACTTCCATTCAGCAAATCTGGAGTGTTCGTGTGTGCTGGAAACAGATAAGGACCAGGTCAGAAGAAGGGTCCCGACATGAAACGTCACCTATCCATGTCCTCCAGAGACGCTGCCTGACCCACTGAGTTGCTCCAGCACTCTGTGTCTTTTTCAAGAACAGGCCATGTTGGAAATGTGGATCAGGCGACTATTTTGTATGGTTTAGATTTAGATTCACCCGGGGAAAACCCAGGCGGTCACAGGGAGAACGTACAAATTCGGTGCAGACCATATCTGTCGTCTGGATCGAATCCGGGTCTCTGGCGGTAATTGAATTACATCAAAACCTTGTGATAGAGAAACTTGCTGAACACAATCTCATTCATCGTTCAAGGCAGCAACTCTACCGCTGCGTCACTGTGCCGAAACACAAGAAGCAATATGTGCAGTAGTTAGACGAATCTATTCTGCCCCCACGTGAGCCATATCCCTCCATTCCCTGCAGGTGACGGGAATGTTGGGAAAAAAGGTCTCTGGCACTGTAAGGCAGCAACTCTACTGCTGCGCCACTGTGCCACCCCTTCTCTCCACTATCAGGGGATCTGCTGTGTTCAAATGAGTGACCCCGGGTTCAATATGTCATCTGAGATGCAGAGAAGGAGCCACAGCTATCAGGGTCTGGCTTGAAACTTTTACAAGCGAGAAGAATTTCTTTCAGTCGATCTAGTCTTGTGGAATGTTAGGAATGCAGATGTTGGGATGCTCTGCTTGTCCTGCACAGCTGTGATGATGTTGGTGCCCCAACGCTGGGTTTCCTCATAGTTTCAGGCCTCATCTTCGATCTGCACAAAAAAAAAAGAAACATGGCCCTTTTGAGGCTGGGAAGAAACTGTCCCGGACACATATACCTCCAGATTCAAGGACAGTTTCTCACCAGCTCCATCCAAGGCCACAAGAAATTATAGAGAGTTGTGGACGTGGCCCAGACTTCGCGCAAACGAACCTCCCTTCCATTGACTCCATCTACACTTTACGCTGCCTGGTCACTCCCTCGTCTCCGCAGCACGGTGGTGCAGTGGTAGAGTTGCTGCCTTACAGCGAATGCAGCGCCGGAGACTCGCGTTCGATCCTGACTACGGGCGCCGTCTGTACGGAGTTTGTACGTTCTCCCCGTGACCTGCGTGGGTTTTCTCCGAGATCTTCGGTTTCCCCCCCACACTCCAAAGACGTACATGTATGTAGGTTAATTGACTGGGTAAATGTTAAAAAAAAATTGTCCCTAGTGTGTGTAGGATAGTGTTAGTGTGCGGGGATCGCTGGGCGGCGCGGACTCGGTGGGCCGATGGGCCTGTTTCCGCGCTGTATCTCTAAATCTAAATCTAAAAATCTCCCCTCTCCCATCAGGCAAGAGGCACAGAAGTGTGAAAACGCACACCTCCAGATTCAGGGATAGTGTTTTCCCAGCTGTTATCAGGCAAAACTGATACATCCAGTAGCCAACTAGAGAACATTCCTGACCTACCATCTACCTGACCTACCATCTACCCTCTGACTATCTTTAATCAGACTTTACTAGACTTTAACCTGCACTAAACATTATTCCCTTTATCCTGTACCTTTACACTGTGGATAGCTGGATTATAATCATTTGTAATCTTTCCGCTGACTTGATAGCACACAACAAAAAAAGCTTTTCACTGTACCCTCAGTACATGTGACAATAAACTAAACTAAACTAATCTTTGTATCAAATTGTAGTCCAACCAGCTCCACAGTGAGAGGAGATACAAAGTGCTGGAGTAACTCAGGTCAGGCAACATCTCTGGAGAACATGGATAGGTGACATTTCAGGTCGGTTCTCAGTCGGTCTGAAGAGGGTCCCAACCTGAAACGCCACCTATCCATGTTCTTCAGAGATGTTGCCTGACCTGCTGAGTTACTCCAGCACTTTGTGTCTGCTATTGTAAACCAGCGTCTGCAGTTCCTTTGTTTATCCCTGGTGTGTGGGGAGTGGATGCAAATGTGGGATAACATAGTGTGAACGGGTGATCGATAGTCAGCGTAGATTTAGTGGGCCAAAGGGCCTGTTTCCATGCTGTCTCCCTAAACTAGACAAAACTGTGGGACCTTCCCTACACAAGCTCAATGAGGCAACTCATCCCCACATTCCCATGGGCAGTAAGGGTGAGGGAATACATGTTGTGTCAGCAACACAATCAGACAGTGAAACAATTGAAAAACAAGTATCTAAAGTTGTACATAGCACTTCTGCTTTTTGCACTGAGAGTTTTAAGGCCTTTGAGGGGAAAATCTTGACAACTTCAAATCCATGGTATGGATAGGAAAGGTTTAGAATGGATAGGAAAGGTTTTGAGGCATATGGGCCAAATATGGACTGGTGGGATTAGCATAGATGGGGCATCTTGATTAGCATGGACAAGTTGAAACATCGGCCTGTTTCTATGCTGTATGACTCTATGACTATAAATCCACACTTGATCAATCAAGAGACCATCAAAGAACGGGGCTTATCTCACTGTAAATTTTGTCCAGAAAACTTCCTTAAACGTATTGGGAGAAATTAGATAATTCATTTAAGATTGAAAAACATTTTTGCCTTGGAGATATAGCATGACATTAATTGTGCAGGAAATAGGATTAACAATAAAGACCAAGTGGCCCGTTGGGCCCAAACCTCTCCTGCATTGGTGCAGCACCCTCTCCTCCCCCACTTCCCTCTGCTCCCCTCCCTCCTCCCTCCCCTCCCTCCTCCCTCCCCTCCCCTGCTCCCTCCCCTCCTCCCTCTCCCCCTCCCCTGCCCTTTCCCCTCCCCCCTCGACCCCTCCCTTTCCCCTCCCCTCCCCACTCCATCCCCCTCAACCCCCCCTTATCCTCCCTCCCTCCCTAGGAGATAGATTTAAACTTTAAAATGTGAATAACTTAAAAAATATAACACCGATTTCAATGAAACCTCTTCCATTGGCACCAAAGGGACGACGGTGAGTGAGGTGGGCCTAAAATTGTCACGCTATCGTGTACCGTTTTGGCTGCATTTCAGGAACAAACAAACAAACAGGCGAGAGTTTTAGTATATAGATGGAATCTTGCACGTCTTTCAGAGAAAAAAACCCACCTGAGGTGTTTTTGGGGAAAGATAAGCAAACTGTGGTGAACACTATGATAAAAGAGGGAGATATGCAGGAGACTGAAGGTGTGGTCAGAGTTGCCTGTGGGGAGATGGAGAGGATTAGGGTAGAAATTTGATACTGTGGGCTTTAGACAACTGAAATGTTAGACTGTCAATGTTTGAAGAAGGATCCTGACCCAATACGTCACCTATCCATGTTCTCCACAGAAGCTGCCTGACTCGTTGAGTTGCTCCGAGCACTTTGTGTCCTTTTATGTAAATCAGCACCTGAAGTTCCTTGTTTCTATGCTCTAAATTTTAAAACTTGAACTGCAGATGCTCGTTTACAAAAAAAAGACACAGAGCATAGTAACTCAGCGGGTGAGGCTGGAGAACATGGATAGGTCTGAAGATGGGTCCTGGCTCAAAACATCACATATCCATGATCTTTATAACCTAATTTCTGGGGACACATTTTAATCTCATCACAATCTGATTTTTATCTTTGCACATTTTTTTCCATTTCCTCTGAATTGAACTCAGGATAGAGAAATGCCCATTGATATTGTCCATCTTTGAGTATCTTCAATAATACCTTTCTTTCACACCTTTCTTTTGCCTGTCTTTAACATGTACAAAATACCTTGGTAAATTTTCCTAAGTGTTTCCAATGTTCTCTGCTTCAGCAGAATCTATGGTGAATCAGTCAAGACTTTACAGTCGGAATGAGCAACACACTGGGTTAAATCCTGACCTCGGATGTTGTCTGTGAGGAGTTTGCACATTCTCCCTTTGACCGCCTGGGTTTCTTCCTGGTACTCCAGTTTCCTCCTACATCCGAGAGACGTGTGGTTTTGTACGTTAATTGGCCTCTATAAAAATTAGCCCTCGTGTGTAGGAAGTGGATGTGCAAATGGGATAACGAGGGTGATTGATGGTCAGCGTGGACTTAGTGGGCCACAGGGCCTTTATCTTTAACTTAGCTTAAACTACTCCATGAGCCAGAAGAGACCCCAGTTTGATGCTGACGTCAGATGCTGTCTGTGTGGAGTTCTCCCTGTGACTGCGTGAGTTTCCTCCGGTTGCCTCCCACATCCCAAAGACGTGTGAGTTTGTCGGTTAATTGGCACTCTGTAAATTGCCCCTTGTGTGTAGGGAGTGGATTGGAAAGTTTGATTAGATAGAACTAGTGTGAAGTGGTGATCGATGGTTAGTGCGGACTTGGTGGGCCGAAGGGCCTGTTTCCATGATGTATCTTTCACTCAATCAATAATAGGATTGAGCACCTTCATTCTAACTCAAGCAACCTGGGTTAGTCAGCACGGTCATAGTGGGCTGAAGGGCCAGTTTCTGTGATGTATCTTTCAATCGATCAATAATGGGTGGAGCCCAATAATGGGTAGAATCAATAATAGGAAGATGAGGAAGGATTTCTTTAGTCAGAGGTGGTGAATCTGTGGACTTCATTGCCACAGAAGGCTGTGGAGGCCAAGTCAATTTTTATGGCAGAGATAGATAGATTCTTAATTAGTAAGGGTGTCAGAGGTTATAGGGAAAAGGCAGGAGAATGGGGTTAAGAGGGAAAGATAGATCAGCCATGATTAAATGGCAGATTAGGCTTGATGGGCTGAATGGCCTAATTCTGCTCCTATCACATGAATATGAACATAAACTCTTTCATCGTAACTCGAGCAGCCTTGGTTGGTCAGCATGGTCGTAGTGGGCTGAAGGGCCAGTTTCTGTACATTATTTCCAAATCAAGATGGTATAACGTGGAAGTGAAAGTTTTTCATGCATTACTTCATCTTGCACGCCGAGGTGTTGATGGCAAGAATTTAAAAAACAAAATCAATCCATGTACGATCTCACAGTGTTGACAATTGAGCTCTTTGTTCATTAATACTCTGAAAATTAGCTAATTGATAGTGAGAAAATCCTGTGACTCCAATGGTTTATAAATATCATCAGAATCTTAAAATTAAATTACTCATTCTTAGTCATTCACTACTTTAAATTTTTTTTAAAGCGTGTTGTCAAAAACAACCGTGTATCCGACAATTTCTCTAAGACTTTGAGGTACCTGGGAAGAGGGAAAGTTGTAGTCATAGAGTGATACAGCGTGGAAACAGGACAGTCGGCCCAACTTGTCCCACGTGGACCAACATGTTCCATCTACACTAGTCCCACCTGCCTGTGTTTGGCCCATACGCCCTCTAAACCTGTCCAATATATGTACCTGTCTAAATATTTCTTAAACGTTGTGACAGTCCCTGCCTCAACTACCTCCTCCGGCAGCTCGTTTGTGTGGAAAATGTTACCCCTCAGGTTCCTGTTAAATCTTTCCCTCCTCACCATAAACCTATGTCCTCTGGTTTCTTGATACACTTACTCTGGGCACGATACTGTGCGTCTACCTGATCTATTTCTCTCATGATTTTGTACAGTTGGTTGGTGTGAACGATCGGCACTGATCTTGTTGAAGGGAGGAGGTGCAAAGGAATATTTGTTGGACTTCTGCCCCTTATGATGATAGCGTTCACCTTAAAATCAGAGCAGGGGGGAGATTGGTGTGAGACTAAAACTGAGAAATTGAGGATAGGAAAGTTTTCGTTTAGTTTTAGAGATAGACATACTTTGCAGAAACAGGCCCTTCGGCGCACCGAGTCCATCCCGAAGTGATCCCCGCACACTAACACTATCCTACACATACTAGGGGCATTTTACAATTTCACCAAAGCTAATTAGCCTTTGTCGGTAGCCAATTAGCCAGTGTGTCTTTGGAGTGTGGGAGGAAACCGGAGCATCCGGGGAAAATCCACGCAGGTCACGGGGAGAACGTACAAACTTTGTACAGACAGCACCCTTAGTCAGGATCGAACCCAGGTCTCTAGCACTGTGGCAGCAACTCTACAGATGTACCGCCATGCCTAAAGATTCAATGGCTATGGGGCAAGTGCGGGCAGTTGGGACGTGTATAGATGGGGTATTGTAAGAAAATAACTGCAGATGGTGGTACAAATCGAAGGTATTTATTCACAAAAGGAGAATGGGGTTGAGAGGGACAGATAGATCAGTCATGATTGAATGGCGGAGTAGACTTGATGGGCCGAATGGCCTAATTCTGCTCCTGGAACTTATGAACTCATGAGGCAGTGCGGGAAACTGAGGCAGTGCGGGAGACTGAATCCGTGGAGTTGGTTGATGTATTGGCTGGGGTAAAACTGCTCCCAAAATTCAACATTTACAGCATCTTTCTTCCAGTGTAGTGTCCTTTTGTTGACTGTTGATTGTGCTAATTGTATTCTTCAGCTGACTCTTTGCACCTGTGCGTCTGTCTATTGTGAAGTTGATGTAAGTCCTCTTTTTGTTGGGTCACACGGACTGTTTTGCATCACCCAGCTGTAGACAAACAGACAGATACAACTCAAGCAATCCGAGACCCTTGGCAGGTTTTATTTTTGCTGACAAGCAAACGTGTTCAAAGAAATTAATATCAAATAAACATTTTTTTTTTCAAGCGCAACCAACTCTCCTCCCAAAGATTAGTCACAGCATTGCCCCAAAAAATAGGCATTCAATTCATAGGATCATTCAGTGAGTGCAGGAGGTAGCCAGCTATCAAGAGTATAATTCAAGGCTGGCATCTTGGTTGGCATGGGCAGGTTGGGCCGAAGGGCCTGTTATCCTGCTGTATGACTCTATGACTCTCTGATTCCAACAGTTCCGTCACCTCACTTGTTCTGCATCGTCTTACAAATTTATTCTTTAGTTTAGTTTAGTTTATTGTCACATGTACGGAGGTACAATGAAAAGCTTATACACGATTACAATCAAGCTGTTCACAGCGTACAGACACGGGATAAAGGGAATAACGTTTTGTGCATGATAAAGAGCAGTAAAGTCCAATTAAAGATATTTTGAAGGCCTCCCACGAGGTAGATTGGTGGTCAGTACCACTCTCTAATTGGTGAGAGGATGGCTCATTTACCTGATAACAGCTGGGAAGAAACTGTCCCTGAATCTGGAGATAAGCATATTCAAACGTTTGAACCTCTTGTCTGATGGGAGAGGAGGGAATGACCGGAGGGAGCCTGGTCCTTGATTGTGCTGGTGGCCTTGCCGAGGCTGCATGAAGCATCTATGAACAATTGCTTTTTATCTATTCTATTGGCTGCACAGTGGTGCAGCTGGTAGAGCCGCTGCCTCACAACACCCGAGACCCGGGTTGATCCTTCCCTCAGGTGCTGTCTGTGTGGAGTTTGCATGTTCTCCCTGTGACTGCGTGTGTTTCCTCTGGGAGCCCCGGTTTCCCTCCACATCCTGAAGACGTGCGGGCTCGTAGGCTAATTGGCTGCTGTGAAATTGCCCCTATGTGAGTGAGTGGCAGAATCTGTGGGGGATTTGGGAATTAACTTTCTAGACCAGGTACAGCACAGGAACCTGTTCTCAATATCTCAGAGTTATAGAGTCATACAGCCATGAGAACAGGCCCTTCGGCCCAACTCGTCCATGCTGACCAAGACACTGGTTCCATTTGCCGCATTTGACCCATACCCTTCCAAACCTTTCCTTTTTTATGGGTGAGCATTGATTATTGGCTGTGGTTTAGTGTTTGTCATTTGAAGTCCCTTTAAAGCAAAGTAATGAAAAGGAACTGCAGATGCAGGTTTATACCAAAAATAGTCACACAATGCCGGAGCAACTCAGCGGGTCAGGCAGCATCTCTGGAGAACATGGATAGGTTTTAGATCGTGACCCATCTGCAGACTGGCGAGTGATAGGTGGATCTTACCCCCACCTCCCTTTTCCAGCTTCCCCCCCTCCCACTACAATCAGTCCGAAGAAGGGTCCTGACCCGAAATGTCACCTATCTGTTTTTTCCAGAGATGGTGCCTGACCCGCTGAGTTACGCTAGCATTTTGTGTCTATCCTTGGTGTGGAGTTTGTAGAAAGGGACCGCAAATACTGGTTTATACCGAAGATAGGCACAAAGTGCTGGAGTAACTCAGCGGTTCAGGCAGCAACTCTGGAGAAAAAGGGTGGGTGACGTTTCGGATCAGAACCCTTCTTCAGCGTAGGGTTGTTTGGGAGATCCAGTGTCAATAACCCATGGAAACGTCTAATCTAGTGTGCCTTCAACTGTGTTTTTTATTTTATTTATTTTCTCCCATGATGTGGACCTTGCTAGCATTTACTGTTCATCCCGAATTGCCCATAAACTGAGGCTGCAATTAAGGATCAAACGCCATGGTTGCTATGGAGTCATATGTAGACTAGATCATCAAGGCTTCCTTTCCAGAGGGACTTTCATGCACCAGACTGGTTTTTATAACAGTCTGGCATCTTTTATTGAGGGGTAAATTTTGTTTATTTTTGTTTATTCTCACATGTACCGAGATACAGTGAAAAGCATTTGGTTGCGTATTATCAGTCAGCGGAAAGACAATGCATGATTATAATCAAACCGTCCGCAGTGTACAGATACATGATAAAGGGAATAACATATAGTGCAGGATAAAGTCCAATTAAAGATAGTCTGAGGGTCTCCAATGAGGTAGATGGTAGGTCAGGACCGCTCTCTAGTTGGTGATAGAATTGTTCAGTTGCCTGGTAACAGCTGGGAATAAACTCCATTTAATGTTTTTTAAATTGTAATTGAAGGATACATCTTGGAAACAGGCCTTCCGGACAGGCCTTCCGGCCCACCGAGTCCGCACCAACCATCGATCACGCATTCCCACTGGTTCCATGTTATCCCACTTTCCCATCCACTCCCTGCACATTGGGGGATATTTACAGAGGGCCAGTTCACTAAGAACCCGCACGTCTATGAGATGTGGGAGGAAGCCAGAGCACCTGGAGGAAACCCAAGCGGACACAGGGGGAACCCTTCAAAAACTCCACACACAGACAGCACCGGAGATCAGGATCAAACCCGGGTCTCGGGCGTTGCGAGGCGGCGGCTCGGCCGGACGAGCCATGGTGCTGCCTGAACTTAACTTGCCTGGTTGCAGTGATGGGATTTGAACTCGCGCCTCTGGAATGACACTGGGTCTAGACCCGTAGAATCACAGTCCCTGTCCCACTGTAGAGGCACGGGTCACAGAGCACACAGTCGGCATGGTAAGGGTGGTGCGGGGATGGGTTTGAAGTCACGGAGCTTTGCTAAAATCAGCTGCCTTGCTTCATTTACAATGCTGCTGTAATGGAATCACATTTTACCTTGACAGAGCTTGGATTTGTCAGACAGTCAGACATCACTGTGATTCCTCTGTTCCCCGTTTAACATGAACTTCGACTGTGGAAAAAAAAGAGGTCACCGTAAAAGGCAGCTTTTGTTAATATCTGACTTGGCTGTGATGTATTGAGGGAAAAAAAAGGCCATTTGGCTGAATGGAGCAGTTTATAAACCAATGTACCGTCATCAGCCTGTGCCAGGAGCTGGAAGCAGAGTTGGTGTTTGGGGATTAGTTTGGAGAATGGAGGGGGGAGAGGGAGGGGGTTGGCGGGTGGGTGGGTGGGCTGTGGGACAGGGTGTGGGCCAGAGGGAAGAGAATGCAGCATTCACAGGATCCCCGTCTCCCTCTCTCTCCCGTTCATTGCCGATGGTAGAAGCTGCATTGAGCCAGCATTGCGGCCCATTGCCAAGTTAACTGCAGTCTCTGCAGAGTTCAGCTTGACCTATTGTGTTTGTGCTCGTGCATGCCTGACAGCATGCGTGGGTGCACTCACATGTGCTGCACATGTGCATGCGTGTAAGAGGCGGGCGCGCGTGTGTGTGTGTGCGCGCGAGAGTGTCGACGCGAGGGACGACGGATGCTTGTTTGCCGAAAGGAAAAGACACAAAGTGCTGGAGTAACACACGGGTCAGGCGGCAGCATCTCTGGAGAACACTGTTAGATGAACGTTAAGGTTCGGAACCTCCAGAAAGCTGAAGGAGAGGTGAGGTGAGGACAAAGCCAGCAAGTGATAGGTGGATCCTACCCCAGCTCTCTTTTCCAGCTTTCTTCCTCCGCTCTCCAATACAATCAGACTGAAGAGGGGTCCCAACCAGAAATGTCACCTATTCATGTTCTCCAGGGTATGCTGCCTGAACCACTGAGTTACTCTAGCACTTTGTGTCTTTTCTTTAGCATGCGAGTGTAAGTGTGCATGAGTGTGCACGTGTGGGTGCGTGTGTGTGCACATGTAAACCCGTGTGTTCAATGATGTGCCAGTGTTCGTATGAGCAATGAATGTGGGCACAAGTGTGTACGTGTTGGGTTTGCAAGGGTGTATGTGTGATCATAAGTTGCAGGAGCAGAATTAGGCCATTCGGCCCATCGAGTCTACTCTGCCATTCCATCATGGCTGATCTATCTTTCTCTCTCAATCCCATTCTCCAGCCTTCTCCCCATAACTTTGACACCCTTGCTAATCAAGAATCTGTCCCTTTCCACTCAAAAAAAACTCAATGACTTCACAGCCTTCTGTAGTAATGAATTCCAGAGATCCATGGCCCTGTGGCTAAGGAAACCCTCCTCGTCTCCTTTCTAAAGGTACGTCCATTTAATCTGAGGCTGTGCCCTTCTGGTCCTCGACTCTCTCACTAGTGGAAACATTCTCTCCACATCCAGTCTATCAAGGCCGTTTCACTATTCATTGAGATTCAATGAGGATCCCCCTCATCCTTCTAAACTCCAGTGAGCCCCGGTGAGTGTGTGTGCGTGTGTGTGCATGTGCGTGCGAGTGCATCTGCGTGTGCATGTGTGCGTGTGTATGAGACATTCTGCAGGTGCTTTGGCTCTTGCAAGAAGCTGGTGAAACACTAACCGGGATTAATCCACTAACCGAATGTTGGGTGGATGGGGGGACACGGCGGACTTGCTGCACCTGAGGGAGTTCCTCTGCGCTTGTGCACGGCAGCGTGTGTGTCTCGCAGGCGCCTCCTTTCAAGTCCAGTAGGCCCACACTATTGGCTTCCTGCCCAGAATATGGCTGCAAACGCTCCCTGATTCTCATCCCCCTCTCATGCATTGTTCACTGGGTGGGAGAATCGACCCTCTATAATCAAATGCCCAATAGCTGGCTGCACTGTGCTGCTCTCTAGGTATTTGTGTGCGGTTTCACCACGTATGCAGGTGGACTTGCCATTGCATGTTACTTCCATCTTGACACACGAAGGTTTTATTTTATTTCCTTGGTTTCTTTGTGTGAGATAGGAGTTAAATGCTGGTTGGTAAAATGTTGACATATCTCTTTCTCCTACAGGTTGGTACTGAAAAGTGCCTTTCCTGGAAACTCTTCTGCTTGGAACAGCTTCTAGGGCAGTCTCTGCTTTTTTGCCTTGCTTGCTACCAGCTAGACTGCGTCAACTGCACATCCAAACCCCCTCCAGCTTTAGTACAATTGCCCGCCCGCCCCCACCCCTGTCCTCCCCTTCACCCCCCCTTTCCTCTTCATTCCCACCTTCAAAGAGAGAGGGACATAGAGGGAGAGAGGGAGAGAGAAGTAGAGTGAAAGGAAGGCCAGTTCACAATATTTCAGGCTGGCATTTCACCTCTTGCTTTGTTAATGTAACCAACAAAGAATTATAACTTTACAAACAAAAAACCCAACTCTGCTGGAAAGACCTACTTGAAACAAATCGAGGGAACGACCAACACTTGAAGGAGAAAAGGCGATCGGTTGGAATCGCTGCAGTTGGAGTGGCAGACTCGCCGTTATCGACCGCACTCGCCACTTGTTAACTCAGCTGGTTGGATATTGCGTCTTTGGATTGCTACACTGGGCAACTCACACACAGCAGCAAGCTTGTCCCAACTCACCGGATTCAAAACAGAATGTATTACTGAGAGTCCCACACGGTCCTTGTTTCTGACCGGCATCAACTTGCCGTTCTCTGGCGGGAATAAAAAAAGAAACGAGAACTTTTTGTCTGAAATTGAATTTACTTACTTCAAGAGCACCTGGCCTCTCTAATGCAAGGAGATTTCTCTGAGGGGAAACTTAAACGTGGTGATCTTTACAGCGGAAAAGCCTTCGAAACGCAAAGTGTGGTCTTTTGTTCTCCTGCCAAGCCGCCGCAGAGTTTTCTTTGACCGACCCTCATTGCACCGCAGTCTGCCTGATAGATTTTTCTCCTGGGAGATATATCTCGACCGTCCGTTCATTCACAAACATGGCTGTCAGCGTGGCTCAAATCCGCGACACAAAATGGCTGACGCTGGAAGTGTGCCGGGAATTCCAAAGAGGCACCTGCTCGCGTCCAGACACGGAATGTAAATTTGCCCACCCTTCCAAAAGCTGTCAGGTAGAAAACGGACGCGTCATCGCCTGCTTTGACTCGCTGAAAGTAAGTGTGGAAACGGCCTTTGTTGATTTGCGCGCGTTGCGAGAGAGTGTATTATACTGTCACGCGCGTGTGTGTGTGTGCTGGACATAACGTCCTGTCCTCGGGATAATGAAGAGCTTTTGCACTCTGCCTGAGTATTAAGCGAAATTGGCTGCGACATAAAATGTTGATTCCTTTGCAGATGAGTCACTGTTTCTGCTATGCTTTACCAAGTGAGGTTGCCATGTCGTGGTGCAGAATAGTGAAAGGCCTGGATAGCGTGGATGTGGAGAGGATGTTTCCACTAGTGGGAGAGTCCAGGACCAGAGGGCATAGCCTCAGAATATAAAGGGTGTACCTTTATAAAGGAGATGAGGGTGGATTTCTTTAGTTAGAGGGTGGTGAATCTGTGGAATTAATTGCCACAGATGCAAGTGGAGGTATTTTTAAAGCAGAGATCGACGGATTTTTGATTAGTTAGGATGTCAAAGATTATGGGAAGGCAGGATAGAATAGATCAGCCACGATGGAATGGCAGAGTAGACTCGATGGGTAAAATGGCCTATTCTGCTCCTATGACTCATGAACTTATGATCACTGAAGTGAATGGCTAGATTATGTTAGCTAGACATTGGTCTCGCTGACTTCAGAATGTGGGTCAACCAAAGAGCATCAAAAGTCTAAAAAACCCAATGTGTTCCATTTCCATTTCGTTGAATGAGAACTTTAAAGCACCAACGTTTACATGCTGTTTCTAGATATTAAAGAAATAATGGAATCTGGGATTGGTGTAGGAAAGTAGCGATCAAGGGTGATTAATTGTCCCATGTACCGACAACGGAACAATCAAATTCTTACTTGTAGCAGCATAACAGGCCTGTAAGTATAATACACGTAGATGATATATAATTTTAAAAAATCAATATATTAAAATCGCCCATACTAGTGCAAGAAAAAACAAGGTAGTACAACGAAAGATAGTTCAATAAAAAAAACACTAAGTGCTTGAGTAACCCAGCGGGTCAGGCAGTATCTCTGGAGGACTTAGATAGACAACATTTGGGTTGGGACCCTCCTTCAGACCGATAGTTCAGTGATGATGTTGTGTAGTGTTCAAAGAGTCTGATGGTTGTTGGGAAGAAGCTATTCTTGAACCAGGTGGTCACGGTTTTCAGGCGCCTTTACCTTCGTCCCAATAGTAGGAGTGAAATGAGAGTGTGGCCAGGGTGGTGTGGGTCTCTGATGATTCTGGCTGCCTTTTTGAGGCAGCGCCTCCTGTAGATCCCTTTGATGGTGTGGAGGGCAGTAACCCCTGATGGTCTGGGCAATGTCCATTCTTGAATCTGCTGGTCAAGGTTTTCAGGCTTCTGTACAGGAGAGAAATGAGAGAAAAGAAGATTGGTGGTAGTCAAAGTGTTTCAGCGCTGGTGAATGTCAGCAATGAATGGAGGCTATGTGCCTATCCAAAACCTCTTATACGTCACTCTCGTATCTGCCTCCACCACTATCCGGCAGTGCGTTCCAGGCACCCACCACCCTCTGTGTGTGTGAAAACAAAAGACTAGTCCCGGATAACTCCTTTAAACTTTGCCCCTTTCACTTTATGCCCTTTAGCATTTGCTATATCTAGCCTGGCAAAAAGGTTCTGATAGTCTACACTATCTACACCTCTCATAATTTTATATACTATCAGGTCGCCCCTCAACCTGTGGCGTTCAAGAGAAAACTATCCAAGTCTGTCGAACCTCTCCTTGTAGCTAATAGCCCCTAATCCAGTCATAACCCTCTTCTGCACCCTCTCCAAAGCCTCCACATCATTCCTGTAAGCGAGCGACCCGAACTACACACAATACTCCAAACAACCAACAGCATGGAAACAGGCCCTTCATCAAATTGCCTATCCAAAAGCCTCTTGAAAGCCACTATCATATCTGCCTCCATCATCACCACCCCCAGCAGCATGTTCCAGGCACCCATCACCCTCTGTGTAAGAAAACTCGCCCTGTACATCTCCCTTAAACTTTGCCCCTCTCACCTTAAAGCTATGCCCTCTAGTATTTGAATCATGTGGGTTTCTTGCCTTGATTTGACGAGTTGTTCCCATGGCTGACACATGTTTGCCAATTTCTCACACAGAAGATGCTCTGGCTTCCTCCCACGTTGTCAGGTGTTGCTAGTAGAATAATTGTCAAAAGAATTAAAGGGAGACTGGGTGGTATGGAGGCGAATAGGCCACAGGTTACATAAATTTGAGAAAGAGAATGGGATTCCTATTTAAGGAACATGCATGGAACAAATATCCATCTTTTATATTAGTAAATATTACCTTATTATTGTTATATTATTTTATATTGTATCATTTATATTATTATTATTATATTAGTAAGCTATGTGCCATATTATTCATAAATATGAAAAAAAGTGAATATGTTTTAAATACAATGCAACACATGATCTTGGCACAACGGTGCAATGGGAGTGCCACTGCCTCACGGCATTAGAAACCCGGGTTCAATCTGACCTTGGGTGTTGTCTGTTAAGTCACGTTTATTGTTACATGCGAAAGTACTTGAGGTACAGGTATAATGAAATATCCTGAAAGAACACAAAGTGCTGGAGTAACTCAGCGGGTCAGGCAGTATCTCTGGAGAACATGGATAGGTATCTTTTCGGGTCGAGACCCTTCTTCAGTATGAATGTTGGGGGGGGAGAAGAAAGCTGGAAAAAGGGAGAGGCAAAACGAAGCGTGGCAGGTAATAGGTCGACACAGGCGGGGGGGGGGGGGGGGAGGGGGAGAGGGGTTGGTTGGAGATTACCTAAAATTGGAAAATTCAATGTTCAACCTAAAATTGGAGAATTTAATGTTAATAGATTGCTCAACTAGGAGCTGGCATGGATGGGCTGAACAACCACCTTCTGTGGCACAACAGTAGGTTGTGGCACAGTGGTGAAGACCGGTGACACAACGGTAGAGTTGCAGCCTTACAATGCCCGAGACCCGGGTTTGATCCTGACCACGGGTGCTGTCTGTACGGAGTTTGTACGTTCTCCCCGTGACCGCGTGGGTTTTCTCTGCATGCTCCGGTTTCTTCCCACACTCCAAAGATGAGCAGGTTAGCAGGTCGATTGGCCTCTGTAAATTGTCCCTCGTGTGTAGGATAGAACTAATTTACGGGTTGGTTGATGCGGACAGGATGGGCCGAAGGGCCTGTTTCCTCATTGTATCTCTAAACTAAACTAAATTAAAACTAATTTTAAGATTCTATAATACGTGTGGAGTTAGTAGACGTGTCTACCAGGCCACATCGTTTTTAACATAAAACTGGAATATTTCAATAGGAAATATCATCATCATCATCATATATCATATATATACAGCCGGAAACAGGCCTTTTCGGCCCACCAAGTCCGTGCCGCCCAGTGATCCCCGTACATTAACACTATCCTACACCCACTAGGGACAATTTTTTACATTTACCCAGCCAATTAACCTACATACCTGTACGTCTTTGGAGTGTGGGAGGAAACCGAAGATCTCGGAGAAAACCCACGCAGGTCACGGGGAGAACGTACAAACTCCTTACAGTACAGCACCCGTAGTCAGGATCGAACCTGAGTCTCCGGCGCTGCATTCGCTGTAAAGCAGCAACTCTACCGCTGCGCCTTTGCCTGTTTTTCCTAGTGACCTCCCATACGCTTTTTTCCAATATTCCAGCTGGCGAAATCAGAAGCAGACTTCTTTAACAAATGTACAACATCATGAGAAGAATAGATCGGGCAGATGCACAAAGTCTCTTGCCCAGAGTAGGGGAACCGAGACCAGAGAACATAGATTTAAAGTGAAGGGGAAAAAATGTAATAGGAACCTGATGGAATAGATGCAGGAAGAGGCCATTTGGCCCATCGAACCAGCACCACCATTCATTGTGATCATGGCTGATCATCTACAATCAGTAACCTGTGCCTGCCTTCCCCCCATATCCCTTGATTCCACTAGCCCCTAGAGCTCTACCTAACTCTCTTTTAAATTCATCCACTTCCTGCTGCGGCAGAGAATTCCACAAATTTACAACTCTCTGGGTGAAAACGTTTCTTCTCATCTCAGTTTTAAATGGCCTCCCCTTTATTCTTAGACTGTGTCCCCTGGTTCTGGACTCCCCCAACATTGGGAACATTTTTCCTGCATCTTGCTTGTCTAGTCCTTTTATGATTTTATACATCTCTATAAGATCCCCTCTCATCCTTCTAAACTCCAGTGAATACAAGCCTAGTCTTTCCAATCTTTCCTTATATGACAGTCCCTTCATCCCAAGGATTAACCTTGTGAACCTACGCTGCACTGTCTCAATAGCAAGGACATCCTTCCTCAAATTAGGAGGCCAAAACTGCACACAATACTCCAGAAGTGGTCTCACCAACTGCAGAAGGACTTCTTTGCTCCTGTACTCAAATCGTCTCGTTATGAAGGCCAACGTGCCATTAGCTTTCTTCACTGCCTGCTGTACTTGCACGCTTACTTTCAGTGACTGGTGTACAAGAACACCCAGGTCTCGTTGCATTTCCCCTTTACCTAATCTGACACCATTGAGATAATAATCTGCCTCCTTATTTTTGCCGCCAAAGTGGATAACCTCACATTTATCTACATTATTATACTGCATCTGCCATGCATCTGCCCACTCACTCAACATGTCCAAGTCACCCTGCAACCTCCTAACAGGTTGGGTCCACGCTGTATGACGGTAAATGGCTTACAGAGGTTGGACAGAAAGCACGTCTTTGCCTAAAGGTTAGGCCATGAAGTAGGGGTGTACATCGGAAATGCGCAGACTGACGGGAACAATTCTTGCCACGCCATCAAATTCTGCTAAACCTGGCACCATTCCAGGAATATTTATTTCAATTTCAAACACAGTGATCCTCCAAAGTTTAGCTTTGGATGTTTTATGTTCAATCCAAAGTCACTTTAAAAGGCCAATGCTTTATTTCTGAACTATAAAGGTATATGAAATCAATCGGAACACAGATAGTGAATGATCACAGTTTAGTTTAGTTTTGGTGCCTTCACAGAGTAAAACACCTCGGGTACTTCAGAGCACAGTTAAGGGGTGGCACGGTGGCGCAGCAGTAGAGTTGCAGCCTTACAGAGCCAGAGACCCGGGTTTGATCCTAACTACGGGTGCTGTCTGTACGGAGTTCGTACGTTCTCCCTGTGACCACGTGCATTTTTCGAGGCGGTTCAGTTTCTTCCCACACTCCAAAGACTTATGGTTTGTGGGTTCATTGGCATTGTAAATTGTCCCTAGTGAGTAGTATAGTGCTAGTATATGGGGTGATCGCTGGTTGGTGCGGACCTGGTGGGCCGAATGGCCTGTTTCTATGCTGTATCTCTAAAGTCTAAAGCAACTTACAAGAAAGAATCTGACTCCAACTCACCTTAGCAAAGGTGTTCCGAATCTTGTACCTGATGGGCCGAATGGCCTAATTCTTCTCCTGTAACATGAACTTATGAACACAGTGGCTCAGCTGGTAGAAATGTTGCCTCACAGCCCCAGAGACCAGAGTTCAATCCTGACTGCGAGTGCTGTCTGTAGGTGGAGTTTGCATGTTCTCCCTGGGATCGCGTGGGTTTCCACCGGGTGCCCTGGTTTTCTCCCACGTCCTAAAGACGTGCGGAGTTTGTACGGTAGGTTAATTGGCCTACTGCCAAATTACCCACCTAGTGTGAAGGGAGCGGATGGCAAAGTGGGATAACGTAGAACTCGTGTGAATGGGTGATCGATGGTCGGCCTCGACTCAGTGGGCCGAAGGGTCTGGGGTATTTTTCGAAGATGGCCGCAAAATGCTGGAGTAACTCAGCGGGTCAGGCAGCATCTCTGGAAGATGAGGAACAGGTGACATTTTGGGGTCAAGACCCTTCTTCAGACTGAAAGTCAGGGGAGAGAAAAACTAGAGGAATGAAAAGGTACAAGGAACAAATGAATGAAATGTATGAAAAGAACCACTCAAAGCCAGCCAGGTGATCAAGGAAAGGTGCTCACAATGGTCCATTGTTGGCTGTGGAAGAGGTGGTCATGAAGGGATACGGACAGTGAAGCTAGGTAGGATGACAGTGAAACTAGCAGGACGATTAGGGAGATGGAGTGACGGAGAGAGAGGAAATGCAAGGGCTACTTGAAACTAGAGAAATCAATATTCATACCATTGGGATGTAAGCTGCCCAAAAGCAATATGAGGCGCTGTTCCTCCAATTTGCGTTCGGCCTCACGCTGACAGTGAAGGAAGTCTGTTTCTTTGCCGTATCTCTAAACTGAACTAAAATAGACTGTGATCATTCACTACCTCTATGTATTTCTTAATTTCATATATCTTTACAAGGTCATCCTATATTCCAGGGGGAAAAAAAAGTCACGGCCTATTGATTGCCTCCTTACAACTCAATACTTCCAGTCCTGGTAACATCCTTGTGATTATAAGATTACGAAGATTATAAATGAAGATTGCTTTTGCTTGCAGACGTGTCCCGAGTCCATTTAGTAAAAATTGCCAAGATTGGTTTCACGCCTATTGTGTATGGAATGTTTGTGCTCAAATCCATTGGCTTTTCTTTTCCGGCCCCTCCCTTCCAAAGGCCAACTCATCCTGGCTTATGGCTCCCAAGGTAACTGATATTCTCAGCAGATTCAAGCCAGGATTCCATCTCCTAAATGATATCCAGCTCCCACAAGCAAGAAGCAAATGAGTCAGTGGGAGGAGGGGCAGTCTGCTATGAAAACAGTAGAACAAAGCACAGAGGCATTGCCAACAAAGTCGTTTCATCATGTTAAAAATATAGCTTCAGCTATGGAGCTACTGATGAGTTTCCATATGTTTTGCCAACAAAAGTCAGAGAAAGTCAGAAATCTCTCAACACTCTTAAGATCCCGTCGCTCTGAAGCTTTATGAAGCAGGGAGAACGTGCAAACTCCACCCAGACAGCACCCCTAGTCAGGATCGAACCCAGGTCTCTGGCTCCTGTGAGGCAGCAGCTCTACCTCTGTGCCACCGTGCCGCAGTCAGCCAACATCAATAGCGCAGCTGGTAGAGCCGCTTCCTCAGGCTCCATCCTGACCTCGGGTGCTGTCTACGTTCTCCCTGTGACCGCGTGGGTTTCCTCCGGGAGCTCTCATTTCCTCCCACGTCGGAAAGACTTGTGGGTTTGTAGCTTAATTGGCCTCTGTAAAAATAGAAAAATAAAAATTGCCCTTGATGTGTAGGGAGTGGCGAGAAAGTGGAATAATGTAGAGCTAGTGTGAACGAGTTGATCGATGGTCTACTGATGGGATTCGGTGAGTCAAAGGGCCTGTTTCCACGCTATCTCTAAACGAAGAGAAACTAACCTGCAGAGGGATTGGGCTTCAAATTGGGACCCTTCTTCAGATGCAGCCCCCATTTCCTCCACAGACAGAGTGGTGCAGCTGTTGAGTTGCTGCATTACAGCACCAGAGACTTGGGTTCAATACTGACTACGCGCGTTATCTGTACTGAGTTTGTCCATTCTCCCTGTGGCCGCATGGGTTTTCTCCGGGTGCTTCCATTCCAAAGATGCGCGGGTTTGTAGGTTAATTGGCTTGTGGAAATTGTAAATTGTCCCTCGTGTGTAGGATCGTGCTAGTGTACGGGGTGATCATTGGTCAGCCCAGACTCCGTGGGCTGAAGAGCATGTTTCTACGCTGTATCTCTAAAGTCTAACGATGCTGCCTGACCAGCTGTGCTCCTCCAGTACTTTGTCTTTTGCTCAAGGTTCCACCATCTCCAGTTCTTTGTGTCGCTGGGTTTCAATCCTGACCTGCCGTGCTCTGGGCGTAGAGTTTGCACGTTCTCCTTGTGACTGCATGGTCTTGCCCAGGGTGTTCCTGTTTCTCTCCCACATCCCAAAGAATTACAGGCTGGTAGCTTAATTAGCCACTGTAAATTGCCCCCTGGTGTGTAGGTACAGAATCTGGGAAAAACTGATACGAATGTGGGAAGAGTGAAAAATAAGGTCATTGGAGGTTTGAAGGCACAAGGAACTGCAGACACTGGAATCTTGAGTAAACCGCAAAGTGCTGGAGGAACTTAGTAGGTCAGGCATCACTTGTGAAGGGAACTGGGCAGAGCACGTTTTGAGTCGGGACCCTCCTTCAGACTGGTGAAGGTAGGGGGGTTGGGGGAGAATGCTGGACAATGGGAGTGGGATAAACACTGGCAAGTGATAGGTGGATACAGGTGAGGGGGGTAATTGACAGATGGTTGGAGTAGGTGGCAAAGGATAGAGATGAAAAGGTGGCAAAAGGGGCCAGGTAAGGGTAGAAGAGGAATGAAATGTAAAGCCAGAGGGTATAGGTGGAAGGGGATGGGGTGGGGGGTGGGGGGGGTGATAGGAAAGGGGTAAGATAGTTTAGTTTATTGTCACATGTACCGAGGTACAGTGAAAAGCTTTTTTGTTGCATGCTATCCAGTCAGCGGAAAGACTGGATGGACTGAAGAAGGGTCTGAACCCGAAACGTCACCCATTCCTTCTCTCCAGAGATGCTGCCTGTCCCGCTGAGTTACTCCAGGTTTTTGTGTCTTATCAATGGAAAGACTACACATGATTACAATCAAGCCATCCACAGTATACAGATACAGGATAAAGTGAATAACGTTTTGTGCAAAATAAAGTCCAGAAAGGTACAATTAAAGGTAGTCCGAGGGTCTCCAGTAAGGTAGGTAGTAGCTCAGAACCACGCTTTAGTGGTTGGCTGGATGGATGGTTCAGTTGCCTGACAACAGCTGGAAAGAAACGGAACCTGGAATGGCAGGA
This sequence comes from Rhinoraja longicauda, assembly GCF_053455715.1. Classification (NCBI taxonomy): domain Eukaryota; kingdom Metazoa; phylum Chordata; class Chondrichthyes; order Rajiformes; family Arhynchobatidae; genus Rhinoraja; species Rhinoraja longicauda. The sequence continues at coordinate 20,176,587 of NC_135965.1, forward strand.
GAAATGGGTGCAGGTTCAGTACAATTTTAGTGTGACTGGCTGGTTGATTGTCATGAAGACTCAATGGGCTGATGAGTTTATTTCTGTGCTGCATCTCTTTGACATCCAACTTTAATATGGAGTCACATGGAGGATAGACTGGTTTCATTTCCTGAAAGACTTTAGTGAACCGGATGGTTTGGCAACAATCAGTCACGATTACTGAGACTAGGCTTTTAAATCTCCAGTTACTTAATTAATGGAATTTAAACTCCCTAGTTGCCGGGGCAAAGGTCAAATAAGTTAACCATGTTCTGCCATTCCTGTAATTGAGTTGTCGTAAGAGAAAAGCTCTGAGAAAGTTAGAGGACACTTTAGAAAGGAGCGCAAATGCTTGAAGGGGTTTGATCAGCAAAAGTATTCTCCAAAAGAGTGGAGAAAATAATGACCTGAGGGCACAAGTTTCATGTGGTTGGCCAAAGTAGTATGCGGAAATACTTCAAATCAAGTCGAGTTTATTGTCATATATGTACAAGTATGGTGAAGTACAGGTCCAATGGAAATCTTGTTTGGAACAGCATCACAGGCATACAAACTCAAACAACACATTTAAAAGACATTTGGAGAGGAACGTGGATAGGAAAGGGGTATGGGCCAAACATGGGAAAATGGGGCCATCTTGGTCGGCATGGGCGAGTTTGACCGAAGAGCCTGTCTCCATGCTGTATAACTCTGACTCTCTGATGCACAAAACAAACATAAATTACACATAAATTACACAAATTGTACAAGAAAATATCGCGAGAAAGACGTTTTTTTTAAAAACAGGACACCAGTGCAAAAACAGTCCATGCCAGTGCAAGAGGATTGTAGTATTTTGTTGGTGAGGTTAGAATTGCCATACCAAGCCGTGATGCAACCAGTCAAGATACTTTCTACTTCTTTATGCTCTGAGTTGTTAAAACATCTATGAAAGCATGATGGATGCAGAGCCAGTTTCAGAAGGGAAGAATTTGCTTGATATTTAAATAATTTGCAGAGCTGTGGAGAAAGAACGGGGAATGGGACCAACAAAATTAGTCCACAGAAAGTCTCGGGGACAAACAACGCTCCTCTGTCCTCTTGAGATTCTATGGAAACTCTTTGTCCATTGTTTATTTTAGAGATACAACCATGGTTACAGGCCCTTCAGTCAACCAAGTCCACGCCAACCATCGATCACCCGTTCACGCTAGTTCTATGTTATCCCACGTTCGCATCCACTCCCCACACACTTAGGGACAATTAACCTGCGAACCTGCACGTCTTTGGGACGTGGTAGAAAACTGGAGCACCTGGAGGAAACCCACTCAGTCACAGGGATAACATGCAAACTCCGTACAGCCAGCACCCGTGGTCGGGATCGAACCAGTGTCTCTGTCGCTGTGAGGCAGCAGCTCTACCGCTGCACCACAGTCGCCCATCATTGCTTCTTTTGAGATTCTACGGAGCAAAGAAAAGGTTTTTAAAAAATCACATTTCATTTTGAATTGTTGGTTCTTCTGAAACGTAGGACCAAATTCAAAATTATATTATGTTTCAATTCTGCATGGGTCCCATGTTCCAGAGGTTTGGGGGTAGAATCGCGCTAACCACCTAAGATGGCAACATTTTTTTGCAAAGGATACACAGCAGACATGCGGAGCTGCAAATATGGTAAAGTATGCAATCCAGGCACTGATATCTCCTTCTGAAGAATTTGCACTGAAAAGCATTCAATTCACTGGAATGAGGGCACTGAGAGAGAGAGGTTTTTGCAATATTTCCCTCATGCAATCAGCAATTGTGTCATCGAGGGAACGTTTTACTTAAAAGAAACCTGCCTTTGGACTTTTATGCCTTTTTTAGTCATTTGGGAATTTATTGACTCTCATTTATAAAGCTTTGCCACATCTGTAAACAACTAGATCGTAGATCGCAGCCTGACTCGCTGAGTTACTCCAGCATTTTGTGTCTATCTTAGATCGTAGATAATTTGTTCTTATCAGGTCGGCAGTTCAAGAATGTCCTGTTGTTTTATTTTATTATTTCCATTGACTGGCGGGCTCTTTCCCTGATAGAAAACACTGATTGTGCTATCGGTTTGCTCATCAGACTTTCCTCCAGCAGCTCTGTTGAGATGGCCGGATCTAAGGCTCAGTTATAGAGTTATACAGCGTGGAAATCAGCACTTCAGCCCAACTTGCCCATCCTCCATCCACACTAGTACAACCTGTCCGTGCTTGGTCCCTAACCCTCTAAACCTATCCTGCCCATGTACCTGTCCAAATGTCTCTTGAACGTCACAACAGTACCTGCTTTAACTACCTCCTCTGGTATATCGTTCCATATACCTACCACCCTTTGTGTAAAAAAAATGTTACCCCTCAGGTTCCTATTAAATCTTACCTCCACCCCCCCCCCCCCCCCATCAACTTAAACCTCTGTCCTCTGGTTCTCCATCACCCTACTCTGGGCAAAAGACTGTGCATTTACCCGATCTATTCCTCTCATGATCTATTCCTCCATAAGATCACCCCTCATCCTCCTGCGATCCAAGGAATAAAGTCCCAGCCTGCACAAACTCTCCCCGTAGCTCAGATCCTTGAGTACTGGCAACATCCTCGTAAATAATCTCTGCACTCTTTCCAACTTGACAACACCTTTCCGATAACATGGTGACCAAAACAGAAAATAACATGTTAAATGTGGCTTCATCAATGTCTTATACAACTGTAATATGACCTCCCAACTTCTGTACTCAAAATCTCAAGATCTAAGGGTGTTGACATGGAAACAGGCCCTTCAGCACAACTCGTCCATGCCCCATCTACGATAGTCCCACCTGTCCACGTTTAGTCCATATCCCTCTAAACTTTTCCTATCCAGGTACCCATCCAAATGTTCTTATGATATCTGTCTCACTAACTCCTCCGGCAGCTTGTTCCATAAACCCATCAACCTCTGTATAAAAAAGGTGCCCTTCGGTTTCCCACTAAATGTTCTCCCTCACTCCTACCCCCTCATCTCAAAATTCATCATAGAGTCATACAGCATGGATAAAGGCCCTTCGACCCAACTCACCCACACCGACCCAGATATCTCATCTAAGCTAGTCCCATTTGCCCGTGTTTGATCCATATCCCTCTAAACTTTTCCTAGCCATGTACCTGTTCAAACGCCTCTTAAACGTTATGATGGTACTTGCCTCAACTACCTCCTCTACTACCTATAGCTTGTTCCATATACCCACCACCCTCTGTTTTAAAAAGGTGCCCCTCAGATTTTAATTAAATCTTTTCCCCCTCATCTTAAACCTTTGTCCTCTTATTCTTGATTGCCCGCCTCTTGGTAAAATACTCTGTGCGTTCACCTTAAGTATTCCCCTCATGATTTTATGTACCTCTATATGATCACGTCTTAGCCTCTTGCCCTCCAAGGAATAAAGTCCTAGCCTGCCCAACCTCCCCCTGTAGCCCAGGCCCTCGAGTCTTGGCAGCATCCTCATAAATCTTCTCTGTACTCTTTCTAGCTTAATGACATTGTTCCTTTAGCTAGGTGACCAAAACTGAACACTGTACTCCAACTGTGGCCTCGGCAATGTCTTATACAACTGAAAGATAACATTCCAACCTCTATACCCAATACCCTGATTGATGAAGGCCATTGTACCAAACGCCTTCTGGACCTCCCTATCTATCTATGATGCCGCTTTCAGGGAACTATATAACTGCACTCTCAGATGCTTCTGCTCTACAACCCTCCCGAGAGGCCTGTCATTCGCTGTGAAGGGTCTGCCCTGGTTTGACTTCCCAAGCTGCAACACCTCGCACTTATCAGTATTAAACTCCATTGGCCGTTCCTCAGCCCACTTGCTCAACTGATCAAGAGCCTGCTGTAATGCCGGAACCATGGAATCAGACAGCATGAAATCAAGGCCCTTCGGCCCAACTCGCCTACACTGATCAACATGTCCCCTCTACACTAGGTCCCACCTGCCTGTGTTTGGCCCATGTCCCTTTAAACCTATCCTACCCATGTTCATGTCTAAATGTTTCTGAAACATTGCTTTAATACCTGCCTCAACTACCCCCTCTGGGAGCTCATTCCATACACCCACCACCCTTTGTGTAAAAAAAAAAGGTTATCCCTCGGGTTCCTTTTAATTCTTTCCTCCCTCACCTTAAACCTCTGGTTATCAATTCCCCTGCTCTGGGCAAGAGACTCTGCATCTACCCGATCTGTTCCTCTAATGATTTTGTACACTTTCGGAAGATCACCCCTCCCTTGCCTGTATTCACCTATTACTTGCCAGGCTTTATCCTGCCCTTCTCTCTTGTTGCTTTCTTAACCTTCCCCCACCACCCACAATCTGTCTGAAGAAGGGTCCCGACCCGAAACATCACCTATCCATTTTCACAAGGGATGCTGCCTGACCCCAGGAGTTACAACAGCAGTTTTTGGGGTTTTTTGCGTGTGAATCGTGTAAGGTTGGATTGTACTTTGGTCCAGGTGACTACATTAGTGTCATTTAGATGCTACTTTGGATGAGGTTTAGTTTAGTTTTTAGTTTTAGAGATAAAGCACGGAAACAGGCCCTTCGGCCCACCGAGTCTGCGCTGGTCAGCGATCCCTATAGACCAGCACTATCCTACACACTAGGGACAATTTACAATCTTTATTGCAGTGAGACTTGTCCTTGATCGTGCTGTTGGCCTTGTCGAGGCAACAGTGAAGTGTAGAAGGAGTCAATAGAAGGGAGGTTGCTTTGCGTGATGGTCTGGCCTATGCCGCCGATGGGCGACACGGTGGCGCAGCGGTAGAGTTGCTGCCTTACAGCGAATGCAGCGCCGGAGACTCAGGTTCGATCCTGACTATAGGCGCCGTCTGTACGGAGTTTGTACGTTCTCCCGTGACCTGCGTGGGTTTTCTCCGAGATCTTCGGTTTCCTCCCACACTCCAAAGACGTACAGGTTTGTAGGTTAATTGACTGGGTAAAAATTGGCCCTAGTGTGTGTAGGATAGTGTTAATGCGAGTGGATCGTTGGGCGGCGCGGACTCGGTGGGCCGAAGGGCTTGTTTCCGCGCTGTATCTCTAAATCTAAAAAAAAAATCTATGTCCACAACTCTGCAATTTCTTGCGGTCTTGGATGGAGCTGTTCCTTTGCCTTGTTATGATGCATCCCGATAAAATGTTTTCTATGCTGCATTTGTAGAAGTTGGTGAGAGTTGTTTGGGACATGCCGAACTTCGTAAGCCTGTTATCGAAGTTGAGACGTCGGTGAGCTTTCTTAGCCATTGTTTCAATATAGGTGGTCCAGGACCAGTTGGTGCAGGAACTTGAATGTGTTTGTATGGCATGTTATGGTCAGTGATTGAGGTACAAGTCTAGGTTTATTATTGTCACATGTGAAAAGCTTTGTTTTGCATGCTGTCCGAATAGATCACGCATATCATGCGTAGATAGAATCGGTTAAAACTCTAGTGCAATGGATAGAACAAAGGGGAAAATATAGTGCATAAGAAAATAACTGCAGATGCTGGTACAAATCGAAGGTATTTATTCACAAAATGCTGGAGTAACTCAGCGGGTCAGGCAGCATCTCGGGAGAAAAGGAATGGGCGACGTTTCGGGTCGAGACCCTTCTTCAGACTGAACAGTGCTTTGTAGCACATCAATTCCTTAGACAAAGTCCAATGTCCTCGAAGGGGCAGAGATGAATCGGACAGTACCCTGGCTCATGGAAGGAATTCAAACAGTATTCTAGTTTATGGAAGGAAATCGAACTGAATCCTGACGTATTGAGACACTGCACCACTATCAGATCAGTAGATAATGGTCCTAATAACATCATAATTAATATTTAATGGTACATCCTTACTCATGAGAGAGAAAATAATTGGCAGATTTCTAAACCCAGCCCCAGTCAAAGCTGGAGCTGATTATTTAATTGTTAATCTCTCTAGCATTTTACTCACACAAGCTGATATTTTTTTTACAGCATCTTGTTTCTACCAAAGTTCTTCAGCTAATCCTTTGAAAGACTTCCTCAAATCTTTGTGTTTTAAACAAAGGATTTTAAGATGTTTTCTCTGGCCTGTTGAACTGTATTCACCCACAGCACATCAAATTGGCCTAAATTAATCTTGCTTTAAATCCTACATAAACTTGGAATTTTCTCGTGTTGCTGTTCTGCAACACTGGTATATTTTTGCTGTAAACGAAGCAATAGATTTAGTGATTAATCATATTCTCATAAATTATAGGAGCAGAATTAGGCCATTCGGCCCATTGAGTCTACTCCACCATTCAATCATGGCTGATCTATCTTTCCCTCTCAACCCCATTCTCCTGCCTTTTCCCCCATAACATTTCACACCTTTACTAATCAAGAATCTGTCAATCTCCGCTTTAAAAATATCCAATGACTTGGCCTCCATTGCCGTCGGTGGCAATGAATTTCACAAATTCACCACCCTCTGACTTTAAAGAAATCTCTCCTCATCTCCATTCTAAAGGTACATCCTTTATTCTGAGGCTATACCCTCTGGGCCTATACTCTCCCACATCCTGAGAGGAAATATCCTTTCCACATCCACTCTGCCCCGGCATTTCACTGTTCAGTAAGTTTCAATGAGGTCCCCCTCATCCTTCTCAACTCCAGAGAGTACAGGCCCAGAGCCGTCAAATGTTCTCCACTGTCGTAGAGTCATCTGCATCGTTTTTTCTCGTTCAACGTTGTGAGCCTGTGTCTCCTGGTCCTCCAAGCGTCTGCTAATGAGAACAGCTTTCCTCTGCTTACCCTCATTAAACTAGTCGTGATCTTGTACATCTCTTGCAAATCTCCTCTCACCTTCACTGCTCAAGGAGAACAGGCCAGCCTCTCCTGTCTGACATCGCTGTTAAAAAATAAACAGGGCCAGTCAATTAGAACTGAGGAGCATAGAAATCTCTTCTCTCTGAGAATGTCTGGAATTCCCTGTCCCTGAGGGTGGTGGAAGCAAGATCATTAAATACATTTAAGGTGGAGATAGATCTTTGAAAGATTGAGATGGGCACAATGGTGCAGCAGTAGAGTTGCTGCCACACAGAGCCAGAGAAATCTGTGTTGATAAAGTAATCTGGGTTGGTAAATACCCTTTAATAGAGTAGATTGGGCGGCGCGGTGGCGCAGCGAGAGGGTTGCTGCCTTTCAGCGCTAGAGACCCGGGTTCGATCCTGATCTCGGGTGCTGTCTGTACGGAGTTTGTACGTTCTCCCTCTGACCACGTGTGTTTTCTCCGGGTGCTCTGGTTTCCTCCCACACTCCAAAGACGTGCAGGTTTGTAAGTTAATTGGTTTCAGTAAAAATTGTAGGACACAACTGCAACTGTAGTATGTAGGATGGTATTTGTGCCCACTGGTCAGTGCGGAGTCGGTGGGTTGAAGGGCCTGTTCTGGCACTGTCTCTAAAGTAAAGTCAATTAAAACTGAGGCGCATAGGCATTCCATCTCAGAGAATGTCTGGAATTCCTTGTCTCTCTCTCAAGGTGGTGGAAGCATTAGATATATTTAAGGTGGAGATAGATACTTCTTTGAAAGATTGAGACGGGCACAGTGACACAGCTGGTACAGCTGCTGCCTCACAACACCAGCGACCCGGGTTTCATCTGGACCTCGGTTACTGTCTGTGTGGAGTTTGCATGCTGTATCTGTGACAGCGTAGGTTTTCTCCCACATCACATAGACTTGCAGGCTTGTAGGTTAATTGTCCTCTGCACATTGTCCCATGTGTATAGGGAGTGGATGAAAAAGTGGGATCATAAGATATCGGACTAGATTTAGGCTATTCAGCCCATTTACTTTGCTCCACCATTCAATCATGGCTGATCTATTTTTCCTTCTCAACCTGAAACTCAATCAAGGAATAGGGGTTGATAAGGAGTTGTCACAGAAGAGCTAATCAGGACATTGTGGATCGACCATGATCACATTGAATGGTGGGGCAGGCTTCAGGCTGAATGGCCTAACCCTGCTTCTATATTTTTTTTAAGTTACTTTATAGCTACAATCCATTATCCTTAGAACCAATCTTGTAAGGGAAAAACCCACCAAGTATTAGAGGAACTCAGCGGGTCAGGCAGCATCTGGGGTGTCAATGGACATGCTACGTTCCAGATCGAGACTCTTCTTCAGACCACATTCCGAAGAAGGGTCCCGACCTGAAACATCACCCTCGCCTAGGGACCATTCCCGTGCCTACATGCTGCCTGACTCACTTGAGTTCCTCCTGCACTTTGTGTTTTGCTCAAGATTCCAGCATCTGCAGTTTCTTGTGTCTCACTCAATCTTATTAGTGTCAGGTACCAGCGGAGGTGTGAATGCCAGCATGAGCAGAACTCAATGACCCCATTCCATGCTGTAAAGGAGATCTAGTTATAGATCCCCTGGCAGTTGTGGTGACATGGTGGTGCATCAATTAGTCCAACCATCTCTTAGTGGCCAGAGGCCTGGGTTAGTTTCTGATATCAGATCCTGTTTGTGTAGAGTTTGCACGTTTTGACTCTCGCCCTGTTTAATTTAGAGATCAGGGCATGGAAACAGGCCCTTTGGCCCACTGAGTCCACGCCGACCATCGATCACCTGTTCGCACCAGTTCTGTGTTATCCCACTTTCTCATCCACTCCCAATGCACTAGGGGCAATTTACAGAAGCCAGTTAACCTACAAACCTGCACGTCTTTGGGATGTGGGAGGAAACCGGAGCACCTGGAGCAAGCTCCACACTGACAGCTGCCTAGATCATGACTGAACCCGAGTCTCTGGCACTGTAAGGCAGCAGCTCTACCAGCTGTGTCAGTGTGATGTCCTGTTGGTTTCATCCAACTGCTCCATTTTCCTGCCACATCTCAAACATTGTCAATTGGCACCTGTCATCTACCTCTAGCATGGGTGAGTGGCAAAGAGAAGACATTTCTACTCATTTCAATTGTTAATGACTGGCAAAACAATCAAAAAGGAATTCACAGGCATGTGAGATGTCCATATTCCCGAAGTGCTGATTATGCTGCATTATATGGCAGTGCAAACATTTTGTGCAAAATGAATTTCACTAGGTAATGTTTAATTGCACACGTGACAATAAAACTCCTTTGAACCATTGAAATAGAGATCATTGAGTCATGGTGGTACAGCGTGGAAACAAGCCCTTCGGCCCAACTTGCCCATGTCGACCAACATGCCCCATCTACACTAGAGTCACTGCCTCTCAGCGCAGTGTTCCATCCTGACTACGGGTGCTGTCTGTACGGAGTTTGTACGTTTTCCCTGTGACCGCGTGGGTTTTCTCCGGGTGCTCCGGTTTCATCCCACACTCGTGCAGGTTTGTAGTCTAATAGGCTTTGGTAAAATTGTAAAAGTGGTCTCCAGTGTGTGGGGTTGTGCAGGTGCGCTGTCGATTGCTGGTCGGTGTGGACTCGGTGGGAAAGGTACTGCGACAATTAATGCTCTGCTTTCGGGGCTGGAATAAATAACGTTTACAAAGACGTTCAGATAACACGGGGTGCATTTTTTTACACACACTGAAATAGGTAATCAGAGTACAATTCCCCCCCTCCCCCCCCATCTACAATTGGCATTGTAGTGTCTGAGAGAGATGAGAATTAATGGGACAGTTATTTACAGTATACCTTTTGGCATCTGTTACACATGTTTTAATCACTTGGTAGGACTGACCTATCTGAACACTTTATCAACATTAAATAATGATTTGCTTCAATGTGACATTCAAGCATCGCGACCTGGCTTTAATTGTATAGGCGCTCCTGTTAAAGTAAGCTTTGTTCCCATTCTAATCTGAGCCCTTGAAGCAATCTTGCTCAAATATACACACAGTCAAGCAGATATATTTTTTCTTTTAGCTCCTGTTAACTCCTGTGGGATCTTTGCAGCATGTCCAGCAGAAGCTAACTTTCAAGCTACCTTCCCGCTCCCTCAGTGACTGGCTATTGATCTTACTTTCCCATGCTAAAAGAACAATGAGAATGTCAACTCACCATCGCGTCAGATCATGGACAGGATCGTGAGAGGAATTGATCGGGTAAAGGCAGGATAGGTCTTTTACCCAGGGTAGGGGAATCGAGAACCAGAGGATATAGGTTTCAGACAAGGGGGGGGGGAAAGATTTATTGGTATCCTGAGGTGCAACTTTTTTACACAAAGGGTAGGGTGGGGATAAGGAACGAGCTGCCGGAGGAGTTAGTAGAGGCAGGTACTATCACAACGTTTAAGGGACATTTAGACAGGTACATGGATAGGGAAGGTTTGGAGGGACGTAGGACAAACGTGGGCAGGTGGGACTAGTGTAGGTGGGGCATGTTGGTCGGCGTGGGCAAGTTGGGCCTGTTTCCACGCAGTAAGACTAGAAAGAAAAGATTAACTTCTCTTTCAAATGATTCTTTCTCAAAAGTGTTAAAGCATTTATAAATGAGTAAATGTAAAGAGCTTGTGTCCATTTTGCAGCACAATGCAGCCGAGAGTAAACCTGACCAACCCGCTGGTACTGACCCACGTTACGGTGCACTGAGCCCTTGGCCTCTCCCTTCGACCCTCTCACACTCCTTCATTCCATCTTCCTGTGTTCTATTTCTTTTTTCCATTTTTTCTCACTCTTTCACTTTCTCCTGCACTCTTTTTCTCTTACTCTTTCTCCATTCTCTTTCTCTCCCCTTATTTCCCTCCATCTGTACTTTCCACCCTCTCACCCTTTCCGTCTCTGCTCCTCTTGCACTCATTTCTTCCTTGCTCCCTTTTTTTGTTTTTCCTTCTTGGATTTTGCTCTCATGCTCTTTCTCTCTTACACTTTTTCTTCGTTTACTTTCTCTCCTTCTCTCTTCATCCCCTCTCTCTCCCCCTGTCTCCTCTCTCCAAATACATTTCTCCTTATCTCCCTGCCCCCTCTTACACACACACACACGCGCGCGTGGAGACACGCAAACACACGTTATTTTATTCTCGCTCTCTTGCTCTCCCTCCCTCTTTCTCCCTCCCTCTTTCTCCCTCCCCCTTTCTCCCTCCCTCCCCCTTTCTCCCTCCCCCTTTCTCCCTCCCCCTTTCTCCCTCCCCCTTTCTCCCTCCCCCTTTCTCCCTCCCCCTTTCTCCCTCCCCCTTTCTCCCTCCCCCTTTCTCCCTCCCCCTTTCTCCCTCCCCCTTTCTCCCTCCCCCTTTCTCCCTCCCTCCCTCTTTATTCCTCCCTCCCTCCCTCCCTCCCTCCCTCTTTATTCCTCCCTCCCTCCCTCCCTCCCTCCCTCCCTCTTTCTCCCTTCCCCCTCCCTCTTTCTCTCCCTCTTTCTCCCTTCCTCCCTCCCTCCCTCCCCCCTTCTTTCTCCCTCCCTCCCTCCCTCCCTCCCTCTTTCTCTCTTCTTTCTCCCACCCTCTTTCTCTCTTCCCCCCTTTCTCCCTCCCTCCCTCCCTCCCTCCCTCCCTCCCTCCCTCCCTCCCTCCCTCCCTCCCTCCCTCCCTCCCTCCCTCCCTCCCTCCCTCCCTCTTTCTCTCCCTCCCTCTTTCTCTCCCTCCCTCTTTCTCTCCCTCCCTCTTTCTCTCCCTCCCTCTTTCTCTCCCTCCTTCTCTCCCTCCTTCTCTCCCTCCTTCTCTCCCTCCTTCTCTCCCTCCTTCTCTCCCTCCTTCTCTCCCTCCTTCTCTCCCTCCTTCTCTCCCTCCTTCTCTCCCTCCTTCTCTCCCTCCTTCTCTCCCTCCTTCTCTCCCTCCTTCTCTCCCTCTTACCCCACCTTCTACCCCTCCTTCTACCCCCCTGCCTCTCACTTTCTCTCCATCTTTCTGCTTCCCTCACTCCCTCTTTCTCCCTCCCTCCCTCTTTCTCTCTCCCTCCCTCTTTCTCGCTCCCTCCCTCTTTCTCCCTCCCTCCCTCTTTCTCCCTCCCTCCCTCTTTCTCCCTCCCTCCCTTCCTCTTCCTCCCTCCCTCTTTCTCCCTCCCTCCCTCTTTCTCCCTCCCTCCCTCTTTCTCCCTCCCTCCCTCCCTCGTTCTTTCTCCCTCCCTCTTTCTCCCTCCCTCCCTCTTTCTCCCTCCCTCCCTCTTTCTCCCTCCCTCTTTCTCCCTCCCTCCCTCCCTCCCTCCCTCCCTCCCTCCCTCCCTCCCTCCCTCCCTCCCTCCCTCCCTCCCTCCCTCCCTCCCTCCCTCCCTCCCTCCCTCCCTCCCTCCCTCCCTCCCTCCCTCCCTCCCTCCCTCTTTCTCCCTCTCCCTCCCTCTTTCTCCCTCCCTCTTTCTCCCTCCCTCTTCCTCCCTCCCTCTTCCTCCCTCTCCCTCCCTCTTTCTCCCTCCCTCCCTCCCTCTTCCTCTCTTCCTCCCTCTCCCTCCCTCTTTCTCCCTCTTTCTCCCTCTCTCTATCTCCCTCCCTCTATCTCCCTCCCTCTATCTCCCTCCCTCTATCTCCCTCCCTCTATCTCCCTCCCCCTTTCTCCCTCCCCCTTTCTCCTTCCCCCTCCCTATCTCCCGCCCTCTTTCTTTCTCCCTCCCACCCTCTTTCTCCCTCCCCCTCCCTTTCTCCCTCCCCCTCTTTCTCCCTCCTGCCCTCTCTCCCTCCCCCTCCCTTTCTCCCTCCCCCTCCCACCCTCTTTCCCCCTCCTGCCCTCTTTCTTTCTCCCTCTTGCCCTCTCTCCCTCCCCCCCTTTCTCCATCCCCCTCCCTCCCTCCCTCCCACCCTCTTTCTCCCTCCCCTCCCTTCCTCTCCCAGCTTCCAATGGTTTAACTTAAAGTGTAATTGTTTAGTCAAAACAGCAAACCCTTCATCAACTGGTGACTTCAACAATAGTAATGATTCCACGTCACCACACAAAGATGAGCAGGGCGCTGTTCGAAAGGATTAGTCAATTTAGCTGTCACAGAAAACACCACTCAAAATAATCGGCAGCTCCGTTGTCTAATCAGACTGAGCAGAAAGGTTTAGTTTGGAGATACAGCAAAGAAACAGGCCCTTCAGCCCACCGAGTCCACGCCGACCAGCAATCCTCGTACACCAGCTCTATCCTCCACACTCGGGACAATTTGCAATTTCTACTAAAGCCCATTAACCTACGAACCTGCGCATCTTTGCAATGTGGGAGGAAACCGGAGCACCCAGAGAAAACTCACAGGGAGAACGTACAAACTCCGTACTGACAGCACACATGGTCAGGATCATACCCGGGTCTCTGGCGCTGTGAGGCAGCAACTTTACCGCCGTGCCACCATGTCCTGTTCAACTATAGAACAAGAGTCACTGTCCTCCAATGTAATTCTCCGTATGTGAAGCACTTGTAGATGCAGCTGAGAGATCTGATTAAGTGCTATAAAAGTTGGAACAAGAGAAGGCCAATCAGTCCCATGTCTGCGCCACTGGTGAATTAGAATATACCTAATCTCCATTTATTCAGCTGCTGTGACTCCACATTCATAGATATCATAGGATCAGATCCTTCAACTGATCTACCCATAGCAATTCTGAAACCTCCCCTTGGCCAGCAAGTACTCCTCCACTCCTCCACACTTAGCGATTCCACTCCTGAAATATTGATGTTAAGACTGGCTTATTCTTCTCCTCGATTAGGTTGAATATAAAACGTAGAACAGTGCAGCACACGAACAGGCCATTTAGGCCGCAATGTCCATACTGGACATAATCCCAAGTGAAACTAATCTCCTCTGCCTGTATGTGAATCATACCCCTCCATTCCAAGTGTAGGAAAGAATTGCAGATGCTTGTTTAAATCGAAGGTAGATGCAAAATGCTGTAGTAACTCAGCGGGACAGGCAGCATCTCTGGAAAGAAGGAAAGGGTGATGTTTTGCGTCGAGACCCTTCTTTTTATGGATCTCGACCCAAAACGTCACCCATTCCTTTGCACCAGAGATGCTGAGTTACTCCAGCATTTTGTATCCACCCTCCATATCCACGTGCCTCTCTACAAGTCTCTTAAATGCCCCGATCATATTTGCCTCCACCATCCCTGGCAGTGTTCCAGGCACCCACCATTGTATGTTTTGAAAAAAAAAACGTCCTGTCCTTCTCACCTTCAACCTCTGCCTTCTAGTTTGTACTTGCCACAATGTATTCTGCACTTATAGGATAGATCAAGCATAAGGATAGATCCTTCACCCCACAATGTCTGTGCCAAACATGATACCAAGACCAACTCTTCTCTGCCTGCACACAATCCCTATCCCTCCGTTCCCTGCATATCCATGTGCCTATCCAAGACTCTCTTAAATGCCACTGTCGTATCTGCCTCCACCACTGGTTAGTGCAGCACAGTGGCGCAGCGCTAGAGTGGCTGCCATGCAGCGCTGGGGACCCGGGTTTGATCCTAACTTCGGGTGCTGTCTGTGTCGAGTGTGCACATTCTCCCTGTGACCACGTTTGTTTTCTCCGGGTGCTCCGGTTTCCTCCCACATTCCAAAGACATGCAGGTTTGCAAGTTAATTGGCTTGTGTAAATTGTCCCGATTGTATAGGTTAGAACTAGCGTACGAGTGATGGCTGGTCAGTGGGGACTCAGTTGACCAAGGGGCCTGTTTCCATGTTGTATCTCTAAAGTATTAGCCAAAATCACCCCTGGCAGTGTGTTCCAGGCACCCAACACCCTCTGTGTAAAATACCTGTCCCACACATCTCCTGGAAACTTTGCCCTTTACCTTAAAGCTGTGCCCTCGAGTATTTGATGTTAATTTTTCCACCCTAGAAAAATATCTTCCACCCTAGCTGAAAAAGCATTCTGCTCCATGTCTTGGGCTCAAGTTTCCGTCAAGTCATGCCAGGATGAATTCAGAGCCGCACTGACTGTCTGCTCCATCACTAAGACCCGTATTATGAAGATGGAAAATATGAAATACCGATAAATGTGAGGTTTAGTTTAGTTTATTATTGTCACATGTATATGTACATGTATATATATATATATATATGTACATGTATATGTGTATATATGTATATTATGTACAGTGAAAAGCTTTTGGTTGCGCGCCCTCCAGTCAGCAGAAATACTACACATGATTACAATCAAGCTGTCCCCAGTGCACAGATACAGAATAAAAGGAATAACGTTTTGTGCAAGGTAAAGTCCAGTAAAGGCCGATTAAAGATTGTCCTAAGGTCTCCAATCAAGTAGATGGTAGCGCAGGGCTGCCCATGAGATGTTGGAGCACTAGCTACTGGGGCGGTTACCGGATGTATGGGAGAACACAACATGTACTGGTGCACATCAGATACTGCTATGATACCAGGGGAATTAATAATGCATAGGAGCATATAGTATTAATATGTCAAAAACTGATAATGCAGTACTTGGTATTGACATTGTACAAATGATGCATAGGTATTGATAATGGAACTGAGTATTACATTACAAGCCAGAGTTTTAACATAGCAGGCTACAATTTTGTTTATTCTTATTGTCACATGTTCAGAGGTACTGTGCAATATATATATTTTTTTGTGTGCTATCCAGTCAGCGAAAAGCCTGCACATGATTACAATCAAGCTGTCCTCAGTGTACAGATACAAGACACTGTTTATCTTGCACTAAACGTTATTCCCTTTATCCTATATCAGTACACTGTTGTCGACTTGATTGTAATCATGTCATAGTCTTTCCGCAGACTGGATAGCATGCGAAAAGAGCTTTTCATTGTACCACGGTACACGTGACTATAATAAACGAAACTGAACTAAACGTTCCTGTCCATGTCCCTGTCCAAATGTCTTTTAAGGTTAGAGCTTTCCCTGGGCGGCACAGCGTTAGAGTTGCTACCTTGCAGCGCCAGAGACCCGGGTTCGATCCTCGCTACGGGTGCTGCCTGAGTTTGTATGTCTTCCTGTGACCGTGTGGGATTTTCTCCGGGTCCTCCGGTTTCCTCCCACAGGATTTGGCTTTGGTAAAAACTGTAAATTGTCCCAAGTGTGTGGGATAGCGCTAGCGTACGGGGTGATCGCTGGTCGGCGCGGTCGAGGGGGCCTGAATCTCTAAAGCCCAAAGCTTTTTTAGGTCGCATGCTTGTTTATAATTTACCAAGTGCTGATGTGCACCTGAACAGCCTCTGCAGATTGACTGGTGCAAGGGTGGAATTCTGAGTGGAGGCTTTATAAATAATTGCACGTTGAGACCAACGGTGTGTCCTCAGCTCATTCAGTGCAACTATCATCTGCGGCTGCTGATGAAAGGGCAGGCGGTAACCATTTGAGGTGTCAGCAGATATAATAATCCACACACTGTTTCACCTCTTGCAATCACTCATCGCCGACCATTATTAACTACTTGGACACCATCCCTTTGTGGGGCGGGGTGAGGGGGGTGGAGATGTCAAGAGCCTTTCATCTGCACGGGGATTTTGTTTTGTTATGTTGCCCTCGCTGCCAAAGAGGATTACACTGAAGAGGCAAGATGCATTGAGTATTGCAGTTGGCGATTAGTGCCTGCAGAATAAAAGCAAGCTAAGCATTTAAGCTTTCAGTTTACTTTTAGTTTAGTATATTGTCACGTGTACAGAGGCACAGTGAAAAGATTTTTTGTGACGTGCTGAATTCTGAGTGAAAGTCTGCTCCCATGTTTTGAAGATATAAAATATGAGTTTAGTTTAGAGATACACCGTGGAAACAGGCCCTTTGGCCCACCGAATCCGCGCCGACCAGCGATCCCTGCACACCAGTACTATCCTACACACGAGGGAGAATTTATGATTTTACTGAAGCCAATTGACCTACAAACCTGTACGACTTTGGGATGGGGAGGAAACCAGAGCACCCAGGGGAACCCTCATGGTCACGGGGAGAACGTACATACTCCATACAGACAGTGCCCATAGTCAGGATTGAACCCAGGTCTCTGATGCTGTAAGTTGCAACTCTACCGCTGGAACACTGTGCCACCCCAAGTTTTAGTTTATAGTTTAGTTTATTGTCATGTGTTGTGAGGTACAGTGAAAAGCTTTTTTATTGCATGCTGTCCAGTCAGCAGAAAGACTATACATGATTACAATCACAACGTCCACAGTGTACAGATATAGGATAAAGGGAATAACGTTTAGTGCCAGAAAAAGTTCAGTAAAGTCCGGTTCAAGATTGTCCGAGGGTCTTCAATTAGGTAGACGTGAGGTCAGGACCACTCTCTAGCTGTTGAGAGGTTGATTCAATTGCCTGATCACAGCTGGGGGAAAAAACTGTCCCTGAATCTGGAGGTGTGTGCTTTCACACTTTGGTACCTCATGCACATGCTGTGTATTTCCTCCGTGTGCTTCTGTTTCCTCTCATGCTTCAAACACGTGAGGGTCGGCATGGTCATTGGCCTCTGTAAATTGCCCCAAGTGTGTAGGCTGGGAACCAGTAAACCAAGATAGCGCCTATGGCCAGGCAACTCTCTGCATGCTGGTCACAGAGGTGGATCTACAATCGTTCCACACTTTTAAACCTCTACTCCAACAGCAGCATTTCTTACTTTATCCTGTATCTATACACTGTGGACGGCTCAATTGTAATTGTGTATAGTCTTTCCGCTGACTGGTTAGTACGCAACAAAAAGCTTTTCACTGTACCTCAGTGCACGTGACAAGAAACTGAACTCAACTAAACCAGGGAGCGGATGTGAAAGTTGGATAACTTAGAACTAGTGTGAATGGGTGATAGATAGTTGGCATGGGCCGAAGGGCCTGTTTCCATGCTATATCTCTGAACGCAATAGCTGAGATCTTCATTGGCGGGTGAGTGGTAGAATCAGTGGGCAGTTGATGGGAGTGCGGGGAGAATAAAAGAAATGGGATTTATGGAGGAAGAATGTAAATGGATAGTTGACGGCTGGTGGGCTGAAGGGCCTGTTTCCGTGCTGTAACTCTGCGTCACACTGTGAGCCCGGTTTGCTGTTGTAGGGAGCAGGCAACAGGCGGGGTGGAGTGGAGAACTCGTCCACTGTATATCCAGTCGTTGGCCCACCCCAGCACAGAGGGTCTTTGTTGATGGCTGCACTGTACACGGTTTGTATGTGCGATGAATGATTTAACCAGTTCATACGCACCTCCTGTGATCTGCGGCCCGAACAATAATTGCACAGAGTGTGGGTCTAAGTTCCTTTGGGCTTGGAATCTGTATCGTTTACGGCTGGTGTTTTAAAAAGGGAATAAAGGCCCCGTAGTTAAGTAGCAACTGATTGACTCCATTACAAACGCCTAATAGTTCTTCACATCCATGCAGCAAGGAGAAAGTGAATGGTCTTTTTTTCCCCAGAGTTGAGGATTCTAAAATTAGAGGGCACAGGCTTAAGGTGAGAGGGGAGAGGTTTCAGAGGGACCTCAGGGATAGCCTTTACACACAGAGAGCTAGTCCGTACCTGGAACGAGTGTCAGGAGGAAGCTGGGGAAGCGGGTACATTCACAGGCACAATAGACAATAGACAATAGGTGCAGGAGGAGGCGATTCGGCCCTTCGAGCCAGCACCGCCATTCAATGTGATCATGGCTGATCATTCTCAATCAGTACCTCGTTCCTGCCTTCTCCCCATACCCCCTGACTCCGATATCCTTAAGAGCTCTATCTAGAGCTATCCTTAAGAGGCACCTCACCTCTTACGTGGAGGTTACGTTCTCAAAGCATAGCACATGATTCAAAAACGCGGAAATGAAACGTCTACACGGTTATCCTGCCAGGTGTAAATTTGAGCGCGTTATTCCAAACGTACGAGTGCGTAAGCCTAGCTATGGTATGAAGTGAACAAGCGTGTCATTTCAAAACACATAAATCAAACGCGTAAAAACGCAAGATGCCAATACTTTCAAAAGATACTTGGACATATATATTAGATAGAAAGGGTTTAAATGCAGGCAAATGGGACTGGTCCTGAATGCTAACTTGGTCAGCATGGACAGGATGGACCAAGGGGCCTGTTTCTGTGCCGGGTAGCTATGACTAATCGGAGAGACTGTTTCTCCTCACAAATTGTGTTCATTTCCAGCTTGTCTGGTGGGAATTATCCATTGCTGGTTGGGAATTATCCATCGCTGGTTGGGAAGCCCTTTTGAACCCCTCCCCACCTGTTCTCGCACACAGTGATGGGATGTGGCAAGGTGTGAGGGACCTGCAAGATCTTCCTAAATCCCAGCAATGGTTGGGTTAACATATGATGAGCGTTTAATGGCACTGGGCCTGTACTCACTGGAGATTAGAAGGATGAGGGGGGACCTCATTGAAACTTAACTGAATAGTGATAGGCCTGGATAGAGTGAATGTGGAGAGGATGTTTCCACTAGTGGGACAGTCTAGGACCAGAGGGCACAGCCTCAGAATAAAAGGACGTACCGTTAGAAAGGCGATGAGGGGGAATTTCTTTCGCCAGAGGGTGGTGAATTTGTGGAGGCCATGATATAGTATATTTTTAAGATGAAGATTCATAGATTCTTGATTATGGGATGAAGGGACTATGGGGAGAAGGCAGGAGAATGGGGTTGGGAGGGAAAGATAGATCAGCCATGATTGAATGCCAGAGTGGACTAGATGGGCTGAATGGCCTAATTCTGCTCCTATAAGTTATGAACTAAAGGCATGACTGTGTGTAGCCCAGCTGGGGCATGGGGATGATGTGATCCCGAGCCTCGCTGCTCATGCCCTTTAAGGTAGCGAGGGACATGGATTGGAAGGTGGTGGACCTGTCCAAAGATAATAGAGCAGAGCAAGGTAGACCACTCGACCCTAAAAATCGTAGTATGCCACGGCGCCATTTTAGTAGCCAGAAACTTGCAGAAACATTTTTTTTAAATAACAAAAATCTGAGAATTGATAGATGAGATATATTCTGCATTTTTATGGTATCATCACACATACTGTTCCCCGAAAACACTGATTACACTACGAGAGGCATGCCGAACGGCGGGTTTTGCTTGCTAAAATGGCGGACGTTACGCTCCTTTGCGTACTGCACTTCAGTATAGACAATTTTGACGGAGTGGCCCATCTTGCTCCTCTGGTATCTTTGGACCTGTCAAACTAGAGTTTCACAATGAAGTCAGACTCAAGAACAATAGATGGAGCAAAGGAGAAGATACAGAATGCAGAATATAGTTCTCAGCATTGTAGCGCACCATTTCCAGAGACAGACTCTAACTTTCCTGGGGAAGCCATCTTTCAGGACAGCACATGGCCTCTTCCATTGTCTGAATCCACCAGTGGTTCACCTGCTGTCACTGCAGTTCAAATGGATAAAAAAGAAAATTAAAACAGTGACAGGCACATGGTCTTAAAATAGAGGAGAGCTTCTGTTTTTAAGTGTTGGGGAGAGCAGAATTGGGTGAGGAAGGTTCCGTTAGACAAAATCAGAAAAATAATTAATTAAAATACATGTCCACCCTTGGTTGCAAAGCCTTTCTGGATTATCCATTTTGCCGAACCATCAGAGGTTACGGCCTCCGAGACGAGTCCAACGGTACTGGAACGGTCCGCCCAGGCCGCCGAGGGACAGAGAGAGATACCAGCCCACAGAGTTGGCCGCGGAAGTCGGGTATGGTTGCGGATCCACCATCTCTGGCCGGGCCGGAATTCCAGAGCCTTGGTTGTAGGGAAAATATTCGACCCGCCGATCTGCTGAGGAAATTCCGAAGAGGTGGAGATCAGCCGCCTCACCCGGCCTTCGGCTCCACATTTTCAGGAGGGACTTCGGGGGGGGGGGGGGATTTCAAGTGCGCCCTTGTGATTTTGTCTGGATTAAAGGAGGTGCCGGACCACCAGTTGCCATAAAATCGGTGGTGAGCTTGTATCAGATAGCAGAATGCTGTATAACGGAGCTGAATAGTGAAGGCCTTTGCAGTGACAGCGGTTCAGTGTGGGGATTAGAGTGTGGAATGCAGCCCAGCTTGAGCATGGCGGAGGTGTGTGCGTTGTGGCGTATCAGTCTGTGCAGGGAGGATTGTGCAGTCAGGAAATGTAACGCTCACCATCGCAGGTGCAGCGAGATCGCCGCACGTTAGATTATTTGCATAAGGCAGCTGCAGCCTGCCGCCGATGCAAAGACAGTCTTTGCTGCGAGTTTCCGTTGGCAACCTCTACCCCCATCTCCTCCCTCACGCGCCCATGTCTGCACCCATAACCATAGATGTGTTGGATTAGGCACACCGCACACGTGTGCACATGCTTATACACGTTCAAGTATAAATGCACAGTTTCACAGATGCAGTTGTGCATGTTCTTGCTTACATATTTGTAAGTGCATGCATGTGCACATCAACACGTGTACATGTGCACATGCTGACACACGTTTAGGTATACATATCCAGGTGCAGTCATGCATGTTCTTGCACATGTGCACTTGGATATGTATTCATATGCACAGCATGCACACTGACTCTTGTGCATGTGTTAATGCACATTCGTATACATACACAGCTTCACATATGCAATAATGCACACCGACATGTGGTGGGTGCACACACATGTGTATGCACTGACATCTGTTAGGCATGACATATGTTAGCATACACAGGTACTATAGGCGCCATCCACATCCATGCACAAGTGTGCACACTGCCAAAATATATGCACAAATCTGCATCTATTTGCACAGACATGAGCACACAAAAATACACGTTTGTGTACACATACATATACACGTGTGGACAAGTGCTGGAAAAAAATCTGCGGGTCAGGCAGCATCTGTGGAGGGAAAGGACAGGCAACGTTTCGGGTCGAGACCTTTCAGACGAACAGCGTCTGAGAATCACAGCCTTCTCTCTCCCTTGTAAAGCTCATATTTGTGGTTATCAGGCAATGAAATGAGATCACCCTGACATCATTCTTGACCAAACATGTTTCTGAAAGCACAGTCATGTTTCTTGTAAGTGGATTTACATTAAAATTTTCAGAAATTTAAAAAAGAAACATAAACGGGACCAGGGAGGGTTGAGGACGGGTAGTTAAAGGAAAGCGAGGTTAGTTTAGTTTGGAGATACAGCGTGGAAACAGACCCTTTGGCCCACCGAGTCCATGCCATCCAACAATACACCAGCACTATCCTGCAGACTTGTAACAATTTATAGAAGTCAATTAAACTACTAGAAGCGCTATAATCCCCATTCCACAGCCAAACACACCATCTCGTCTCTGATCTTTCTGTCCTGGGCCTCCTCCATTGCCAGAGTAAGGCCACATGTAAACTGGAGGAACAGAACCTCGTATCCCACTTAGGTAGCTTACAACCCAACAGTATGAACACTGAATTCTTCAATTCTAGGTAACTAATCTAAAAACATTCCTCCCCTCCGCTTTTCCCTCTCTCTTTCCTTTGTCTCACCTGGGTTGACACACATTTCTCCCTTGCCTCTTCCCCCCCCCCCCCTCCCCAACATCCCCTTCTACCTACATTTCTTCCTCTGGCTTCACAATTCGTGCTTATTCTATCATAGAACGTAGAACAACACAGCACCGGCCCACAATGTTTGTGCCGAAGATGATGCCTAATTAGACTGATCACATCTGCCTGTAAATGACCCATATGACTCTATTCTCGGCATTTCCTTGTGCTTATCCATCCTTATCTCCTTCTGTCACCCTTTTTGCCTTTTCATCTCTGACCTTTGTCCAACCATCTGCCTCTCAACTCGCTCCCTCTCACCTGTATCCATGTATCGCTCATCAGGCTTTGACCTGGCCTACCTCTCTTCCTGCTTTCCCTTCCCCTTTCCCCAACCACCATAATCAGTCTGAGTAAGGACCCCGACAGGAAACGTCACTGAAGCATGTTCTCCAGGGATGCTGCGTGACCCAATGAGTTACTCCGGCACTTTGCGCCTTTCTATGTATCAACCAGCATCTGCAGTTCCTTGTGTCTGCTAATTTCTCCACACACCGGTTCCAATACACGGGCTTTAAGTGCAGGTTGGAGTCTTTCTCTTCAGGAGAAAAAAACAGGGTGTCACAGTGGCGTAGCGGTAGAGTTGCTGCCTCACAGGTCCAGAGACCCGGGTTCGATCCTGACTGTGGGTGCTGTCCGTACGACGTTTGCACATTCTCCCTGTGACTGCGTGGGTTTTCTCCCGGCGCTCCGATTTCCTCCCACACTGCAAAGATGTGTAGGTTTGTAGGTTAATTGGCTTCTGTAAATTGTCCCTCGTGTGTAAGGTGGAACTAGTGTATGGGTGATTGCTAGTCAGCGTGGACTTGGTAGGCCAGAGGGCCTGTTTCTAAACTAAACTAAACTAAACTTCATAAGATCATAACTCACAGGAGCAGAATTAGGCTATTCGTCTCTTCGAATCTACTCTGCCATTTACTCTTGGCTACTCTCACTTTCTCTCCCAACCCCTGACACACTTACTAATCAAGAATTTGTCAATCTCCGCCTTAAAAATACCCAATGACGGCCTCCACAGCCTTCTATGGCAAATAATTGCACAGATTCACTACCCTCTGACCAAAGAAATTCCTCCTCATCTCCTTTGTCAAGGTACATCCTTTTATTCTGAGGCTGTGCCCTCTGATCCTAGACTCTCCCACTCGTGGAAACATCCTCTCCACATCTAGCCTTTCACTATTCATTATTTCAATGAGGACCCCACCCTCGTCCTTCCAAGCTCCAGTGAGTGCAGGCTAAACTAAATGAACCCATGTAATTCCCGAACGCTTGAGTATTTAACTCCGGCCTTTGCTTCAGCACATTGTATCACACTGCCGTCTTTATTCTCCGGAGCGTTGGAGCCTGCCCTGATTGTGTTCATTATTCCACGCTTCCTGCGAATATTTACACCCACACTCTCTAAGTCACAGCTAAAGTGGGGATTTTTTTTTTTTCTGGATGGAGGTGGAGAAGAGAAGAATAAACAACTCTTTGAACTCCTTCATTGGCACAAGCCCAACTCTCGACTGAAGCAAACTGCCTGCTAATCACTTTCACTGGACCTACAGCAGGGGACTCGCCGTTGCGGTCCAGTCCTTCGGTGCAGGATAAACAGCTCGCGGTGTTTTATGGGAGCTTGAATATCAGGCTGAAGCTGGCACTAGAGGCAGCAGGCCGCGTGCGTGGTCACAGAGGTCGGTCCCAGGGACAAAAGAACGGGCAGCTTTTCACAGCCATGTAGCCAGACAATGCATACAAGTCAGTGTGCCGATTTGTGCAAGTGTCCGTCTGTGCGAGTGAGTGAGTGTCAGTGTGTGTGTGCGGGTGTATGTGTGTCTGTGCGGGTGTGTGTGTGTGTGAGTGTGCGAGTGTATGTGTGTCTGTGCGGGTGTTTGTGTGCGGGTATGTGTGTCTGTGCGGGTATGTGTGTGTGCGGGTATGTGTGTGCGGGTGTGGCGGTGCGAGTGTGTGTGTGTGTGAATGTGTGTAAGTGCAAGTGTGTGTATTTGCGAGTGTATGTCTGTGTGCAAGTATGTATGTGTGTGTCAGCGTATGTGCATCTGCATGTATGCACAAGTGTGTGTGAGTATGTGTGTGTGCGTGGGTGCCTGTCTGTGTGAGTGTGTGTAGGTGTATATACTTGTTGATGACTGTGTTTGTGTCTATGCTAAATGTTAGTGGGTTTCTGTGTGTTGGTGTCTGTGCGTGTGTGTTTGTGATTGGTTTGCCTGTGTATATGCCTGTGTGTGTACACTAAATGTTAGTAGGTTTCTGTTTGGGTTGTTTGTGTTTGTCTGTGTCTGTGCCCGTTGCTGAACGTGTGTATACCAGTGTCATTGTGGTCTGTGTTGTCAGTGCACTCTGTGTATGAATGTGTATAATTTGTGCTGCATGCTAGTTCTGTGTACATTCATGTGTGTGTATGCATGTGAGTTTTGTGTATGTGTGTGTGCATGCAACAGCTTAGTTTAGTTTAGTGGTATAGCATGGAAACAGGCCCCGCAGCCAACTGAGTCTATGCTGACCATCGATCTCTCGTTCACACTAGTTCTTTGTTGTCCCACTTTCACATCCACTCCCTACATACTAGGGGGAATGTTACACAGACCAATTAACCTGCAAACCCACACGTTTTTGGAGTGTGGGAGAAAACCAAAGAAATCCCACGTGGTCACAGGAAGAATGTACAAACTCCATACAGACAGCACCCGTAGTAAGAATCAAACCCGAGGTCACTGGCACTGTCAGGCAGCAACTTCACCGTTGCGCCAATGTGCCGCCCTAATTGCACATTTATTTCTGCAAATAGTACCAGGAGCAGGGGTGGCACGGTGGCGCAGCAGTAAAGTTGCTGCCTTACAGCGCTTACAACGCCAGAGACCCGGGTTTAATCCCGACTACAGGGGCTGTCTGTATGTACGTTCTCCCCGTGACCGCGTGGGTTTTCTCAGAGATCTTTGGTTTCCTCCAACACTCCAAAGAAGTACTGGTTTGTCAGTTAATTGGCTTGGTATAAATGTAGACTTGTCCCTCGTGTGCGTGGGATAGTGTTAATGTGCGGAGATCGTTGGGCGGTGCCGACCCGGTGGGCCGAAGGAGCTGTATCTCCAAACTAAACTAAATGTATCTCTGCACAACAGGCCTAAAGAAATGTACCAACCAATTGATAAAACAGCAGGGTCCAAGGCTGCAATTCAGCCTCAATAGAACCATAGCCTGGTGGCTGGATAGCCATCAATAGTGTTCAGTTTCAACCTCCTTTGAATGCAACTATCCTTCGCAAACAGAGTATAAAAGGTTGTTTAAGCAGTCAGTATAGAACTAAAGACTTGTGGCTGAGTTACATTATTTTATGCACTCTGCCAAGTTGGTTTGTATTCAGCCCAAACAACTCTGTAAAAAGGAATGGTTGAACGACTTGATTTTTCCTACATGTCAAAATAACAAAAATCTGAGAATTTATTTTGGGGGGGGAGGAGGGGATCAACCACAGAAATGGGTGGAGAAATGGCAGATGGAGCTTAATTCGAGCAAGTGTGAGGTGTTGCACTGTGGGAGGTTGAATGTAAGAGAGTGATATACAGTGAATGACACTGGGCCTGTACTCACTGGAGTTTAGAAGGATGATGGGGGACCTCATTGAAACTTACCGAACAGTGAAAAGATTTGGATAGAGTGGTTGTGGAAGAGCCTAGGACATTCCTTTAGGAAGGAGATGAGGAGGAATTTCTTTAGTCAGGGGGTAGTGAATCTGTGGAATTCTTTCCCGCCGAAGGCTGTGGAGGCCATCAATGTACATTTGTTTACGGCGGAGATAGATAGATTCTGGATTGGTATGGGTGTTAATGGTTATGGGGAGAAGGCAGGAGAATGGGCTTAGGAGCAAGAGATAAATCAGACGTGATTGGATGACAGCCTTATGACCCTAATGGCATTAATGTACAAAGGGATCTTGGGGTTCTGGTCCATAACTCACTGAAAGTGGCTGCACAGGTCGATAGAGTGGTTAAGAAAGCATTATAGAATGTTTGCCTTCATTTGTCAGGGAATTGAGTATAAGAGTCAGGAGGTCATGATGCAGCTTTACAGGACTTTGGTCAGGTTGCAAATGGAATATTGTGTGCAGGTCACGTTGCCCCATTACAGGAAGGATGGGGAGGGCTTTGGAGAGGGTGGAGAAGAGGTTAACCAGAATGCTGATTGGACAAACTGCGATTGTTTTCTCTGGAATGCTGGAGGTTGAGAGGAGACCTGATAGAAGTATATACAATTAGAGAGGCATAAGATAGCGTAGACAATCAGAAACCTTTTCCCAGGGTGGCATATTTCCCAGGAGGGCATAGCTTTACGGTGAAAGGGGCAATGTTGAAAGGAGATGCGTGGGGCAGGTTTTTGTTATGTAGAGGGTGGTGAGCGTCTGGATCGTGCTGCCAGGGTAGGTGTGGAGACAGACACGATTGTGGCATTTAAGAAGCTTTGAGATATGGAGGGATATGGACATGCAGTCAGATGAGATTAGTTTATGTTGGCATCATGTGGACCGAAAGGTCTGTTCCTGTGCTGCACTTTTCAGTGTTCTTTGTTAAAAATCTTGAGCTCTTGGCCTAAGGAAATCCCAGTTGAAATTTACTATTAATTATCATGTTCAGCAGTTTAGAGAGCAAGTTCGAGATTTTTGCTATTTTCATGCCTTCCATAATCTCCTCCTTGAAAGTCCCATTGCGTGCATGTCTGTGCGTGCGTGTGCGTGTGTGTGTGTGCCAATGTATGATCTTGCTGTGCACAAATTGGTCATGATGTTTCTCAATTTACATGACTCACCACATGTCTGTGGAGCGTGGAACAGAGGTGGGCAGAGGTTATAGAATTTTGGTCAGAAGAATAGGTATTGATTTCATTATTCGAGCAACTTGTCTTAACCTGACTTCACTCTGCGCTTCACGCTGCCTCGGCAAGGCCACCAGCATAACCAAGGAGGAGTCTTACCCCACTCACTCGCACTTCTCTCCTCTCCCATCAGGCAAGAGGCCAAGTCAATGGATATTGTTAAAGCAGAGATTGACAGGTTCTTGATTAGTAGGGGTGTCAGGGATTATTGGGAAAAGGCAGGAGAATGGAGTTGAGAGGGAAGGATTGGTGAACCATGATTGAATGGCGGAGTAGAGTTGATGGGCCGATTAACCTAATCCTGCTCCTAGAACTTATGAACTTATGAAGAGATACAGAAATGTGAAAACGCATACCTCCAGATTCAGGGAGAGTTTCTTCCCAGCTGTTATCAGGCAACTGAATCGTCCTCTTACCGACCAGCCTGTGGTCCTGACCTCCCATCTACCTCATTGGAGACCCTTGGTCTATCTTTAATCAGACGTTACTGGACTTTATCTTGCACCAAACGTTATTCCCTTTATCCTGTATCTGTACACACTGTGAACGGTTTGATTGTAATCATGCATAGTATTTCTGCTGACTGGATAGCATGCAATAAAAAAGCTTTTCACTGTGCCTCGCTCGGTACAGTTGACAATGGTAAACTAAACTAAAACTAAACTTTACACTGAAAGATCAGTAAAGCCCCAAATGATTTCACCTTTGAAGCAGTGCACCAGATGTATGACTCAGTAGTCTTTGCACAATGTACTTTCCCTGAAGAATTTGGTCCCAACTTCAATCGACTGGTTTTCAGAAGCAAAACATGCTGCGGTGCCAGTGAGTTACCTCACGGTCGATACTTCCAATTCAAGCACAAAATCTCATGGGGATCATTCTGTGCCGAAATAATAAATTCTTGCACAGCTCATGGAGAATTCAGTACAGTCCACACTTCCAAGCTCTGTCCACGCAGAACTTTCCAACCCTGCTGACGACCATGATTAAGAAATGAGGCTGTGTTGACGTGATGTTTGTGTCGATCCCCTGACGTTCCAGAGGATGTGTGGACCTCATTGTGTGAGGTGGAGAAGGGTCATTCCCACTGAAGGCGAGTTTTTGTCTTTGAAATGGCAAGTCCGACAACGCTGTACCTGATCACGGGGAATGTGCAAACTTCACACAGAAAGCACCCGAGGTCAGGATCAAAGCGGGATCTTTGGGGCTGTGAGGCAGTGGCTCCATCCGCGGCGCCCTAAGAATGCTGCAACTGGAATGTGTAGACGCTGGTTTAAATCGAACATAGACACAAAGTGCTGCAGTAGCTCAGCGGGACAGGCAGCATCTCTGGTGAGAAGGAATGGGTGACGTTTTGGATCGAGACCTTTCTCCAGAAACTCCGGAAACACCCGAAATTCCTTCTCTCCAGAATTTATTTTATCTTATTTTTTTTATATCAAAAAATACTTTATTCAAGTAATAAATATCATTTACAAAACATCTTTTTAAAACAAGCCCATCCGACATTTCCGGAGGTTACACATTCAATACAGGCATTTACTTCCAAATTTACATACATTTACTTACATTTACAGACATTAACCCAGTGTTCCTTATTTGGAGGGGCGTCTCTCTCCACCACACCCTGCCCCCCATGTCCAGCAGCGGAAGGACCCTAGACTGTGGTCATCCCCCACAGGGCCTTGGCGTTGGCTGCACCAAGCTTCAGTGCGTCTGGAGAGAAATTCCTCCTCTCCAGAAATGCTGCCTAACCCGCTGAGTTACTCTAGCATATTGTGTCTATCTTCACTGTAACTGGAATGTTGAGTGTAAACCGCACTGCTGTAGGAACGCAACGGGTCAGGCACCATCTCTATACAGATGCTGACTGACCCACTGAGTTGCTCGAACAATTGCTTTTGTACCTTGGGGGGTTATTCTTTTGTCAAGAGCAAATCCCATCCTTTTGTAAAAGCCCAGGTAGATTCTGTTTCCAACGTAGGCACAGCACCAATTTTGTGCAAAATCTCGACAAAAGGGTGGCACAGTGGCGCAGCGGTAGAGCCTGTTCCTGTGTGGAAAAAAGACACAAAGTGCTGGAGTAACTCAGCGGGTCAGGCAGCATCTCTGGAGGACATGGATAGATAGCATTTTGGGTGGGGAACATTTCTTCAGTCTAATTGCAGGTGGGGGGGGGGGGGGGGGAGTAAGCTAGAAGGGAGGAGGGGCACGACAAAGCGTGGCAGGTAATAGGTGAACACACACGAGGGGGGTTTGTGATAGGCAGATGGTTGGGCAAAGGCCAGTGATGAAAGACAGAAGGCATGAGTCAAAAGGATTGAAGAGTTGCGAATTGTGAAGCCGGAGGAAGGAATGTAGCTGGTGGACAAGGAACAGGAGAGAAATAGATGCAGGTGGGGCACGGGGAGGGGCAGTGATAAAAGGGGAGGGGAAGAAGGAGGGGGGATTAACTAAAATTGGAGAATTGAATGTTCATACTGTTGGGTTGTAAGCTACCCAATGGTCTGAATAGTTGTTCATAACTTAAAACTTATGTCACCTAATATGAGTCTATGTGTTATGATTCTCTGGGTCTGGGTATTTTACCCAGCTTAGGGGAATCAAGAGGCACACGACATAGGATTTAGCTGAAGTAATATAGATGCACACGGTGGCGCAGTGGCAGAGTTGCTGCCTCACAGCGCCAGGGACCTGGGTTCGATCCGGACTGTGGGTGCAATTTGTATTAAGTTTGTACTTTCTTCATGTGACCTCATGGGTTTTCATCGGGTGCTCTAGTTATCCCCCACATCCCAAAGACATGCAGGTTTGTAGGTTGACACTTAACATGTTATCCCTTCGTTAGAACCTCTTCCCCAGCCAAAAATGGGCCATTATGGGCTCCACCCTTCCTTGGTCATCTGTTGCCGGCCCTGCTTTGTCTGGGCTTTTTTTACCTCCAGTTCCCTCCCCTCGACCTTCAGTCTGAAGAGGATCCCGATCCGAAATGTTACCCATCTTTTTTCTCCAGAGATGCTGCCTGACCCACGGGTTTACTCCAGAATTTTGTGTTTATCTTCAGTATAAACCAACATCTGCAGTTCCCTTCTAGACAGGTTTGTAGGTTAATTGGCTTGTGTAAAATTGTCCCTTATGTGTAGGATGCAAAACTGGGATAACAGAACTCATGTAAGGATGGATGTTTGTAGTGGACTCGGTGGGCCAAAAGGCCTGTTTCAAGGCAGTAATGTAACTCTATCTACCCTGTCTTCATTTCTCAAAATATTATATACTTCTAACAGGTTGCACCTCAGCTTTTGACATTTTGGGCCATTTTATAAATTGCAAAGGGAACGGCCACTGTCTTAAGTTTGTGTTGAATATGGTGACAGGAAAATATGCAAGGTTTCACGGTTCGCTCAGCTGCTAACAGGAGAGCAAGAGATTATTTGTCACCCTCTTGTCAAACATGCCATCTGTAAAGAGAGCTCACCTTTGTCACTGCTGGGTATTTAACCCACTACCTGTTGTATTGTGCCTTTACAAAATGGACAGAATAAATACGGTTCTCAGTCTCATTTGGTAACATGATAGGCTGAAAGCCCACGGCGCTCTATGAAAGGACGACAGCTTTGTTTATCCGCCTCTTTCCATTATTGCTTGAACCTTTTAGTCACGCTGCTCATGCTTTGAATTCGCTAGGTTAACCTGCCGGCTGGCACGGCCATTGTGTTCATTGCAAAGCTGCTCCTAACAAGTGGAAGGAACAGAGGATGCAGTCACCACCTCCCTCCTTTCAGCCCCACGTTGCGATCAATCAGCCCCTGGAGGATTAACCCTTTGAAAGCCCGTCCGCCCTCCCCTCCCCGCAATTAGCCACACACGTCACACACGAGCCAAAGCCACGGGAGATGACGACGGCTCCTAAATGCCGCACGGTGCCTGAGGGCAGTACAGATGCGTAGAGCGGCTGGTGGAGCGGCTGGAGGAGCGGCGCCAGAGAAGCGGGTTCAATCCCGACCTCGGGTGCTGCCTTTTTAGTTGAGTTTGTTTTTTTGTCACGTGTACCGAGGTACGGTGAAAAGCTTTTTGTTGCATGCTGGCCAGTGAGCGGAAAGACTATACGTGATTACAATCAAGCCATCCACAGTATATCAGATACAGGATAATGGTAATAACGTTTAGTGCAAGAAAAATATCCAGTAAAGTCCAATTAAAGATAGTTTGAGGGTGTTCAGTGAGGTACATAATAGCTCAGAACTGATCTCTAGTTGTTGATAGGATAGAAACATAGAAAATAGGTACAGGAGTAAGCCTTTTGGCCCTTTGAGCCAGCACCGCCATTCAATATGATTGTGGCTGATCATCCAAAATCAGCACCCCTCTCCTGCTGTCTCCCCATATCCCTTGATTCTGTTGGCCCTCAGAGCTACGTCTAACTCTCTCTTGAAAACGTCATGAATTGGCCTCCACTGCCTTCTGTGGCAGAGAATTCCACAGACTCATAACTCTCTGGGTGAAAAGGTTTTTCCTCATCTCAGTCCTAAATGACCTACCCCTTATTCTTAAACTGTGACCCCTGGTTCTGGATTCCCCCAACATCGGGAACATTTATCCTGCATCTAGCCTGTCCAATCCCTTAAGAATTTTATATGTTTCTATAAGGTCCCCTCTCATCCTTCTAAATTCCAGTGAATACAAGCCCGGTCCAGCAATCACCCGTACACTATGATTTTCTATGTTATCCCAGTTACGCATCGACTCCTTACACACTCGGAGTTAATTTACAGAAGTCAATTAACCTGCAAACTGTCACGTCTTTGGAATGTGTGTGGAAACCTGGACCTGGAGAAAACCCACGGGGTTCCGGGAGAAGGTACAAACTCCGTGCAGACATCACCCATAGTCCGGATCGAAGCCAGGTCTCTGGCACTGTTTGGCAGCAACTCTACCGCTGCGTCACTGTGCTGCCCGAGTGTGTAGGGTGTGGATGGGAAAGTGGGATAACATCGAGCAGGTGCGAACAGGTGCTGGATGGTTGGCGTGGACTCAGTGGGCCGATGTTACCTTGCTGTAACCATGCTGTAACTCACTCAAGAGTACCCGCCATGGGAGTGGTTTCTGCTGCTTGGGCCATGTGTGTAGGAGCTCTGTTACCTCAGGATCATAGAGTTGAGGGGATTGTCAGCTCCACTCCTGCTTCAAACATGCGGCAACGTGAGAATCATCAGGCAACGCATTTTTTTGTTTGCAGGATGAATCTTGTCCCAGGCTAACAATCCACGGCACCACTCCGATTTCCACAGAAACTTTTATCACGGCCTTTGGAGGGGCTGTGCTTCAATTTCAGGGCACAAAGGCGAGTTCAGCATCTTGGTGCCACGCGTGAATATCATACAACATGAAACAGAACAGCAGAGGAACAGGCCCTTCGGCCCATAATGTCCGTGCTGAACGTGATGCCGAGTTGCCAAAGGGGTGGCACAGTGGTAGAGTCGCTGCCTTACAGCGCCAGAGACCTGGGTTCCATCCTGACTATGGGTGCTGTCTGTACGGAGTTTGCTCGTTCTCCCTGTGACTGCGTGGGTTTTCTCCGGGTGCTCCGGTTTCCTCCCACTCTCCAAAGACGTGCAGGTTTGTAGGTTAATTGGCTTCTGTAAAAATTGTAAATTGTCCCTGGTGTGTCAGATAGTGCTGGCGTCCGCGATGATCGTTGACTGGCGCACACTCAATGGACCGAAGGGCCTGTTTCCACACTGTATCTCTAAAAGTGAAAAAAAGTAAAAGATAAGCTAATCTCCTCTGCCTGCATTTGATCCATATCCCTCCATTCCCTGCAAATCCATGTGCCTATCCAAAAGTCACTTAAATGCCACAATCGTATCCACCTTCGCCACCAACCTTAACAGTGCGTTCCAGACACTTACCACCGTCTGTGTAAAAAACAACTTGCCCTGTGCATCTCCTTTAAACTTTGACGGTATCACAAAATGCTGGAGTAACTCAGCGGTTCAGGCTGCATCTCAGGAGAGAAGGAATGGGTGATGTTTCGGGTTGAGACCCTTCTTCAGTCTGAGTTACTCCAGCGTTTTGTGATACCTTTGATTTGTACCAGCATCTGCAGTTATTTTCCCACTCCTTTAACCTTGGCCTCAGGAGAGTTTATATTGCAGGATTGAGTGTTGTACTCTCAACCTTCAGGGGAGTTGGCGAGAGTGGCCCTTACTGAGCCATGCCTACTGCCTCAATTAATCGCACAAGCCATGTCTGCTGGACTGATTTCCCCCACTGAAACACCTCCGGCGCCACTTTCTCGAGCACATTGATTAAACACAAAATGCCGGTTGAAAGGAATGGTTCGGAACCATTCTTCGGACTGAGGGTCAGGGAAGAGGGGAAACTGGAGATATGAAAAGGCGCAGAACAAATCAGAGCTGGCACCGATGTGTCCGGAAAGGTGGAGCCCACAATGGTCCATTGTTGGCTGTGGAGTGCACCATTGTAGGCTCCACCTTTCCTGAGCCACCGGTCTCTGAAGTCTGAAGAAGGGTCTCGACGAGAATCATCACCGATTCCTTTTCTCCAGAGATGCTGCCTGACCCGCTGAATTACTCCAGCATTTTGTGTCTTCTGCTGTTCCTTCCTACACAGTTGGATTAAAATTTCAGTTTTCCAGTTTTAATTTTAGTTTTAGAGATGCAGCGTGGAACCACCGAGTGTATGCTGACCAGCGATCACCCCGTACACTAGTTGTATTCTACACACTAGGGACAATTTACAGAAGCCAATTAACCTATAAACCTGCACGTCTTTGGAGTTTGGGAGGAAACCGGAGCACCCGGTGAAAAGCTACTAGTCACAGGGAGAACGTACAAGCTCCGAACGGACAGCTCCAGTAATCAGGTCTTTGGCGCTGCAAGGCCGCAACTCTACCGTTGTGCCACTGCGCCTCCATTTATTGTTTTTCTCCAAAATATCTGCCACCCAACACACTTAGTGGTTTTGTTCTGTGCTGTATAATTCAGTGAAGATCATCTTTCAAGTCACCACTTTTCATTGGCATGGGCCAATCTTGTGCGGTTCAACACTATAACTCTCTAACCCACGATGTTTTAAGAGATTTCACCTCGTCCTATTGAAAGTATTGGAATAAATTCTAACCGAGCACCCGATCAATGTGAATCCATTAATAATGCTTACATTCCATAATGGAATGGAATTATCCCCAATATTAGAACATAGGACATGACTGTGCAGAACATGATGCCAAGATACACTAATCTTTTCCGATCCATATCCCTCCATTCCCTGCATATCCATGTGCCTATCTAAAAATTTCTTATCTTGTCTCCACCATTATCATATCTTGTCTCGACCACCACCCCTAGAAACACATTCCAGGCACCCACCACCCTCTGTAACAAAACATGCCCTGCACAACTCATTTACACTTTGACCTTCTCACCTTAAAGCTATTCCCTCTTATCTTTGACATTTCCACCCTGTGGATAAAAGGTACTGACTGTCTAGTTTAATTTAGTTTACAACACGGAAACAGGCCCTTCTGTCCACCGAGTTTGCGATCCCCGCACTATCCTACACACCAGGGACAATTTTACCGAGCCAATTATCCTACAAACCTGTACATCTTTGGCATGTGGGAGGAAACCGGAGCACCGGGGAAAACACACACAGGTCAAGGGGAGAACGTCCAAACTCCGTACAGACAGCACCTGTAGTCAGGATCGAACTCGGGTCTCTGACGCTGTAAGACAGCAACTCTGCCGCTGCTCCACCGTGCCACCCAATCTACTCTATTAAAGGGTAATTACCAACCCAGATCACGTTATTAACAGAGGTGGCCAGAAGCTTGATTTTCTCTTTCCAGCTAAATGACATCCTTCCAATAGCCGGACGACCAGAACAGCACACAGGACTTCAAGTGCAGTCTCACCGTGTAACATGTTATCTCAACCCCGCTACTCAATGCCCTGACCCATGAAGGCAAACGTGCCAAATACCCACTCACCACCCCATCTACCTGCGGCACCTTTTTCAGAAAACGATGTACTTGTGACCTCTAGGTCTCTTTCCATTTACTCTGTAAGTCATTCCCTAATATAACTTACTAAAATGGATTACCTTGCACTTATCCAAGTGAAATTCCATCTGCCATTTCTTGGCCCATTTCCCCCGTCTTCTAGATCCTGTTATAACCTTAGATAATCTTCTTCACTGTCCAGAATACCACCAATTTTGGTGTGATCTGCAAACTTACTAACCATTGCCAACACCATTCTCATCCAAATCCTTAATATAGATGACAAACATGAGTAGACCCAGCATTGATCCCTGTGGCAAACCGCAGGTCACAGGCCTCCAATCTTAGTAACACGGCACGGTTGCGCAGCGGTAGAGTTGCTGCCTTACAGCGCCAGAGACCCAGGTTTGATCCTGACTACGGGTGCTGTCTGTACGGAGTTTGTATGTTCTCCTTGTGACCATGTGGGTTTTCTCCGGGTGCTCCGGTTTCCTCACACGCTCCACAGAGGTACAGGTTTGTAGGTTAATCGGCTTTGGTAAAATTGTAAATTGTCCCAAGTGTGTAGGATCGTGCTAGTGTACGGGGTCTTCTTCT
Source organism: Rhinoraja longicauda (assembly GCF_053455715.1). NCBI lineage: Eukaryota > Metazoa > Chordata > Chondrichthyes > Rajiformes > Arhynchobatidae > Rhinoraja > Rhinoraja longicauda. Next base: position 20,212,421 of record NC_135965.1, read on the forward strand.
TCTTTCATGCCCATCATCCATGTTTCAAATGTTGACATCACTGTCATCATCCGTCCTGAAAAGGGCGCAAGTAACTTCTTTACTCAGAGGGTGGTGGCTGTATGGAATGGGCTTCCGGTGGAAGTGGTGGAGGCTGGCTCGATTTTATTATTTAAGAGTAAATTGGATAGGTATATGGATAAGAGGGGATTAGAGGGTTATGGTCTGAGTGCAGGTAGATGAGATTAGGTTAGGGAGAGTGGTCGGCGTGGACTGGAAGGGCCGAACGGGCCTGTTTCCGTGCTGTAGTTGTTATATGGTTATATGGAGCCATCACTTGTTGCAATAGATGATGGTGGTAGCAGAATTAGCTCATGGACTCGTGGACGCTTCTGCTATGGGGCCGTGTACGGGGTGATCACTGGTTAGCGTGGACTCAGTGGGCCGAAGGGCATGTTTTAGTGCTGTATCTATCTCTAAAGTCTAAATGTCTAACGTCTAAACAATCCTCCACGTCCACCCTCTGTCTTCTAAGAACTGTTGGTTGGATACATGGAGACATACAACAGGGAAACAGGCCCTTCAGCCCAACTCGCCCATGCCGACCAAAATGCCCCATCTAAGCTAGTCACATTGTCCTGCATTGTCCCCCATATTGCTCCAAACCTTTCCCATGCATGTACCTGTCTAAGTGTCTTTTAAATGTTATTATTGTACCTGCCTTAACCACCTCCTCTCCATATTCCATATACCCACCACCCTCTGAGTGAAAAAAAATCACCCCTCACATTCCTCTTAAATCTTTGCCCCCTCACCTTAAACCTATGTCCTCTGGTTCTTGATTCCCCTACTCTGTGCAAGTGACTCTGTGCATTTACCCTCTCAATTCACAGGAGGGGAACTCCCCCACTAATCTAGTTTACAGGATGAATGAACCGCAGACAGAAATAACTTATTTCAAAGTTAGATGTAGATTCGGGGGATTAAGGGCAGTAAAAATGTAAATATCTGTGTGACTGATGTCTGGCAGTTCTTTCAGCTGATGGATAGCTTCAGTCTGGGTTGGGGGGCTTGATGCGACTGATGGGTGCCATGGAATGAGAAGTATATTTTGAGCCTCGTTGATGTGCTCGGGAAATATCCAAAACATTTCTCTGTCGTTGATACAGAAGACGCCCTCGGAAATGATGATGGAAACAGATGTGGACCTTACAGATCTATCTTTACTTTATACTTTGGACTTTAGAGATACAGCGCGGAAACAGGCCCTTTGTTCCCACTGAGTCCACACCGCCCAGTGATCACCCTATACACTACCGCTATCCTACACACAAGGGACAGCACCTCATATTTCGCCTGGGCAGCTTGCAGCCCAGTGGTATGAACACCGACCGACTTCTCCAACTTTAGATAGTTCTGTCCCTCTCTTCCCCTCCTCCTTCCCAGATCTCCCTCGTTCTTCCTGTCTCCACCTATATCCTTCCTTTGTCCCGCCCCCCTGACATCAGTCTGAAGAAGGGTCTCGACCCGAAACGTGCTCCACTACACACTAGGGACAATTTGCAATTTAGAGGAGCCAATTAACCTACAGACCGATGACCTGGGTTTGATCTTAACTACGGATGCTGTCTGTATGGAATTTTGTACGTTCTCCCTGTGACTGCGTGGGTTTTCTCCGGGTGCACCGGTTTCCTCCCACACTCCAAACATGTACAGGGTTGTAGGTTAATTGGCTTCGGTAACATTGCAAATTATCCATAATGTGTTGGAGAGTGCTAGTGTACGGACGGGGTGATCGTTGTACGGCACAGAAGGGCCCGTTCCCACGCTGAAGTCTAAAGTTTAGTCTTTCCGCTGACTGGATGACATGCAATTAAAGCTTTCCACTGTACCTCGGTATATGTGGTAATAAACTAAATTAGACTGAACTAATTAATTAGTTCCAATAGGCTGAATGGCCTCTTTCTGTGGTGTCACCCTTTCGTGACGTGGTGCTGATGAAACAAAGGCTGGTATAATGGCTGCCATCGCTCTGCGGTGGGCCCCATGGTGGCCATGTGTCTCCAGCAAGCATCTACAGCTATACAGCTCCCAAGGACCCCAGTCCAACCACCACCCCTAGACCAAGATCAGTTCCCCAAACACTGCATCAACATCCCCAGCTCCCAGCAACATCAGCCTCCTAACTATAAATTAACAATAAATACGCCTCTGATTATTCTGTACAGCACCTTAGTGTGTGGAGTCATTGATAAAATGTTAATACAAACTGTTTCCTTTGCACTGGTTTTGTATCTCAGCAGGCAAGGACTAATTAGTCCTCTTGCAATTGTTGGTGTTGTTGGTGCAGTCTTTGTATCGGAGAGTATTTTAAGGTGAAATAAGCAGTTTGGACTTTTGGAGTAATTATTTCTGGTTCTTTTAGCTATTAATATTCCATAAGTATTTTGGAACCATATGATGCTCTCTCTCTCTCTCTCTCTCTCTCTCTCTCTCTCTCTCTCTCTCTCTCTCTCTCTCTCTCTCTCTCTCTCTCTCTCTCTCTCTCTCACTTACTCTCTTTCCCCCTCTCTCTGTCTACCCCCCTCTCTCACACCCCTCCCTCTCTCTTCCCCCTCCCTCTCTCCCTCTCTCTCCATGTCCCTTTGCTTCTCCCTTTCCTCTCTTCTCTCTCTCCTCTCCTCCCTCCCACTCTCTCACCCTCTCTCCCAACCCCCATCCCGCAGTTCCACTCCCTCTCGCTCTCTCTACCTATCTCTCTTTTAATGACACAACGAGCAATTACAGCCCACCCCTCCAAACCTGCTTTCACCAGCCTCAGCCATCCCGTTGACTGGCTATGACACTGCCCGCCCTCATCATAGAAGGCGGCTGAGAAACACTCATATTTGCATGGCACTGGACCCAGGCTCAATACGTTGAATTTCCAACAGGGAAACAAATCTCCCCTGCCTGCAGGTCAATGCTCCACCTTGGCATTCTTTCGTCTTTGTTGAGTTCACCTTAGCAATATTTTCCTTTCTTCCCTCCACTAATTCCATATACCCACCATTTTCTGTGTGAAAAAGCTGCCCCTGATATTAAATCTTTACCCTCTCACCTCTGCTCTTGACTCCCATTCCCTGGTAAAATGACCATGCATTCTTCCGATTTATTCACCTCTTGATTTTATACACTCTATAAGATCACCCCTCAGCTTCCTACGTTTCAAGGAATAAAGTCCTAGCTTGTCCTGCCTCTCCCTATAGCTCAGGACCTCGTGTCCTTTCGACATCCTTGTAAATCTTCCGTGCACTCCTTTACAGTATAATGGCATCTTTGCCCACGCAGGGTGACCGCAAGTGAACAGAATATTCCAAGTATAACCTCACCAAAGTCTTGTACAACTGTGACACCATGTCCCAACTTGCAACTTCGGGACACTTCCTCAGACTGATTGTAGGGGAGGAGGGGGAGAGAAAGCTGGAAGAGAGGAGGGGTAGGACAAATAGGTGAACACAGATAAGGGGAGTTTTTGATTGGGCATATGGTTGGACAAAGGCCAGAGATGAAAAGACAGAAGGTGTGAGACAAAAGGATTGAATATGTGCAAATTGTGACGCTGGAGGAAGGAATGAGGTGAATGGGGTGGTAGAGGAGAGAGATAGGTGCAAGTCTAGGTGGGGTAATGGGGAGGGGGGAGGAGAGGGAAGGGTTTGTAGTTACCATAAATATGCTAATCAGTGTTCATACCGTTGAGTTGTAAATATCACAATTCGCAACTCCACAATCAGTCCAAAGAAGGGTCCCTACCTGAAACATCACCTATCCATGTTCTCCAGAGATGCTGCCTTATCTGATGAGTTACTCCAGCATTTTGTGTCTTTTTTGAGAATTTTCTTTACTTTAGACTTTAGAGGTACATCTTGGAAACAGTCCCTTCACCCCACCAAGTCTACGTAGCAATCACCCCGTACACTAGCACAAGGGACAAAGTACAATTTACAGATGGCAATTCACCTACAAGACTGCACATCTTTGGAGTGTGGGGGGAAACCAGAGCACCTGGAGAAACCCCACGCGGTCACAGGGAGGACGTCCAAACTGTACAGACAGCGCCCGTAGTCAGGATTGAACCCGGGTCTCTGGTGCCGTGAGGCAGCAATTATCATCATATCATATCATATATATACAGCCGGAAACAGGCCTTTTCGGCCCACCAAGTCCGTGCCGCCCAGCGATCCCCGCACATTAACACTATCCTACACCCACTAGGGACAATTTTTACATTTACCCAGCCAATTAACCTACATACCTGTACGTCTTTGGAGTGTGGGAGGAAACCGAAGATCTCGGAGAAAACCCACGCAGGTCACGGGGAGAACGTACAAACTCCTTACAGTGCAGCACCCGTAGTCAGGATCGAACCTGAGTCTCCGGCGCTGCATTCGCTGTAAAGCAGCAACTCTACCGCTGCGCTACCGTGCCGCCTTTGGCTCCTTTCAAAAGTCTCTCCTCGGAAACAGAGAGGAAGCCATGCCGTTATCAGGAGTTTAATCTTCACAGTCACCAAAGAAAACATCTTTTTATTTTCAAATTAAATTTAACTGCGGGACGTTATTCTTTGACAATTATGCTGGAGGTTTGGTTTGGAAGCTGAAAGCAGCCCTTGAGAAGCACAGATGGAGCAGTGTGAAAGATAATCCTGCTTAATTACAGGATATGATACCCATTTGACTATCACCTTGCATAATTTATCTAATAACGTCCTTTTTGCATTGTCGCCTTGAGCTATTCTAGTACGACGTATTCCAGTTAACGCAATGATATGAATCAGTGCTACAACCCTGGGTACAGGCCCCACAATGTCACAGGCAAGCAGGTTTCCAGAGTGCTTGCAAAGTGCCTGAACGTTAACAAATAGACACGAGGGAATTGCCGATGCTGGTTTACAAACAAAGTTCTGGAGTAACAGCGGATCTAACAGGAAATGTCACCTATCCAGGTCCTCCAGAGATGCCGACTGACCCTCTGAGTTAATCTAGCTCTCTGTGTCTTTTTTTGGGGGATAACATCGAACGAATGTGAATGGCTGACCGATGGTCGGCGTGGACTCAGCAGACCATAGGGATTGTTTCCATGCTGTAATCTTGGGGCGGCACAGTGGCGCAAGGGTAAATTTGCTGCTTTACAGCACTAAAGACATGGGTTTGATCCTGACTGCAGGCGTTGTCTGTATGGAGTTTGTACGTTCTCCCCGTGACCTGCGTGGGTTTTCTCCGGGTGCTCCGGATTCCTCCCACACTCCAAAGACGTAGAGATTTGTAGGTTAATTGGCTTCAGTAAAATTGTAAATTGTCCCTAGTGTGTAGGATAGTGTTAGTGTGTGTGGGGGGAGATCGCTGGTCGGCACGAACTCGGAAGGCTGAAGGGCCTGTTTCCGCACTTTATCTCTAAACTCTCCACTGGTTAGTACCACCCGCAGGTATTAGTACCACTGCCAGGCATTAGGACTACCAGCAGGTTTTAGGTACCTCGGGCAGGGGTGAGTACTACAGGCAGTGCAAGTGCCCACCAGGGCACTGTGCTACGATGTGCTTCGGGAGACTTAATTTGATCAGGGATCATGGTTCACCACGCGGCAGGGTACAGCCAAGCCTGCGGATCGTGTTCATGCAGCAGGTTTTAATGGAGTATAAATAGGGAAGGGCAACAGGTGCCTGCAGGCTTCCTTTCTGCACTGGAGTATTTATACTGTCTTCACAAAACCTCTGCTGTGATCCCCCCTCACGCAGGACTTTCACCCCACTTCGGGGGGGGAGGGGTGGGGGGGGCGTACATTTACTTCTCTGCCCTGTGGCGAATGGTGATGAAAAGCCCCTGAGTGTTGTTGGTGGAATCCCTGATAGACTTCAAGGGTTGGTTGCTGAATGGCGTACGCCCCAGGGCAAGCAGTCCGACTTTGCAATCAGTTCCAGCGCTCCACAGCAGGGAGACCAGTCATTTAATCCGCCTCAAAACGCCCCTCTTTCCAATTAGCGCAGCCACCCCAGCGCTCTGCAAAGTGCTGACTCCATCATACGAGGGACTTGTGGCAGGGATTTCGGACAACAGCAGCTGCCTGCTATTGACGGAACCCATTAGCTACTCTTAAAGGCACACTCCACCATAATAAACCCAAGGCGGTGCTTTCAAGACCCACCCTCTGCCGACGCAGAGAAATATGGGTGAGCGTATGGGTCCGAAGAGGCTTCCTGACCACAAAGGACACCCATCCATGTTCTCCAGAGATGCTGCCTGACCCGTTGAGTTACTCCAGAACATTGAGAGTTTTTTCCCCACTCCCTACACACTCGGGGCAATTTTGCAGAGGGTCCATTAATCTCAAAACCTGCACATCTTTGGGATATGGGAGGAAACCAGAGCACCTGGACCCCGCGGTCACAGGGAGAACCTGCAAACCCCACACAGACAGCACCCGAGGTCAGGATCGAACCTGGGCCTCTGGCGCTGTGAGGCAGCAACTCGACCACTGCGTCACCTCAGTCTGTGAAATATAACCCCTCATACACAGGCTACATTGCTTGTAGGATGTAGTTGCATTGAAATGCCCCACAAGTTAGCTTCCACCAGTAAAATTAGTAAAATCGTGATTGAATTCGAAATCTAAAACTGTCAGTAGCGAACCACATAGAGAAAGCAATGTCTTATCTGCTTGATGGATGGCCACACAATAGATGGCACATGTCAATGTAATTGGTTTAACTCCACAATGACCATTCGCTTAAATAGATTAGATATGTTCTAAATAGCCAGCTCCTAGAAGGAATTGAAGTCTGATTCTCCTGATGTGCACAGTCCAATAATTGTGTATCGAAAATTGCATATGAATAAAATATGAACGTTGATTCATCTCCATCAGCTGGAGCTTGGAACATGGAGAGGAAACGGTCATTAGACTTTTAGACGTCAGAGATACAGCGTGGAAACAGGCCCTTCGGCACACCGAGCTCACGCCGACCAACAATCACTCTGTACACTAACACTATCCTGCACATTAGGGACAATTTACAATTTTAACAAAGCCAATTAATCTACAAACCTTTATGCCTTTGGAATGTGGGAGGAAACTGGAGCACCTGGAGAAAACCCACATGGTCACTGAGAATGTACAAACTCCAGACAGACAGCACCCATAGTCAGGGTGGAACCCGTGTCTCTGGCGCTGCAAGGCAGTAACTCTACCGCTACGCCACCGTGCCACCTGCTTTGAGCGGATCCCACCTGGATTTCTGAGCACAGTGGCACAGCTGGTAGAACTGCTGCCTCGCAGCGCCAGAGACCCGGGTTTGATCCTGACATCGGTGTGGAGTCTGTGTGGAGTTTTCACATCCTCTCTGTGGAAGCGAAAGTGGGATAACACCGAACGAGTATGAACGGGAGGGGTGATCGATGGTGGAAGGGCCTGTTTCCATGCTGCATCTCTAAAACTAAACACTAATGACACAGCAGTAGAAGGTGGCACAGTAGTGCTGCCGTAGAGCTTCTGCCTTACAGCGCAAGAGACCCGGGTTCAATCTTGACCACAGGTGCTATACGGAGTTTGTACGTTCTCCCTGTGACCAGGTGGGTTTTCTCTTGGTGCTCTGGATTCCTCCCACATTCCAATGACATGAAAGTTTGTAGGTTAATTGGCTTCTGTAAATTATCCCCAGTGTGTAGAATAGAACCAGTGTGAACGTGGTATTTCTAAACTAAACAAATATTACAACAAAAGGCTGCTGTCGACACCAATTACTTCTTTTGCAGGTTTGTACCAAAGATAGAAGCAGACTGCTGGAGTACGTAACTTAGCGGGTCAGGCTGCACCTCTGGCGAAAAAGGACACCAAGTGCTTGAGTAACTCAGCAAGTCAGGCAGCATCTCTGGAGAAAAGGGACACAGAGTGTTCGAGTAACTCAGCGGGTCAGACGTAAAGAGCTGGTGAAGGGTCCTGACCCGAAACGTCACCCATCCATTCTCTCCAGAGAAGCTGTCTGGCCTGCTGAGTTACTCCAGCACTTTGTGTCTGACCCGCTGACTTACCCCAGCACTTTTTCTCGAACAAGGGTCCACTGTTGGTGGCATGATCAGCGTCCTCTCCCAAATGGTGACTCACCGAGGCGGGTTTTCCGCACAACAGTTTTATTATTCATGGAGAAGAATGTTTGGAATTCTGCCTTCTGCTCTGGGTCGGTGCCTGGAATTCAATGTTACAAACCCTCGACGTTGACCACAGCAGAACAAGTGGGCAGTGGTGGAGTTGCTGCCTTACAGCACCAGAGACCTGGGTTTGATCCTGACTACGGGCGCTGTCTGTACGGGGTTCGTACGTTCTCCCCGTGACCGCGTGGGTTTTCTTCGGGTGCTCCGGTTTCACCCCCGCATCCCAAAGACATACACGCTTGTAGATTAATTGACTTTTATAAAAACTGTAAATTGTCCCGAGTGTGCAGGATAGTGCTAGTGTATGGGGATCGCAGGTCGCTGTGGACCTGGTGGCCCGAAGGACCTGTTTCCACATTGTATCCCTAAACTAAACTAAACTAAGCTAAATCCCCTACTTCAGCTCAGCGGGGCAATGCAGAGACTCTGCGCGAACCTTGCGCGAATAGATGCCAAGTCAGACCACAGACAAAACCCAGACTAAATAATGGCCCAGAACAGGCCCCACTTTGCCAGGCTGTCCTCAGGCACGCAAGTCCAATGTAAATCTACAATGCACGAAGCACAGACCGAAACAAAAGGCTATTTTGCCCTTCGTGGCTGTGTGGGATTTCTGAAGCACCACCCCATTTAAATTTTCTTTGCATTTTAAAAATTTGTCCGAAACAAATTTGAGAGACGAGAGAGACTGCAAAAGCTGGAAACCGGAGTAACAAGCTGCCAGCTGCAGCAACAGCAAATCAAGCAGCATCTGTTGCAGGGAAAAGCTGGAGATGTTTCCAGTCAAAGCTCCAGTCCTAATGCAGGGCTCGACACAAAATGTTACCAATTCCTTTCCCCACCTCAAAGATGCTGTTTGCCCGCTGAGTCCCTCCAGCAGATTGTCACGTCTTTTCCAAATTACTGGACAATCTGCTTTTAGTGTAGTTTAATTTATTGTCACATGTACCGAGCGAGGTACAATGAAAAGCTTTTTTCATGTAGAGTGCAATCCAGTCAACAGAAAGACAGTACATCATAACAATCGAGCTGTCCACAATGTATAGAAGCAGGATAAAGGGAATAATGCTTTGGCAAGATAAAATCTAGTATAACCCCCTATTAAAGTTATCCGAGGGTCTGCAATGAGGTCGGTCAGGGCCGTTCTCTCTAGTTGGTGACAGGATGGTTCAGTTGCCTGATAACAGCTGTGAAGAAACTGTCCCTGAATCTGGAGGTGTGTGTTTTCACACTTCAGTACCTCTTGCCTGACAGAAGAGGGGAGAAAAGTGAGACTGGTCCTGATTTTTCGATGGCCTTGCCGAGGCAGCATGAAGTGTAGATGGAGTCAATGGAAGGGACTTGGTTTACATGATGGTCTGGGCTGCAGTCACAATTCATTTTTGGCGCTGTTTTCCAAATTGTTATAAACGAGAGATAAAAGTTCCACTCTCATCACTGTTTTAGAACATAGAACACAAGAACACGCCCTGTGGCCCACATTGTCCGTGTCGAAAATAATATCAAATGAAATAATAATAATAATAATAAACATTTATTTTTTATAGCGCTTTTATAGCGCTCAAAGACGCTTTACAAAAACAGCCAAGACATAAAAACAAACAAACGAACTGTCCTGACAGAGAAGCGGCGAGCAAATAGCGCCAGCGTCCTCTCACGTCAGGGTCCGGCAGTAGACAATAAAAAACACATCTCTAAAAATCTAATCTCTTCTGCCTGCACATGATCCCTGTCCCTCCATTCCCTCCATTCCCTGTTGGACTGTGGGTGATTGAATTAACATTTTGTTCAAGATGGCCGCGCCGTTGTGTTTGGCTGCCTGCCACTGTATGTTTCTTTTTTTTCCTAGTCAGATGTGCAGCACTTTGGTCAACGTGGGTTGTTTTTAAATGTGCTATACAAATAAATTGACTTGACTTGACTTGACTTGTATAACCATGGGCCTATGTAAAAGCCTCTTAAATCCCATTCCTGTATCTATAGACAATAGACAATAGACAATAGGTGCAGGAGGAGGCCATTCGGCCCTTCGAGCCAGCACCGCCATTCAATGTGATCATGTACTCAATCAGTACCCCGTTCCTGCCTTCTCCCCATACCCCCTGACCGCTATCCTTAAGAGCTCTATCTAGCTTTCTCTTGAATGCATTCAGAGAATTGGCCTCCACTGCCTTCTGAGGCAGAGAATTCCACAGATTCACAACTCTCTGACTGAAAAAGTTCTTCCTCATATCAGTTCTAAATGGCCTACCCCTTATTCTTAAACTGTGGCTACTTTAACCACCACCCCTGGCATCGCATTCCAGGCACCCACCACCACCCTCTGTGTAAACAAAAACTTGCACGCACATCTCCTTTAAACGTTACCCCTCTCACCTCAAAGCTATGGTCAATAGTCTTTGACATTTCCACCCTGGGGGAAAAAGGTTCAGACTGTCTACCCTAACTATTCTCAGGCATAGAGCCACCTCAGCCATAGAGCCATTTGGTGGCACAGTGGCATGGAGGTAGAGTTGCTGCTTTATAGCGCTAGAGACCCCTGTTTTTTATCCTGACTGCCTGTACGGAGCTTGTGTGTTCTCCCACATTCCAAAGATATGCAGGTTTGTAGGTTAATTAAGTTTGGTAAAATTGTAAATTGTCCCTAGTATGTAGGATAGTGCTAGTGTACGGGGGGCGCTGGTTGGCACCGGACCTAGTGGGCCAAAAGCCCTGTTTCCGTGCTGTATCTCTAGATACAGCACGGAAACAGGCCTTTCGGCCCACTGTAGAGATACATACCCATCTCTATAGCCAAGATGGGCATCTGTCAGCCAGATGCCCATCTTGGCAATAGAGCCATTTCAGCATAGAGCCATAGAGCCATCTCAATCATAGCCTCCCATAATTTTAAAGACCTCTATCAGGTCTCCCCTCAACTTATGACTGCATCGTATAGTCATAGAGCATCATAGAGCACGGAATCAGGCCCTTTGATCTAACTTGCTCATGGCAACCAAAGTGCCCCATCTAAGCATCTAATTTGCCCATGTTCGGCCCATATCCCTCTAAACCTGTAGGAAGGATAGACACAAAACACTGGAGCAACTCAATGGGTCAGACATTATCGCTGGCGAAAAAGCCTGGGTGATGTTTTGGTTTGGAACCCTTCTTCAGACTAAAGAAGTCACCTACTCCTTTCCTCTAAACCTCTTTCATTTTATTTTATTTTCTCTTTAAGAAACATTTGGACAGGTACATGGATAGGACAGATTGAGAGAGACATGGGCCAAATGCAGGCAGGTGGGACGAGTGTAGATGGGACATGTTGGGCGGTTGGGCCGAGAGGACTGTTTCCATTCTGTGTGACTCTATGACTCTATGTTGACATGACTCATGTCCCTGATTTTTCAGGACATCCTTTTTACATTTATTTCAGGAAAATAAAATTGTACTAATCTATTTAAGGCAAGAATTTGCAGCCATCGGATGCGACATTGATTAATATTATCTGTGCAACAACGTATGATTCTTACCTCTGCCATATTTCTTGAGTTAATTGAATGCCCTGTTTTCAGATTTAGCTCTTACCATAATTTCCATCCATGCCTGGGAAACTAAAGTTAATTTGTCTCACGTGGAAACAAGCAACTGCAGATGCTGATTTGCAAAATAAAAAGACAAACTGCTGGAGTAACTCAGCGGGTCAGACAGCATCTCTGGAGAATATGGATAGGTGATGTTTCAGGAAATGATCCTTTCCTGTTTGAAGAAGCTTCCTGATCCGAAACGTCCCCTATCCCCTATCCAAGGAACTGCAGATGCTGGTTTACAAAAAGAAGACACAAAGTGTTGGAGTACCTCAGCGGGCCAAGCAGCATCTTAGTAGAACATGGATAGGTGACTTTTCAGACTGATGATCAGTCTGGAAAATGGCCCTGAACCGAAACCTCATCACCTATCCATGTTCTCCTGAGATTCTGCCCGACACGTTGAGTTACTCCAGCACTTTGTGCCATTTTTGCTTTCTCTTGTCACACCACGTCAACAGAAATTAACCTGTCAAGGGGGTGGGATGATTTGAGGAAGTGTTTTAACATGTAATTCATTCATCTCTGTTACTTGTTACCAGTCATTATATGAACTGGTCAAAATAATCTCAAAACAAGTGAATGCTTTAATGTGATTCATTAAAATGTGTGAATAATAGAGATTAGATTGAACACATTACTCATCTCAGCATCCGCTGTAAAGGGCGGGCTCAGTGCGCAACGGTAGAGATGCTGCTTTACCGCGCCAGAGACCTAACTACGGGTATTGTCACACTGCAGTATCTTAGCGGGTTCCAAGACTCAGATCCAGTGTTGATGAAGGAATGATATACAGTAAACCCTCGCTGTCGCGGACCAAGGGGGGGGGGCAGGATGAAGTCCGTTAGTGCCAATTGTCCGCTATAACCGAGTAAATGGGGTTAATGTGTAACCCAGGGCCAATAGGAAAGATACGCAGTGTTGGGGAGGGACGGGGGGTTAAACCAGCGGGTATTCACAGGCCGGGGTGCCACAGAAATACGGGCCCAGTACTCACGCCGCCTTCATGCTGCTCGCTCTCTCCGCTCCTGCAAATGGAAGCTCCCGTCACATGCCACCAGCTCACTGGGTAACTGGTGGAAGTGGGGGGGGGGGCGTGGGGCAATGCAACTGGAGCCTCAGTCTGCTATAACCACGACCCGTCACATAGAGGTCCGTTATTGCGAGAGTTTACTGTATATCAAAGACAAGACAGTGTCTTGGTGGAGGAGCACTGGAGTCATTGAGTCACATGGGCTTCCGGCACAGGGACGGGCGACAGTTATAGTCATGGAGTCATACAGCGTGGAAACAGGCCCATCGGTCCAACTTGCCCACGCCGACCAACATGCTCCATCTACACTAGTCCCACCTGCTTGCATTTTGCCCATATCCCTCTAAACCTATCCTATTCGTGTACCTATCCAAATGTTTTATCAATGTTGTGATAGTACCTGCCTCAACTACCTCCTCTGGCAACTCGTTACATGCTATGTGTAAAAAGGTTGCCCCTCAGGTTCCCATTAAATTCCACCCCTCCCTCACCTTAAACCAATGTCTTCTGGTTCTTGATTACCCTGGGTAAAAGTGTGCATATACCCTATCTATTCCTCTCAGGATGTTGTGCACCTCTATAAGATCACCCCTCATCCTCCTGCGCTCCAAGGCCCAAACTCCAAGCCTGCTCAACCTCTCCCACAGCTCAGGCCCTTGAGTCTTGGCAACATCCTCGTAGATCTTCTCTGCCCTTTTTCCAGCTTAACAACAGCTTTCCTTTAGCAGGGTGACCAAACTGAACACAATACTCTAAATACCTATTTTTGCCCTTATGCACTAATCCCATGTGCTGAATTAGAACATAGAAAGTACAGCACAGGAACAGGCCCTCCAGCCCACAATGCCTCTACCTAAAATGATGTCAAGACCAACTCTTATGTGCCTGCACATAATCCATATCACTCCATTCCCTGCATATCCATGTGCCTATCCCAAAGCTTCCTAAATGCCATTATCGTATCTGCCTCGACCACCAGCCAACTGAACCAGCACCTCAAGTTTTCGATCAAAAGATACAGCATGGAAACTAACCCTTTGGCCCTTCAGAGTCCAAGCCGACCATCAATCACCCACTTACTCATTAGTTCTTTGTTATGCCATCTTCGCATTCACTCCCTACACATTCGAGACATTTACAAAGGCCAATTAACCTAGAAGGCTTTGCAATGTGGGAGGAATGTAGCACCCGGAGGAAACCATGGCGGTTGGCATTTTATTTGAGCTAATGTCCAGGGAATCATTACCTGACACCTGCTAATTGTGCTTGCAAACTCCGATACCCCCTCATTTCACCTGCCAGTGGAAAATCAATTCACCCGGAATGGGTGTAAAGGTCCCTGGCATTAACAGTGTGATCGGTTTTGCCCCTCCTGTTAAATGCTCGGGTTTTAAGTTGGGAACACGCAGTGGCTGGTTCTGGTCTGACCTTTGCAGGCTTTAATGGAAGGCAAGCTCTTGTTACACATTCCAGTTGGTCATGGTTGGTGTTCAGTGTCAGCGTGGGTGGGTTGCTATCTCGCCTCTGAGTCAGGAGATTGTGGGCGCAAGCCCAGTGCTAGAGCTCAGGGGTTGGCGCGGCGTGGAGGGAGCCCTGCAGGGTGGGAAAGAGAACCTCTGGCAGGGTCAGGTGGACCTCCTAGATCCCACGGTTCTTGGTTGGGTCAGTGGTCCTAACACACTTCCTTGAACACACGTTTAGTTTAATTTAGTTTGTTGTCACGTGCACCGAGGTACAGCGAAAAAACTTTTGTTGCGTGCTATTCAGTCAGCGGAAAGACTGTACATGATTAGATTTGAGCCGTTCACATTGTACACATAGTACATGGTGTAGGCAGTGATACAAACACTGTCCCCATCTCCTTACTGTCTCTGGGATCCTCCTATGCTCATCGAAGCCCGTGCTTTTGGTTGGGAAACATCGAGGCTAAAAGGCGCCAAGAGCCGCAAAGGATGTAGAATGAGTAAATAAAAAGAAACTGGTTCCAGTGGCAGGAGGGGTTGCCAGGGAAGGGACACTGGGAAAACACAATTAGGCACGATCCTAAATATCCTCATACATCTTAGGGTGGCGCAGTGGTGCAGGTGGTGGAGCTGGTAGCCACCTCCCACTCTCCGTGTAAATAAACTTGTTCCACATATCCCCTTTAAACTTGCCCTTCTACCTCAAAGCTATGCCCTTTATTCTTTCACATTTCCACCCTGGGGGGGAAAAAAGATTCTGACTCTCTACCCTATCTATGCCTCTCACAAATTCCATTTGGACAGCTACATGGGTTTGGACAGGTACATGGACAGGGAAGGCTGAGCGGGATATGGGCCAAATGCGGGCAGGCGGGACTAGTGTAGATGGGGCGTGTTGGTCGGCGTTCATTGCTCTATGACTCTTATACCGACTGTCTGGGAGTTGCAAGGAAGTCGTGGTTGCTAGAGGTTAATCTACGCCAGGCTGGTCAGTCAGAACATTCTGGGATTTTTGCCACAAAGCTGTTGATAGTTAGAGGAAAACATCATGTGGTGTGTATGACTTGCTCCTCTCACTTTCACTTTCCAACGGTCTTACCTCCAACACTAACTTTTTACCAAAGCCAATTGAATTGATCGCACAAGTTCCTATCACTCCTAGCTGTCCAACATTGCCAATTGTCCCGGCGCACCCAACTCTTCTGTTTTACTGTAAACACAGATTTACTGTAATCTGCTTGGACACTGCCATCCCATCTCTTCACTCTGAGCTCCAGGGGCTGGTGCTAATGGTGTAGGAATTAGTTTCTTCAGTATGTGTTTTGACACTTCTGTACCTCTTGCCAGATGGGAGAGAGTGGAAGAGGGAGTGACCAGGGTGAGACTGGTCCTTGATTATGTTGCTGGCCTTGCCGAGGCAGCGTGAAGTTTAGATGGAGTCAATGGAAGGGAGGTTGGTTTGTGTGATGGTCTGGGCAGCGTCCACAACTCTGCAATTTCTTGAAATCTTGGATGGAGCTGTTCCTCAACTATGCTGTTGAGGATGCATCCCGATAAAATGCTTCCTAAGCCTCATCTGTAGAAGTTGGTGAGGATTGTTGCTGACATGCCAAATTTCCAAACCCTTATAAGGAAGTGGAAGCTTTGGTGTGCATTCCTGGCCATTGCTTCAATGCAGCTGGTCCAGGACTAGTTGCCGGTGATATTTACTCCACAGAACCTTTCCTCTGGATGCTGTGGTTTCCTCCCACATTTCAAAGATTAATTGGCCCTCTGTAAATTTCCCCCTAGTGTGTAGGGAGTGGTTGAGAAAGCGGGATAACATAGAACTAGTGTCGATGGTTGGCATAGACTCAGTGGGCTGAAGGGCCTGTGTCCATGCTGTGTCTTTCAATCAAAACTAAAGCGGGTTGTGCAAAGAGAAAAATACCTGTGCACAGAAGATATTGTTACAGCTTTTACATTACAGCGAATGCGCAGGTTAAAAAAAGTGCAAGGGCTGCATTGAGATAGGTTGGAGGATCGGGACAACACCCTTACTTACGAGAGGCTGCTAACTTAAAGGAAAAATATTCTCAAATGGAAAAACGTAAAGGGAATTTAGTGTGGGATTTCAGTGGAACATTTTGCACAGCAGCGAAGCTATGAATGAATCAACAGCAGAACAAATATTTTACAGTCGACTTTTATAGTGTCTCTTTACCATTGTGATATTGCTGTGGTCTTCTAATGTTCAGTGTGATTCTTGTTCCATTTGTGTGGTGCCCATTACAGAGGCAGGGTATTTACTGGTGCTATGGTTCTCAAACGTCTTCTGCAGTTTAAATGTGAATCGAATTAGACATTTGGTTTGGGTGTTAGCCATGACAGGGTAGGTAGGCCTTCCAGCTCTGAGGTATCTGGGTTCAAGACTCATGCAAAAGACTTGAGTATAGCCACCTAGACTGATGTAATAGTGAACTACTAATAGGTTAACACGGAGTCACAGGTCTTACTAACCTTGGCAGATACAGTAGCCCCTCGTTGTCATGGACCACCTTTTCTCGGATTTCGGTTAGAGCAGACGGACCTACCGATCTTCACCGCCAGAGCTGCCGACGCCATCCCTGGCCCCCACAACTTCCTCGGCCACATCCAGGCCGGACCTACTGCCACCATCGCCGGCCCACACAGATGCCTCGGCTGCTTCCAGTCCAGGCCTGCCACCGCCGACCCTTACCTGCACACTGTTCCCGTCCCCGTGGGCCGCGACCATTGACTCCGCCGATCCTCGCCCCTCCCCCGGCCACCAGCAGGCCGGGGCCGTCAACTCACCTGCATTCCAGGCCCAGTTCCTGGTGGAATGTGTGAATCACAATGTCCCTGGGGTGAGAGAGTGTGAAAGGTAGTTGCTATCTCGCGTAGGTCATCTCCAGTGGCTTGATAACACGGTGTTATGTGCTAAAAGGTTTTAATATCAGAAGATATTAATATCAATACAAACAATCTGTCCACAGTCCACAGGTAATGGTTAAAGGGGCCAACATTTAGTGCAAGATGGGCGGCACAGTGCGCAGCTGGTAGAGCTGATGCTTCACAGCACCAGAAACCCAAGTTCGATCCCGACCACGGGTGCTGTTTGTGTGGAGTTTGCACACTCTCCCTGTGACTAGGAATTCTCCCAGGATTTCCTCGGGGTGCTCCATTTTTTTCCCCACGTCCCAATGACGTGCAGGTTTGTAGGCTAATTGGCCCTCTGTAAAATTGCCCCTTTTGTGTGGAGGGATAACTAGTGTGAACGGGTGACCAATGGTCAGTGTGGACTTGGTGGGCCGAAGGGCCTGTTTCCATGCTGTATCTCCAAACTAAACTAAACTAAATTAAACTAATTGAAATCCGATAAAGTCTGATTAAAGACAGTTTAAAGGTCTCCAATTAGGTAGATGGGAGGTCAGGACCACTGTCTAGCTGGTGAGAGGATGGTTCAGTTGCCTGATAACGGCTGGGAAGAAACAGTCCCTGAATCTGGAGGTTTAGTTTAGTTTAGATTTGTTTAGTTTAGTTTAGACATACAGTGCAGAAACAGGCCCTTCGGCTCACCGAGTCCGTGTCGACCAGTGATCCCCGCACAATAGAACTATCCTACACATTAGGGACAATTTACAAATTTTACCAAAGCCAATTAACCTACAATCCTGTATGTCTTTGGAATGTGGGAGAGAACCGGAGCTCCCGGAGAAAGCCCACGCGGTCATGGGAAGAACGTGCAAACTCCATACAAACAGTAACCACAATCAGGATCGAACCCGGATCCCTGGCACTGTAAGGTGACCGAGGTGAGACTGGTCATTGACTATGGACAGACCATCCTGAAGTCTGATGAACAGAGGGGAAGAAAGTCTATGACTCTTTTCAGATCTCAAACAGTTGTGACGTTGTCCTAATTTCATCTTTCTCCTCCCTTCCTCTCCAGGGCCGCTGCTCCAGAGAGAACTGCAAGTATCTCCACCCTCCACCCCACTTAAAAACGCAGCTGGAGATAAATGGAAGGAATAACCTGATACAGCAGAAAAACATGGCCATACTGGCTCAACAGATGCAGCTAGCTAATGCCATGATACCCGGAGCCCCTCTGCAACCCATGGTAAGTCTGCTCAGATTGTTCACCGCTGCCTTTAGACCCTGTAGCAAAGTCATTACACCGCAGAGTGCTATGAGGATATCTGCTAAGGCGTTGCAACAAAACGAGCTGCTTGCTTTCCAGTGTCAGTAGTGTTAGAATCCACCGGCGTTTATTGTGTGCCGTTTTCTCCTCCTCTTTCCACTCGGCCCTCCGCCCCGCTCCGCCATGTCAGCTTGCTCGCTCCTTTGGCCGTCAGGTAGCCCCCAAGGCTGATCAACTTTGTCACCTGCTCCTGTGCCTCTGATCAGCAGGAGTCCGGTGATCTCACCAGAGTCCAGCCAGGAACAACTTGGACCACTGTCCCTCCAGGGAGACCTTGGAAGATATGGAAACACTTGACCGCCCAGTAACAGCAGGAGGTGATGGCTAGTATTATTGACCCAACCAACTAGCAAGGCCCTTCACCCAACTAACCAGTAGATTACTGAGCTAACCATCTAGCGAACCATTGACCTGTTAAAAGAGCAGACTAGTTGAACCAACTAACCTTGTGAACTATTGACCCAAGTGATCAGTAGATTATTGACCTAACCAATCAGTAGAACCATGAAAACCCAATGTGCGCCCCACCCCATTTCATCCTTATTAATCGTATCCTACCCGTCATATTCATTACCCTCCAAAACTCAAATCTTAGAGTCGTAGCGTTGCACAGCACGGAAACAGACCCTTCAACTTAACTTGGTCATGCCAACCAAGGTGACCATCTACGCAAGTCAAATTTCCATGCATTTGGCCCATATCCCTCGAAACCTTTCCTATTCATGTACCTGTCCAAATGTCTTTCAAATGTTAGGTGTATCTGCCTCTACCGCCTCCTCTGGCAGCTCTTCGCATGTACCCCCTACCTTCTGTATGCCAATTAACCTACAAACCCGCACGTCTTTGGAATGTGGGAGGAAACTGGGGAACCAGGAGAAAACCCTCAGGGTCACAGGGAGAAGGTACAATCTCCGTTTACAGACAGCACCTGTAGTCAGGATCGAACCCGGGTCTCTGGCTCTCTATATGGCAGCAACTCTACCGCTGCACTACAGTGCCACCCTATTATGTAAGACAGTGTTCTATGGAAGACATTTATAATCCTCCCTAAAATAACCCTCTCCCACTCCAGGCACCAGTATTGATGAATCCACACTGAAATAAGGTTTGCTTGTCTATACTATATTGTCCTGAGTTCAATATATCACCAGCCACTTAATAACTCCTGGAGTGTGATCATTCATGTCCCATAATCATAGTCATTAGTAACAGAAGGATTCCAATGAGCCTCTATGGTTCAATTGAAGTGAGGGAGAGGAGAGGAGGGTGAGAGGTGGAGGGAGGAGGGAGAAGAGGGTAAGAGAGAAAGGGGGGAGAGGGGGATGGGCGCTCGATGAATGGAAGTTGCCATGAGACGAAAGGTGGAAAGGTCCAAATATTGAGGAAGGCTGGGATTCACCTCCGGATTGAGAGGAAGGAAAGTTTTCTTGGCAATCAGGCCCCTGCAGAAGTCAGAACTGAGCCAATAAGTTTTGGTAATGTAAGAAAATAACTGCAGATGCGGTATGAACATTGAAGGGCAGCTTGCAGCCCAGCGGTATGAACATTGACTTCTCCAACTTTAGATAGTTCCTCTGTCCCTCTCTTCCCCTCCCCCTTCCCAGTTCTCCCTCTATCTTCCTGTCTCCACCTATATCCTTCCTTTGTCGTCGTCCCCCTGACATCAGTCTGAAGAAGGGTCTCGACCCGAAACGCCACCCATTCCTTCTCTCCTGAGATGCTTCCTGACCTGCTGAGTTACAATAAGTTTTGGTCATCTGCCAGAGCCTCACAGCACTGTGGGATGGAATCGGCAGAAGTGGCTGAATCAGAACATGAAAGCACTTTCGAAAGCCGATTGGAAAGTGCATCTAAAAAGGTGGATCGGGTGAGGTAGCCAAGTCTCCCCGTACAATATTCAAGGAGTTCCCCAGCACGGACGACATCTCTCTCCTGCCCTTTGACCCTGTTACCCACGAGTCATTTGCCTCGTCCCCTATGACGGTTGTCTGAGCAACAATGTTCAACAATGCCGCCATCGCCAGGACCTATCCTGTTCCATCAACACGAGGTAAGAAAGGAACAGCAAGAAAGGTTGAGAATTTGGAGTTATAATCCTACAGGAGTTTGACTGGGTGGATGAAGTCTAGAACAAAAGGTTACTGCTTAAAGATAAGGTGCCTGTCATTTAGCCATAAGAATGTGTGGGTCGGCAGGTTAATTGGCCACTGTAGATTGCTCCCAAAGTGTAGGGTTAATGATAGAACGACGGCACGGCGGCGCAGCAGTAGAGTTGCTGCCTTACAGCGAACGCAGCGCCGGAGACTCAGGTTCGATCCTGACTTTGGGCGCCGTCTGTACGGAGTTTGTACGTTCTCCCCGTGACCTGCGTGGGTTTTCTCTGAGATCTTCGGTTTCCTCCCACACTCCAAAGACGTACAGGTATGTAGGTTAATTGACTGGGTAAATGTAAAAATTGTCCCTAGCGTGTGTAGGATAGTGTTAATGTGCGGGGATCGCTGGGCGGCGCGGACTCGGTGGGCTGAAGGGCCTGTTTCCGCGCTGTATCTCTAAATCTAAATCTAAACACGGTAGAAGAAAACTGAATTAACATAGGAAAGATGGACACAAAATGCTGGAGTAACTCAATGGGTCAGGCAGTATCTCTGGAGAAAATAGATAGGCGATGTTTTAGTTTCTGGACCCTTCTTTAGACTTTCCGACCAGAAACGTCATCTATCCATTTTCTCCAGAGGTGCTACCTTGCCCGTTGAGTTACTCCAGCATTTTGCATCTATCTTTGGTATAAACCAGCATCTGCAACTTCTTTTTATTACATATTGAATTAATTCAAGATTAGTGTAAATGAATGCATAATGGACAGTGCAGATTAGGCAGTCTGAATGGCCTGTTTTCATGATGTGGCTGCATGAGGTGATGTTTGTATCTCTCAGAGTCATTTGTCCCAAGAGCCAAGAGAATCAAGAGTGTTTAATTGTCTATGTACCGACAATGGAACGATTAAAATTCTTACCTTCAACAGCATGTGACACAGTGGCAGAGTTGGTGCTTCACAACGCTAGAAACCCATGTTCGATCCTGACTATGGGTGCTGTCTGTACGGAGATTGTACGTTCTCCCTGTGACTATGTGGGTTTCCCCCAGTGCTCTGGTTTTCTCCCACACTCCTATGATGCGCACATTTGTAGGTTAATTGGCCTCTGTAAATTGTCCCTGGTGTGTAGGATAGAACTAGTGTATGGGGTGATCGCTGGGTGGTACGGACTCAATGGGACGAAGGACCTGTTTCAGTGTTGCATCTCTAAAAAATTAAAAAAACTTTTAAACAGCATCGCGGACCTGTATTAGCAATACACACATTGATAATATATAATTGATCCAATAAATCAATATCCATTTTGGAACTCCCTTCCCTACCCCTTGTTCACACACTGGTTTTATGTTATCCTACTTGCTCATCCACTCTCTACACACCAAGGGCAATTTGCAGAGGGCCGATTAACCTACAAACCCGCACGCCTTTGGGATGTAGGAGGAAACCGGAGTGCCCAGAGGAAACATGTGTAGTCATAGAGAGAATATGCAAACTCCACGCAAACAGCACCAGTGGGCAGGATGGAAGCCGGCCCTCTGGCGCTGTGACGCAGCGACTCTACCTCTGCACCACTGTGCCGAATCGAATCCTGCCTGTTCTGAACGATTCCTCATCTGGTTTAGTTGGGACTTCTCCTTTATGGAGTCTGGCTGCTGACTCATTTCCATCAATTGTCCCCAAACATTTGCCGTGGAAACCCAGGGACATTAATCACTTGCTGGAAAGACGCAAAGGCTGATCGGGAGATTCCTGGTTCTGATCCTTGGTTATTTCTGAGTGACTGACCCCACGTGGAATACTTTGTGTTTGCAACCTCCACCATCCTTCTTCAGTCTTTTCAGACCAGGCTTTTCGTTTAGTTTCGAAACTGGCCCTTCGGCCCAGCAAGTCCCACGCTTACCAACGATCACCCGTACACTAGTTCTATACTACAGACTACGTACAGACT
Organism: Rhinoraja longicauda; assembly: GCF_053455715.1. Classification (NCBI taxonomy): domain Eukaryota; kingdom Metazoa; phylum Chordata; class Chondrichthyes; order Rajiformes; family Arhynchobatidae; genus Rhinoraja; species Rhinoraja longicauda. The sequence continues at coordinate 20,234,896 of NC_135965.1, forward strand.
ATATAGAGAGGCCAATGAACCTGCACGTAATGCATATCTCTCCACTCTCTGCATATCCATATGCCTGTTCAATAGACAATAGACAATAGGTGCAGGAGTAGGCCATTCGGCCCTTCGAGCCAGCACCGCCATTCAATGTGATCATGGCTGATCAATCTCAATCAGTACCCCGTTCCTGCTTTCTCCCCATACCCCCTGACTCCGCTATCCTTAAGAGCTCTATCTAGCTCTCTCTTGAATGTATTCAGAGAATTGGCCTCCACTGCCCTCTGAGGCAGAGAATTCCACAGATTCACAACTCTCTGACTAAAAAAGTTTTTCCTCATCTCTGTTCTAAATGACCTACCCCTTATTCTTAAACTGTGGCCCCTGGTTCTGGACTCCCCCAACATTGGGAACATGTTTCCTGCCTCTAACATGTCCAACCCCTTAATAATCTTATACGTTTCGATAAGATCCCCTCTCATCCTTCTAAATTCCAGTGTATACTGTTCACAAGTCTCATATAAGCTACGCTCGTATCTGCCTCCACCACCAGTCCCATCAGTGCATTCCAGGCACCCACCACCCTCTGTGTAAAACATTTGCCACTCACATCACCTGTAAACTTTGCCCATCTCACCATAAAGTTGAGCCCTCTACTATTTAATTTTTTCATCTTGGGTAAATGGTTATGACTGTCTACCCTATCTATGCCTCTCATAAATTTATATACTTCTAACAGGTCTCCCCTCAGCCTCCGACATTCCAGAGAAAACAATCTGAGTCTGTCCAACTTCTCCCTGTAGCTGATACCCCCTAATCCAGGCATCATTCTGGTAAACATTATCTGCACCCTTTCCACATCCTTCCTGTAATGGGGCAACCTGAACTGCCATGCTCCAAATGTGGCCTCACCAAAGTCCTACAGAGCTGCATCATGACTTTCTGTCTTTTATACGCAATGTCCAAGGACTAGGACTCCAAGATCTCTATGTACATCCTTGTTTGTATGTAAAGTCATACAGAACGGAAACAGGCCCTTCGGCCCAACTTACCTATGCTGACCAAGATGTCCCTTTTTCACACTATTCCCACCTGCCCGCGTTAGACCCATATCCCTCTAAACCATTCCTATTCATGTACCTGTCCAAATGTCTTTATGTTCTAAAATATTCTAAATCCCGTGCAGCAATAACAAATGAACTAAGCATTAACATAACACCCATAGCTTTGCATAAGGTCCCGAGGCAATCCACAGGAAAATTATCAAACGATATTTTGTTGCTGAGCTGCGTGATTAAGAAGCGATTTATAGCAAGGCTCAGACTTAGACAATAGGTGCAGGAGGAGGCCATTCGGCCCTTCGAGCCTGCACCGCCAATCAATGTGATCATGGCTGATCATTCTCAATCAGTACCCCGTTCCTGCCTTCTCCCCATACCCCCTGACTCCGCTATCCTTAAGAGCTCAATCTAGCTCTCTCTTGAATGCATTCAGAGAATTGGCCTCCACTGCCTTCTGAGGCAGAGAATTCCACAGATTCACAACTCTCTGACTGAAAAGGTTTTTCCTCATCTCAGTTCTAAATGGCCTACCCCTTATTCTTAAACTGTGGCCCCTTGTTCTGGACTCCCCCAACATTGGGAACATGTTTCCTGCCTCTAACGTGTCCAACCCCTTAATAATCTTATATGTTTCGATAATATCCCCTCTCATCCTTCTAAATTCCAGTGTATACAAGCCTAGTCGCTCCAGTCTTTCAACATATGACAGTCCCGCCATTCCGGGAATTAACTTAGTAAACCTACGCTGCACGCCCTCAATAGCAAGAATATCCTTCCTCAAATTTGGAGACCAAAACTGCACACAGTACTCCAGGTGCGGTCTCACTAGGGCCCTGTACATCTGCAGAAGGACCTCTTTGCTCCTATACTCAACTCCCCTTGTTATGAAGACCAACATTCCATTGGCTTTCTCTCTTTCTCTCTCCCTCTCTCCCTCTCTCCCTCTCTCCCTCTCTCCCTCCCCCTCTCCTCCCTCTCTCTCCCTCCTCTCCCTCTCTTCCTCCCCTCTCTCTCCCCCTCCCCTTCCCTCCCTCTCCCTCTCTCTCTCTCTCTCTCTCTCTCCTTCTCTCTCTCTCTCCTCTCCTCTCTTCTCTCCCTCTCTCTCTCTCTCTCTCTCTCCTCTCTCTCTCTCTCTCTCCCTCTCTCTCTCTCTCTCTCTCTCTCTCTCCCTCCCCCCTCTCTCCCCTCTCCCTCCCCCTCTCTCTCTCTCTTCTCTCTCTCTCTCTCTCTCTCTCTCTCTCTCTCTCTCCTCTTCTCTCCTCCTCTCTCCTCTTCTCTCTCTCTCTCTCTCTCTCTCTCTCTCTTCTTCTCTCCTCTTCTCTCTCTCTCTCGCTCTCTCTCCCTCCCTCCCCCTCCCTCTCCCTCTCTCTCTGCAGTGGCTTCTCACATACTCTGCCCCTCCCCTGCCCTGCCTTTCTTTGCAATTTAAAGCCTGTTTTATTTCTAGCTTTCCCAACTTCTGATCAAGGATCGGATAAGCTGAAACTATATTTCTCTCTCCACAGATGTCGCCTGACCTGCTGAGCACATCCAGCATCTTCTGATTTTATTTCAGGTTTCCAGCATCTGCATTATTCTGCTTTCACACAGGTCCACTGTTGCATTCTGATTTCATTCTCAACTCTCACACTCTCCACAATCCACACACAAGAAGGAAAGTGTGAGCGCAGCTAAGAACATCACACAAACCAACCTCCCTTCCATTGACTCCATCTGCACTCCACGCTGCCTCGGCAAGGCCAGCAGCATAATCAAGGACCAGTCTCGCCCCAGTCACTCCCCCTTCTCTTCTCTCCTCTCCCATCAGGCAAGAGGTACAGAAGTGTAAAAACACACAACTCCAGATTCGGGGACAGTTTCTTCTCAGCTGTTATCAGGCAACTGAGCCATCCTATCACCAACTAGAGAGCGGTCCTGAGCTACGATCTATCTCATCAGAGACCCTCGGACCATCTTTAATTGGACTTCACTGAACTTTATCCTGCACGAAGCGTTATTCCCTTTCTCATGTTTCTGTACACTGTGGATGACACGATTGTAATCATATACAGTCTTTCCGCTGACTGGTTAGCATGCTACAAAAGGCTTTTCAGTGTGCCTTGGTACATGTGACAATAAATTAAACTAAACTAAACTCCAGCTCTAAGATCCGGATTTCCCTACCTAATCTTCGCCATCTCTCTCTGTTCTTTTCGTGCATTTTAATATATGCCATTCATTTTACAATGCTCATGGCTATTTATGCTTTCGAGTCATAGAGACGTACAGCGTAGAAGCAGGCCCTTCAGCTCACCCTGTCCATGCTGACCACCAGCCACCTATTTACACTAAATCTTATATGAATCCTATTTTATTCTTCCCACCTTACTTTCAACTAGCCCAGATTCTCCCACTCACATACGGACAGTTTACAGAGGGCAATTAGCCAACCAACCTGCACATTTTTGAGATGTGGGAAAGAAACTGGAGCATCCAGTGGAAACCTACACAGTCACGGGGAGAACGTGCAAACTCCACACAGACAGCGACCGCGGTCAGGGTCTCTGGCGCTGTGAGAACTGCAGACGCTGGTTTATACCAAAGATAGACACAAAATGCTGGCGCCACTCAGCGGGCCAGGCAACATCTCTGGAGAAAAGGAATAGGATAGGGTGAAGTTTTGGGCAAAACCCCTCTTCAGACTGAAAGCCGAGGGAGGAGTGGGAGGCGGCAAAATTAAACTGGAGGTAAGAAAAAGCCAGAACAAGGGCCGGCAACAGATGACTTCAGGAAAGGTGGTGCCCAGAATGGCCCATTGTTGGCTGGGGGAGGTGCAAGAATAAGAGGGATACAAGACTGTGAACAGTGGAACTGGTAGGATGACTAGGGTGGCGAAGGGAGGGGAGGGAATGCAGGAGTTACTTGAAATTGAGAAATCAATATTCTTTCTGCTGGGTTGTAAGCTGCCTAAGCGAAATATGAGGTGCTGCTCCTCCAATTTGCACGTGCCCTCACTCTGACAGTGGAGGAGGTCCAGGACAGGAAGGTCAGTGTGGAAATGGGAAGGGGAGTTGAAATGTTTGGCAACCGGAAGATCGGTGGGAATGATGGGACATGCTGGAGTGAAATGGTGCCCTTCCCTTGATCCTAGTTACGTATGTCCGTGCGTTCCTCCATACCCTGTGCTCTCCCCCTTATTTGCAAATCATGCAAATGTGTGCGGCTGTGAAACGAGCCTCTTATCCGATGACTTAAGTAAGGGAGGGAAGGGCAAGTTGCAGAGGAGATGTCAACAGCAAGGCTTATCAGAAAAAATAACGAGCGTGTGTGGTGGAGCTGTTCATCGGCGAGGCCAAGATCATTCAAAATGCTGCCTTACTAATATTCCTCAAAGCATCTGCGGTGCAATTTTGTCTGTGTTCTCTGTTTGTCTGTTGGTACAGTTAACCTTGGTGCAGACTAATACAAGTGCCTTCTCCATTTATGAATTTACATTGTCCTTTGCCCTTCATTAGAATTGGCCAGTATTCGCAACACATTTATATTATTCAGTTTAGTTTATTGTCACTCCTGCCTTCTACCTCTAACTCAAGACACTCTAATTAATCAAGAATCTCTTAATCTCCGCCTTAAAAATAACTATTGACTTGATGTCCACAGCCGTCTGTGGCAATGAATTCCACAAATTGAGGCTGGCCAACATGTCTGAGGCTAGGGGGAGAAGGCAGGAGAATGGGGTTGAGATGGAAAGATAGCTCAGCCGTGATTGAATGGCGGAGTAGACTTGATGGACCAAATGGCTTAAGTCTGCTCCTAGAACCTATGAACTTATATCATCACCCCCTCAGTCTCCTACACTCCAAGGGAAAAAAAGTCCCAGCCTGCCCAACCTCCTACAATCACTCAGTCCCTCGAGTCCTGGCAACACCCTCATAATTCTTTCTACCTTAAACAGAGTGACCAAAATCAATGATGATGATCAGAATAAGGCCATTCAGTCCATCTAGTCCATGCTGCAATCCAGCCAGTTGGATTCTTCCGCTTTCTCTCTGCAGATAACATTCCTTCCAATCCCTGCCCAATTCTGGAATGGAATTCCTTCCTGGACTTCCTCGGATTTTATCGAAGGTATCACAAAATGCCGGAGTAACTCAGCAGGTCAGGCAGCATCTCTGGAGAGAAGGAATGGGTGATGTTTCGGACCCGAAACGTCACCCATTCCTTCACTCCAGTGATGCTGCCTGACCTGCTGAGTTACTCCAGCATTCTGTGATGATTGCTGCTGTAAAAGTGAACCAGCAAAACTGTGATTCCTCTGATTTTATGATCACTTTGCCAGGTCCCCTGTTGAATAAGTGAATATTAGATTGCTCTCTGGTTGTAAGACAAGGTCAGAATTCCGACCCATCGATATTATAGGACATAGAAAATTATAGCACAGGAACAGACTCTTCAGCCCCCAATTTCCCTGCTAAACATGATGCCGAGACTAACTAATCTTATTGAAGTTGGGAAGTCACATATAGAAGTTGAGAGGTCATGTTGCAGTTATATAAGACATTGGTGAGTCCGCATTTAAGTATCATGTTCAGTTCTGGGCACCATATTACAGGAAAGATGTTGTCAAGTTGGAAAGGGTACAGAGAAAATGTTGCCAGGACTCGAGGGTCTGAGCTATAGGGAGAAGTTGGGCAGGCTGGGACTCTATTCCTTAGAGCGCAGGAAGATATGGGGTGATATTATAGCGGTGTATAAAATCATGAGAGAAATAGATAGGGTAGACACACAGAGTCTCTTGCACAGAGTAGGGGACTCAAGAACCAAAGGACACAGGTTTAAGGTGAAGGGGGAAAAAGTTAATAGGAGTCTGATGGGGTAACTTTTCCACACATTGGGTGGTGGGTGAATGGAACAAGCTGCCAAAGGAGGTAGTTGAGGCAGGAACTATTGCAACGTTTAAGAAACAATTAGACAGGTACATGGATAGGAAAGGTTTAGAGAGATATGGGCCAAACACAGGCAGGTGGGACAAGTGTAGATAGGACATGTTGGTCGGTGTGGCCAAGTGGTGCCAAAGGGTCTGTTTGCCTGCTCTATGACTATGACTCATCTGCCCACACACAATCCACAGACCTGCAGATCAATATGCCTATCTAAAAGCCTTGTAAAAGCAACTAATGCTTTCACTGCCTCCACCACCACCCTCGCTCGACAGCACGTTCCAGGCACCCGCCAGTCTCTGTTTAAAAAAACCTGCCCCATACATCTCTGTTTGGCTTGGTTCCATGTTCTTTTAAAACATCCAAAAACATGTTGGCCTCCATTGCAACTTTATTTATTGAGTTACATAAAAACAGAAGTGGGAGCAGGAAGAGGTATGCCAGCCTTCAGAAACTGCTCCACCATTTAATAGATTTGCAACTGATCAGATAAGTTCCCTTTTTCCTGCCTTGCCTGCTGTGCAGATTAAATATCTGTCTGTCTCTGCCTGAGAGAACTGGCTTCCAAATCAATCTTTCATGTTGGAGTTCTTCAGAGTCACGGCACATACAGCACATAAACAGGCCATTCTGCCCATCTCATCCATGCCGACCAAGATGCCCAATCTAAGCTAGTCCCACCTGTTACCCCTCTAAACCTTTTCTATCCATGTATCTGTCCATATGTCTTTTAAATGTTGTTATAGCATCTGCCTCAACTACCTCCTCTGGCAGCTCATTCCATGCACCCACCACCCTTTGCATGAAGAAGTTGTCCCTCAGTTTAATATTAACTCTTGCGCCTCTCGTTGGGTACATGGATAGCAAAGGTTCAGTGGGATATGGGATATGTGGGAATTAGACTCATACAGCATGGAAGCAGGCCCTTTGGCCCACCTCTCCCATGCTGACCAAGGTTCCCCCCTCTACACGTCCCACCTGCCCACATTTGGCCCACATCTCTCTAAACCTTTCCTATCCATTTACCTGTCCAAATGTCTTTTATGTGTTGTTATTGTACCTACCTCAACTATATCCTTCATAGAAACATAGAAAAATAGGTGCAGGAGTCGGCCATTCAGCCCTTCGAGCCAGCAAGGCCATTCAATATTATCATGGTTGATCATCTAAAATCAGTCACCCCGTTCCTGCTTTTCCCCCCATATCCCTTGATTCCTTTAGCCCTGAGAACTAAATCTAACTCTCTCTTGAAAACATCCAGTGAATTGGCCTCCACTGCTTTCTGTGGCAGAGAATTCCACAGATTCACAACTCTCTGGGTGAAATTTTTCCTCATCTCAGTCCCTTATTCTTAAACTGTGATCCCTGGTTCTGGACTCCCCCCAACATCAGGAACATTTTTCCTGCATCTACTGTGTCCAATCCTTTAAGAACGTTATATGTTTCTATATTCTATATGTTTCATGTACCCTCCACTCTTCATGTTGGGTATATGGAATGAGCTTCTTCCAAACCTTGCAAGATTAAAATGATCCTCAGCTTCTTTCATGACCGTTGTCTGAATTTAGTAATGCTTTCCATGCCCTTGTCCAGTAAGTAAATGTTGGACAGTTCACCATTTGTTAGGCAAGGTTTGAGTTCACACCAATCATCAATATTATAGAACATAGAACATAGAAAAGTACAGTGCAGAAACAGACACACAATTTCCCTACTGCACACGATGCCAAAACAAACTAATTTCTTCTGCCTGCTCATGATCCATATCCCTACATATCCATGTGTCTACCTAACAGAAGCTAATGTATCTGCCTCCACTACCAACCTTGGCAGCGCGTTCCAGGCACCCACCGCCTGTATGAAAAACTTGCCCCGTACATCTCCGTTAAGTTTAGAGATGTAGCGTTGAAACAGGTATGAGGTAGTGAGTTGACCCGTTCTTGGTCGTTGTTCCTCAGTAGCGCACAAGGCATCACCATTGGGTCTCAAGGCAAGCCAGTAATATCATATCATATCATATCATATCATATATCTACAGCCGGAAACAGGCCTTTTCGGCCCTCCAAGTCCGTGCCGCCCAGTGATCCCCGTACATTAACACTATCCTACACCCACTAGGGACAATTTTTACATTTACCCAGCCAATTAACCTACATACCTGTACGTCTTTGGAGTGTGGGAGGAAACCGAAGATCTCGGAGAAAACCCACGCAGGTCACGGGGTCAGGGTCTAGTATCATTCACTGAGGCCATTCAGGGCAGGTTTGAAGGAAACTCTAATTCAGTAAACACAACCACTTAAACTGAATAGCAATTGGGGTTAGAGTCATGGGCAAGACTTTGAATATTTGCTCATAAGTTTATGCTTATGTCGTAAGATCAGAATTAGGCCATTCGGCCCATCAAGTCTACTCCGCCATTCAATCATAGCTGATCTCGCTTTCCCTCTCAACCTCGTTCTCCTGCCTTCTCCCCATAACCTTTGACACACTTTCTAATCAAGAACTTGTCAATCTCCGCTTTAAAAAAACCCAATGACTTGGTCTTCACTACTGTCTGTGGCAATGAATTCCACAGATTCACCATCCTCTGGCTAAAGAAATTCCCCCTTATCTAATTTCTGAAGGTACGTCCTATTATTCTGAGGCTGTGTCCTCTGGTCCTTACTCTCCCACTAGTGGAAACATCCACTGTTTCCAGCCCATTTACCATTCAGTAAGTTTCAGTTAGGTCCCCCCCTCATCCTTCTAAACTCCAGCGAGTACTGGCCCATCAAAAGCTCAACCATATGCTCAAACCATGCCTGCAATGGGACTGAATGTAGTAGCCTTGGCTGATGTCTTCATTTGTAGATGTCTGTATATATAAGATGGTGCGTGTGCGCGTGGGTACGTGTGTGGGTGCATGTGTGTGCGTCTGCATGCATGTGTGTACACGCGTGTGTTTGTGTATGCGTGTACGCATGTGCTTGTGTGTGTGTGGGTGTGCTTGTGTCTATCTTTACATTACGCCCTTCAATCCCATATTTTCACATCTTATTTTTTCCCCTTCTCTTTAGGTTCAGCTGAGTCAGATTGTTGCTGACAGAACATTTTGGGTTGATAGCAGTCGTGGTTATGAAAGGGTAGGGGGGGGGGGGGGGGATTGGAGATGTCTGAATTTGTTGCCCGATCCTACCCTCAGGCTTGGACTCCAGCGAACGGAGTCCCTCCCTCCCTCCTCCTCTCTCACCTCACCTGGCGTTGCGTTCAGCGGGGCAGGCTGATAGGACTCAACCCTTCAGAAATACCTTGAGGAACAGTAGCTTCAAGCAATTATTTTGCTGACTCTGTAACCCATTGACCTCGAGGTCCCTCGTTGTCACAAGGTCACCCCCCCCCCCCCCATTTTCCTCTCTAACCTCACCTGCAGGTTGATGGGACTGACATCTTCTGCGCCTTCTTGAGGAATAGTAGCTTCAAGCAATGACCTTGCTGGCTCTGAAGCCCATTGACCATGAGGTCCATTGTTGCCTAAGCCATGGCAGATCATGTGGAGCCCTCTTCACAGCCCACTCCTGCCCCCTGGTGAGCACCAGCAGAAACCCTATTGAGCCTACCACACCCCCCCCCCCCCCCCCCCCCCCCACTACCACCACCCTCTTGCCATCAGCCCTGCATGTTTCCCGCCAAACTAAACTAAGTAAAGACTGGAAGGACAAACATTTTCTCTTCCGGTTGGTTTAAAGATATTTTGCTCAGCTTGCCATCTTAAGGCAGTGCAAGAATTGCCACAGTCTAGTGCCAACCCTAGTTCACCACACACACCCTCCCTCCTCACCTCCTCTCGAGGATGGACTTGCCTGACGGGGTGGGTTCTAGCAGAGTGGAAGAAGGGTTACTCAGCCATTCTCACCTCAAGTGGAGGAGCTTGGCTAAAGACATTGGTGATAGCCATTGTCATGTGGGCTGTGGTTCACCTCACTGTGGACAACCTCCCTGTCCACAGGAGGCTTGCAAACGTCTAGCAAAGCATGCTCTGCAATGATCAGCCATAGAGTTTTTCAGCATGGGAACAGTTACTTTGGCCCAACTTGCCCACACCGAACCAATATGCCCCATCTTCACTAGTTCCACCTGCCTGTGTTTGGCCCATATCCCTCTAAATCTACCCTATTCCTGTACCTGTCTAAATGTTTCTTAAACTTTGCGATAGTACCTGCTTCAACTCCCTCCTCCGGCAGCTCGTTCCATACACTTACCACCCTTTGTGTAAAAAAATGTTACCCCTCAGGTTCCTATTAAATCTTTCTCCCCTCACCTTAAACCTATGAGTCTCGATTGCCCTATTCTGGGCACGAAACTCTGCGTTTTTCCTGAACTAATCCTCTCATGATTTTGTACACCACTATAAGATCACCCCTCATACTCCTGCGCTCCAAGGAATACAGTCCTAGCCTGCTCATCCTCTCCCTGCTGCTCAGGCCCTCGAGTCCCGGCAACATCCTCGTAAATCCTCGTACATCAATGTGCTGTTGTAACCGGGATGGAACTTGCTTGCAGCAATACCCATTTATTCTTCTAATGTGTTGGCAGATGGCGGACACTGGACAGCGAGGGTGGTGGTTTAATGAGGTAAATACACCGGGATAGACATCTATTCCGACTGGTTATTTTTGTTCTGTGGGGTGGAGGGTTTGGAGGGGGCTATTGAATCAAAATTCTGGGCGGAGAACTCTCTTTGAAGGAATTTCCTACAGAGGTACAAGACTGGACCGCCTGCCTCACCTGGCTGTTTGAAGGTTCGTAAGTTCATAAGTTATAGGAGCAGAATCAGGCCATTTGGCCCATCAACTCTACTCTGCCATTCAATCATGGCTGATCTATCTTTCCCTCCCAACCCCATTCTCCTGCTTTCTCCCCATAGTCTCTGACACCCGCACTACTCAAGAATCTCTCAATCTGCACTTTAAAAATACCCAATATATTGGCCCCCACAGCTGTCTGAGGCAATGAATTCCACAGATTCGCCACCCTCTGACTGAAGAAATTCCTCCTCGTCTCCTTTATAAAAGTACGTCCTTTTATTCTGAGGCTATGGCCTCTTGTCCTAGACTCTCACACTAGTGGAAACATCCTCTCCACATCTACTCTATCCAGGCCTTTCACTATTCAGTAAGTTTCAATGAGGTCCCCCCTCAGCCTTCTGAATTCCAGCGCGTGCAGGCCCAGTGCTGTTAAACGCTCATCATTTGTTAACCCAATCATTTCTGGGATAATTTTCGTAAACTTCCTCTGGACCCTATCTAACACCCACATATCCTTTCTCAGATGTTCGGCCAAAACTGCTGATAATGTTCCAAGTACAGACCAGTGCCTTATAAAGCCTCATCATTACATCCTTGTTTTTATATTCTAGTCCTCTTGAAATAAATGCATTTGCCTTCCTTTCTATTATTGAACATTACTATCTAATTCAGAATCCTCTCCCCACTGTTCCCCTGCATCCCTGTAATTAACTACATATACTCCTATCCAAATATTTAACCAATTCCCTTTTGGAAGTCAACGTTGGTTAGTCATACAGCACAGAAAGCGGCCCTTCGGGGCCAGCTAGCCCACGCCAACCAATGTGCCCCATCTACACTAGTCCCCCCAGCTCACATTTGGCCTATATCCCTCTAAACCATGTACCTGTCCCAATGTCTTTTAAATGCTGTCAGAGTACTGGCATAAACGACCTTCTCCGGCAGCTCATTCCCTGTACCTACCATCCTCTGGAGAAAAAGTTGCCTCCCAGATCCCAATTAATCTTTCCCCTCTCACCTTGAACCTATGTTCCCTAGTTCTTGATTCCCTACTCTATGTATTTACCCCATCTATTTTTCTCATGATCAGTACACCTCAATAAGATTACCCCTCAGCCTCATAAGCTCCAAGGAATACATTGCAGGCAGGGCAGAGATTATAGAGAAGTTCTCATTCTTCTCAGAACACTTAACCTGTAAGTTCACCTCTGGTGACTGGCAGATTCTTTATACTTTAGACTTTAGAGATACAGCACGACAACAGGCCTTTCGGCCCATCGAATTTGCGCTGACCAGTGATCACCCGTGCACTAGCACTGTCCCACACATTAAGGCCAATATACAATTTTTACCAAAGCCAATTAGCCACAAACATGTACGTTTTTGCAGTGTGGGAGGAAACCGAAGCACTCGGAGGAACCCACGTGGTCACTGTGAGGACGTACAAACTCTGTACAGGAAGAATGTACAAAATCCATACACACAGCAGCCATAGTCAGGATCGAACCCGGGTCTCTGCGCTGTAAAGCAGCAATTCTGCCGCTGCGCCCCCACATCGAAGAAATGGCCTGGCCCTTACCTTTTCATTGTGACATTGTTAAAAATGATCACAGAGAGAACGTGCAACCTCTACACAGACAGCACCCGAGGTCAGGATCGAACCCAGGGTTCTGGGGATGTGAAGCACCAGCTCTACCTGCTGTGCCCAGATTCACAAGAGAATGCTTGAGTGAAAACCACACTGCTGCAGGACCTCAATGGTCAAACTTAATCTCTCCACAGATGCTGCCTGACCCACTGAGTTCCTCCAACAGTTGCTTTTGTACCCTGTGGATTATTATTTTGTCAAAAGCAAATCCCATTCTTTTTTGAAAGCCCAGACTGACTCTGCTTCCAACATAGCCAGAGCACCAACTTTGTGCAAAATCTACCATGCCAAACAAAATGCCCCATCTACACTATTACCCCTGCCCGCCTTTGGCCCTTATCCATCTAAACATTTCCTATTCATGTACCTGACCAAAAGCCTTTTATGGGTGCATCGATAGAGTTGCTGCCTTACAGCACCAGAGACCCAGGGTCCATCCTGTTTACGGGTGCTGTCTGCATGGAGTTTGCACGTTATCTCTGACAGCGTGGGTTTTCTCCGTGTGTCCCAGTTTCCTCCGGCACTAGAATTGGCTTCGGTAGTATTTCTCGATCTACATTTAGGCGATACAAAAGCGATTAACATAATTTTTGCCTGACGAATCTGCTGGCATTCATTGAAGAATAGCAGGACAAAAATGAGTTAGTGGACATTGTTTACTTAGTTTTTTCAGGTATTTTATGTAATCTGCCATCGCAATGATGAGTGAGTTGTGGAAGGTGGTCCAAAGGGAATGTTAGGCTGGTCGGCGTGCACTTGATGGGCCAAAGGGCCCTATTCAGTGCTGTATCTCCAAAGTAAAGTAAAGACAAGGCTTTGAAGGAAGTCTCCCCAGTTTAATGCATCATTGCCATGTTGGGAGGTGTTTCAACTATTGCTGTTGAAGCCCCACGAATGGTTTGGAGGGCATTAGGAGTCTCATTCTTGTTGTTGCCCATTGGCCATCTGGTCCCTAGTTCTTGATTCCCCTACTCATAGGTCACACTGGCCATCTCCCTTACCTTAGTTTGTTCCATTTTGTTGTCCCTGCTCCTGAGTTGGCAATCTTTGGTTGTTAAGTCATAGGAGCAGACCTAGGCCATTCGGCGTCTTGGCCGTGCAGTGACCCGGTGACCAAGCTCTTGTATCTCTCCTTTTTTGTCTTTCAGCCGATGTTCTCCATGACAACGGGCCTCGCGGCGAACCCTACCACGTCCTTCAACCCGTACCTGGGACCCGTCTCCCCGAACTTGGTGCCGGCTGAGATACTCCCCAGCGCGCCCATGATGGTCACGGGAAACCACGCCGTTCCCGTACACACCGCCGCTGCCGCGCAGAAGCTGATGAGGACGGACCGGCTAGAGGTGAGCAGGAAGCCCCCTTTAGATTCTTAAGACCTCTCTCAATATCCTGGGATATTGGCTCTTGGATACCTAACGCTCTTCAACAAAGCCAACACCACCTCCTTTAGAATTTATACTTCAGAGATACAGCGTGGAAATGGGCCCTTCGGCCCACCAAGTCCACGCCGACCAGCGTGGATCATCTGGCCGAAGGGCCTGTTTTCATGCTCTAAACTACACTAAACAAAACACTGTCATGAGCAGCTTTGAAGCTGATCATGGCTGATCATGATCAGCTTTTAATTCAAAATACTGAGGTTTCATCCGATCTATTATTGAATGCAGCTGTGAGCTGTGCATCTGAAAAAAAAAGAGATCTCTTGATTTTTAATGCAGTGAGCTGTGAAGTGATATTGTGTGTGGAAGGTTGAAGGGAGCTGATTCAATACAACTTTGAATGAAGGAGTGGTTTAAAAAGAAAATACACAGTTGGGGGGGGAAGACAGGATGGGAGAGCTCTTTCAAAGTGCTACCAATACAGAATGGGCCGAATGGCCTCCTCCCGTCCTAGAAATGATGCTAAGATGTTTTGGAATAGAAATTCATCCTCTATTGTTTGCATTGAGGACGTAAGGCAGTCCCTGAGGTTAATGGAATCGAAATTCAGTAACTTTTAGTGACTTATTCAGAGTATGTAAGCAAGATACTAAATGATTACTTGGCATTGGTATTCATCAATATTTCAATATCAGTATTCACCCCCCTCTCTCTCTCCCCACCCTTTCTCTCTCTCTCTCTCTCTCTCTCTCTCTCTCTCTCTCTCTCTCTCTCTCTCTCTCTCTCTCTCTCTCTCTCTCTCTCTCTCTCTCTCTCTCTCTCTCTCTCTCTCTCTCTCTCTCTCTCTCTCTCTCTCTCTCTCTCTCTCTCTCTCTCTCTCTCTCTCTCTCTCTCTCTCTCTCTCTCTCTCTCTCTCTCTCTCTCTCTCTCTCTCTCTCTCTCTCTCTCTCTCTCCCTCCCTCCCTCTCTCTCTCTCTCTCTCTCTCTCTCTCTCTCTCTCTCTCTCTCTCTCTCTCTCTCTCTCTCTCTCTCTCTTTCCCCCTCCCCCTCTTTCCCCCTCCTCTCTCCCACTCCCCTTCCGCTCTCTCCCTGTCTCCCACTCCCCTTCCATCTCTCTCTCTCTCTCCCTTCCCTCCCCCCCTCCTCTCTCTCCATTTCATGCGGTATCACTTTCTCTCTCTCTCTCTCTCTCTCTCTCTCTCTCTCTCTCTCTCTCTCTCTCTCTCTCTCTCTCTCTCTCTCTCTCTCACCCTCTCTCTTTTTATGAGAGGATTTGTTAAATTATTAAAACATCACACAACAGGCGCAGCTGAATAGGCCGTGGCAGCTTAGAATCAGTGGACTATGACTGTATTAGACGAACTGAATCTCAGCCACTGTAGAGAAATCCCTTCTGAATGTTGAGGTGAGATTAGGAGACCTCATTGTGATGGCTTTGACTCTTTGAAAATTACACCGACAGATTATGTAATAACTGGTGGATGAGAGGCAGGGAAAGGCAATTATCCTGCTGTTTCTTTCTGGCTGGGAGGCAGTCAGCTTTCTGTACTGTCTTGCCTCCTCTTGCATAACCATACTATAACAAAAATGTGCCTGCATGTGTATTACATGCCAAAGGAATTTCACTGTGCGGATGCATATGTGACAAATAAAGCAGCATTGAACCACTTCATTGTTATTTGGACAGGTACATGGATAGGAAAGGTTTAGAGGGATATGAGCCAGTCACAGGTAGGTGGGACCAGAGTTCAATGATTCAAAGGTTCTTTTATTATAACAAATTATTCTTTATTATTGCAAGGGTACAGTGAAAGAGATCAGTGAGATTATTGCCATACCTACAAGGTGCTCCTCAGCTTACGATGGATGGGGTTCCGCTCCGAGAAACCAAAAATATTGTGAGTCGAAATGCGTTTAATACACCTGATCAGGTGGCCGGATGTGAGTGGCGGCTCGCTACGGGTCCCTGCCGATGGCACCATCGCAAAGTCGAACTATCGCAAGTCGAAACATCGTAAGCCGGGGAGCACCAGTACGGACAATTCCCGATTACCTACAGAAGGCATCGAGGCAGCCCACCGAGACCATATGCAATAGTCACCTGATCTTGACACCATTTTACTCAGTTCAAGGTGCAGCTGGCCACAAAGGGCCCGTTGCAACCGTCGCCTCATTGAAATCGCCATCGAGCTGTCCTCCTCCTCTCCAGGCCATCAGGCTTTGTGCCCCTGGAGGGAGGAGACGGAGAAAAAAGATAGATCAGCCGTGATCGAATGGCAGAGAAGACTTGATGGGCCGAATGGCCTAATTCTGCTCCTATGACTGATGAACTTGCGAACTTTCCACCCTACCTACTTGTTCTGCCACCTACAGAGAGCTTTAAACTTGTACTCCAAGATCCCTCTGCACATCAGTGTTGTTAAAATGGAGTTAGCCCATGACGGAGAGATTATTGTAACGTAAGCATACGTTTCAGTCGTGTGTCGATTGAATAACCAGAGTGATAAGTACCAGGGGAACATGGCCAAAGAATGTCCATTCTTGCAAGGACCTCAAAATCTGCAGTACACTCCCTGAGAGAGGGCATGTTGATTCATTAACAAGGTGAAAAAGAGACATGTTTACATATTTTGAGGAAGAAAGTTTGGAGAATCAGAGGTTAGGGCGGAGGAGTGTGGGGTTAATTGAGCGAATCATCCGGTTGAGGTTTATTATTGCCACGTGTACCGAGATACAGTGAAAAGCTTAATTTTGCATGATCAGATAACACTATAGATAAATACAATCAAGTCAAATTCAAGTACAATAGGTAGAACAAAGGGGAAGATACGGAGTACAGAATATAATTCTCAACATTGTAGCGCATCAGTTCCATAAAGTCCAATGTCCGCAATGGGGTAGAGGTGAATCGGATAGTACGCTCGCCTGTGGAAGGATCGTTTAGAAGCCTGATAACAGAGGGGGAAGAAGCTGTTGCTGAGTCTGGTGGTGCGCGCTTACAAGCTTCTGCATCTTCTATCCGATGAAAGCAGGGAGAAGAAAGAATGACCGGGGTGGGACATGTAATTTATGTTGGTTGCTTTTCCGAGGCAGTGTGAAGTGTGGATGGAATCAATGGTGGGGAGTCTGGTCTGTGTGATGGACTAGGCTTTGGCCACAACTCTCTGCAATTTCTCGTGGTCTTGGGCAGAGCTTTTCCCAAACCAGGCTATGATGCAACCTGACAGTATGCTTTGTATGGTGTATCTGCAGAGGTTTGTAAGAGTTATTGCCGAATTGTCCATTAATTATACATAAATGCAATCAAGTCAAACTCACGCACGGACTTGGAGGGCCGAAAAGGCCTGTTTCCGGCTGTATATATATGATATGATATGATATGATATGAAGTACAATAGATAAAGCAAAGGGAAAGATACAGAATGCAGAATATATTCTCAGCATTGTAGCGCTATAATGCTGGACAAATGGAGCAAGCCAAAACATTTTATCTTATTCAATTAAATTGACAGAGATAGGACACAAAACGTGAAGTTCCTTCCTCGACTTCTTCCTTCGGGGCTGCACAGTGGCACAGCGGTAGAGTTGCTGCCTTGCAGCACCAGAGACCTGGGTTCGATCCTGACCTCGGGTGCTGTCTGTACGGAGTGTGTGCGTTCTTCCTGTGACTGTGTGGGTTTTCCCGGGTGCTCCGGTTTCCTCCCACACTCCGAAGACGTACAGGCTTGTAGGTTAATTGGCTTTGGTTGTAAATTGTCCCTGTTGTGTAGGATAGTGCTAATGTCCGGGGATCGCTGGCCAGCGTGGACTCGGTGGGCCGAAGGCCCTGTTTCCGCGCTGTATCTCTCAATGAAACAAAAAGACCGCATGCATCCATCAGTGGCCGCAAAGAGACAGCGGCCAACTGATCCTTTAAACATTCGCTGTCTCTTGCTTGCAGTCATTGTGAGGTCAAAAGAACATCAGATAAATGTTGACACTCTACCTTTTATCAGCTGGATTAGTGAAGAATATAACATGTGTTGGCAACCGGGATAAATTACTGTCTATTCACCAGGTGTCCTGCAATTTGGCAAATTGATCTAAACCTACTGCAGAATTTGTCTTCCTTTCTCTCCACAATACCTTACTTTGATCTTCACCCCAGACTGTATCTAATCCATAGACAATTTTACACAATATTCTGCAGCCTCCATTACAAAAAGTGCACCCTGCTTCGGAATATTATCATCCATCTCAACCCTGTAGGCCTTTTAGCCCATCTAGGCTATGCCAGCTCTCAAAACTATCCCAATGTTTCCATTCACCCCGCAGCCTATTCTTTCTCTCACACTAATTATTTGTGCCAAAGATAATTTACATTGGCCACTTAACCTGCCAACACCCCCCCCCCCCCCCCCCACTCATCTTTGAGATGTGGGAGGAAACCGGAGCACCAGGAAGAAACCCGTGCAGTCACAGGGGGAAAGTGCAAACTCCACACAGACAACACCCGAGGTCAGGATCGAACCCGGGTCCCTGGCGCTGTGAGGCAGCAGTTGGACCAGCTGTGCCACTGTGCAGCCTCAATGACTTGAGTGAATAGCTGAGATTACAAATGATTAATTGCAAACAAGATGCTGAAGTGCTATAAAATACTCAATCTAATGGGCTTTCTCCAAGAGAATTTGATCTCAGTGTCCTGCCAATTGCCATACCAACAATAATGAACTGGAAGATCAGTTAATGCTGTGAAAGAACTGGAGGCAAGGAAAGAATTGGCACATGCATGTGGACTGTGTGGCCTTTAACTGGGGCAGAGAACAAGAGATGAATCCAAATGTGGAACCTTTTTATTTTTATTTACTGAAGGGATGAACACTTTTTAGTGCTCTACTCAAGCAAAGTGCAGAGGTGGAAACATCTCCCTTGCCCCATGTTGAGAACTCCACATAACCCCACCCAGAAGATCACAATGCCTGAGATGATGGGCTTGGACAGGATTAATGGGGATGAAACAGACCCTCCACTGTTAGAGTGAAGCCAAACACAAATTAAACGAAACAGCATATATTTGGATTGGGCAGCTTACAACCCAGCGATATGAATATTGATTTCTCCAACTTCAAGTAAGCCTTGCATCTCCCCTCTTTCAGTACCTCCCCCACCCTAGTGGCGTTACGAGTTTCACTATCGTCCTGTTGAGTTTCACTGTTTGTGTAACGCATGATCATCTTCCCCACAGCCAACAGTGGACCATTGTGGGCTCCAATTTTCCTTGATCATTGATGCCTTTAGCAAATCTTTTATTCATTTGTTCTATCCACCTTCTACATCTCTTGTTTCTCTCTTGCCTAACTCTCAGTCTGAAGAAAGGTCTTGACTCGAAAACGTCGCCTATTCCTTTTCTCCAGTGATACGGCCTGACCCGCTGAGTTAATTTAGTTTAGTTTAGAGTTACAGCACGGAAACAGGCCCTTCATCCCACCGAGTCCGGGCTGACCAGCGATCCCCACACACTAACACTGTCCTACCTATCCTAGGGACAATTGTTTACATTTATACTAAGCCAATTAGCCTACAAACCTGTACGTTTTTGGAGTGTGGAAGGAAACCGGAGTTTCCCTGAGAAAATCCACGCCGGTCACGGGTGGAACATACAAACTCCGTACAGACAGGCACCAGTAGTCAGGATCGAACCCGGGGCTCTGGCGCTGTAAGACAGCGACTCTACTGTTGTGCCACTGTGCTGCCCCCAGCTGGAGTTACTGCAGCTTTCTGTGTCTATCTTCTGTTAATGGGGAAGGCCTGTTTCATGTGCATTGAGTCCACTGAGTCTGAAGAAGGGTTCTGACCTGAAATGTCGACTATTCCTTCTCTCCAGAGATGCTGCCCGACCCGCTGAGTTACTCAAGCATTTTGTTTCTATCTACATTTAAACTGATCAGTAATGGCAGAAACAGGAAAGGCTGGTTATCTGATATTGTTAAATGCAACCGTAAGAATCACAAGGTCTTATGGAGGTTGACACTTAGTTCCCCAAGCTGAGCTTGGGCTCTGTTGGAAGGGTGGAGTGGAGGGGAGGAGGGGCCACAGGGAGGAGGGGAAGCGGGGTCACAGGGAGAGGTGAGGGGAGGAAGAGGCATCGGGAGAGGGGAAGACATGAGAACGAGCCACAGGGAAAGGTCAGAGGGAGAGCACACAGTGGAGAGAAGGATGGAGGTTGAAGTGTCGGCTTGTTTGCCCCAGGTCTGCAGGGAGTTCCAGCGCGGCAACTGCACCAGGGGCGAGAACGACTGCCGCTTCGCCCACCCGGCGGACATTGCCATGGTGGACACCAACGACAACACGGTCACTGTCTGCATGGACTACATCAAGGGCCGGTGCTCCCGAGAGAAGTGCAAGTACTTCCACCCACCCGCTCACCTCCAGGCCAAGATAAAGGCGGCTCAGCACCAAGTCAACCAAGCAGCGGCCGCCCAAGCTGCGGCCACCGCCGCCGCCATGGTGAGTGACCGGCGCTGCCCGCATTGCCACTCGCCGGCCACTACGTTACAGAGAGCAGCCGCAAACTTTACATCCCCGCGCTCACATCTTTAGTCTGGCGAGAGAGGAGAAACCAGTGGGGCAATATCACGTGCAACCTCGTTACTTGTGCTGCCACATTTAAGGGTTTGCCGTTTGTGTCCTTCCTTTAAGCAAACAGTCCAACGACAGTAACAAGGGGTGACCTGTACCCCCCACTTTTTAGTCATAGAGTCACACAGTCTGGAAACAGGCCCTTGAGCCCAACTTGCCCACAACGATCAACATGCCCCATCTACACTTATCCCACCTGCCTGCGTTTGGTCCATATCCCTCTAAACCTGTCATCCATCTAGTGGTCTAATTGTTTCTTAAAGGTTGCGATAATACCTGCCTCAACTACCTCCTCCGACAGCTCGCTTCATACACCGCTTCATATGTGAAAAGATTACCCCTCACATTCCTATTAAATCTTTCCCCCTTTATCTTAAACCTACTGTGTGTAAAGTGGTCCTCGATACCTCTACTCCGGACAAGAGACTCTATGCTTCTATCCAATCTATTCCTCTCATCATTTTGTACACCTCTATAACTCCTCCTTCATACTCCTGCACTCCAAGGAGTAGAGTCCCAGCCTGCTCCATCTCTCAAGGCCTGACAACATCCTTGTAAATCTTCTCTGCACCCTTTCCAGCTTGACAACATCTTTCCTATAACATGGTCCCCAAAACGAAACACAATGCGGCCTCACCAACTTCTTATACATCTGCAACATGACCTCCCAACTTCTATACTCAATACCCTGGCTGATGAAGGCCAATGTGCCAAACGTCTTTTTTGACCACCCTATCTGCCTGCGATGCCACTTTCAAAGAACTATGTAACTGTACTCTTAGGTCCCTCTGCTCTACAGCACTCCCCAGAGCCCTAACATTTGCAGTGTAGGTTCTGCCCATGTTAGTGCTCCAAATATGCAACACCTCACATTTCTCTGCATTAAATTCCATCAACCATTCCTCAGCCCACCTGCCCAACTGATCAAGTCCCTGCTACAATTTTTGTCAACCATACCTACAATCCCACCCAATTTTGTGTCAACTGCAAACTTAAACGTTTTGTACCTGGGTTACCGGTCCTCCACTAATAGGTTACACTTGAGGACTTCGTCCTGCCCCCTTGCTGCCGTTCACGATTTGCATGCGTAGATGTTAAACCTGTGGCAGCCCGACTGTAAAAGTTTGGTGTGTGATTTCCAAAAGGAGGCCATTTATTCACCCCCACTCCTGTACACTTTACAACCCTGCTCAGAACATTTGGTAATTGGCCCCAATGCAACCCAATTTACAGAAGCGGACGGAATCTATTGCATGTTTCAACATGTGTGTCCAAGCATGGAGCACCAATAATAAGACCATAATAATGACATTGCAGCAGAATTAGGCCATTCGGCCCATCGAGTCTGCTCTGGCTGATCTATTTATCCCCCTCAACCCCATTCTCCTGCCTTCTCCCTGTAACCTTTGACTCCCTTACTAATTAAGAACCTATCAAACTCCGCTTTAAAAATGCCTAATGACTTGGCCTCCACCGCCGTCTGTAGCAATGAATTCCTCGGATTCACCACCCACTGCTTAAAGAAACCCCCCCCCCTCCTCCCCATTCAAAAGGTGCGTCCTTTTATTCTGAGGCTGCGCCCTCTGGGTCTCCACTTTCCCACTGTTGGGAACACCCTCTCCACGTCCATTCTATCCAGGCCTTTCATTATTGGGTAGGTTTCAATGAGATCCCCACCCTCTTCCACAAGCGTGTCAATGGGAAGGGGATTGTGAACAAGTGCCTCCTGATGCCCAATAGCCATGGCGTCAACGAACAAGAGAACTAGACACTGCCTTCCTTAGATGAATGGGATATTGGTTTTCTTTGTAATTAACTTCTACTGTATATGTGTAAATGTCCTTAGCCTCACATCGACTACTCAGTAGTGCCTTTATTGTGCATGCCTAGTCTTGTTATTTGTTGTATATGGCATTCCGATGATTTGTTTTTTTTTATTTGTTTTTTTCCCCCAACCCCCACCTTCCCACAATGCACTGCTGCCCCCATGATGCACCTCTGCTTGCTGTTTATGTTAATGCGCTTGAACCCCATTGGCCCATTGCCATCATGTGCTCGCTGCCTGCTAATTAAGACTCAGTCGGCTGTCAAATCACTGAAGCGACCCCTCGAGGCAACCTTTGACCTGGTACTATGACCTTTCACCTTTTAGCTTGGCATGTAGCTTTAATAGGGTTATGACTTATAAATTAAAACATTAAAAAAAAGAAATCGGATTCTAGTATTTTGTTTTCCGTTGTAAGCAACGTAGGGAGGTGATAAATTGACTGTGGCACTATTGGCTCTGATTAACTTAAAAGGAAAATATAAACTTTTAACAGATTCACTCAAATTTCACAAATTGCCTAAATTTTAGTATCTTGGACAATTTGCCAGTGAATTGCCCATAAGATGCGATTCAGGAAACAACAGCAGAGACAACTCACATACCACATTCAGCTCATCACCTGCAACATAACATGGGAGCATAGTTAATTCTATTTATTCATTAAAAAGAAAATTCTATACTTATATGATTGGCATGGCTCATTTTCGTTTGAAACTATAATGCGTAAATGTTCGCTAGTTAGTATTTAGATACCTGCATGAACTGCACGGCAAAACTTATTTTAGTTGTGGATCGGCACGGGTGGGAGGGTAAGGAATAGATTTGCCTTTTGTTTTGTTGATATTCCTTTAATTAATTGCTCTTAAAGATGTTAGTTAACATTGCTTTTAATGTTAATCGCCATGGAGATGGCAGTGCAATCTATTTTGTTTTCTTTTTGTTTATTAAAAAAAATTCAGTCTCACTATGTGTTTTGTGGTGTGTGGTAACATAAAGTGGAGTTATTTTACTTAAATTTCCTGTCAGTTTTGTTAACAAATGAGTTTATTGGGTAATGCTTGCTGTACATAATTGTTTCCGTGTGTTTATTTAAGTTCTTGTCTTGTTGCAGGTAGCATATTTGTTGCTTGCTTGCTAAATGGCTAGAAATGAACAAAATAAAATTATCCACACTGATGTTTTATGCTTGTTACTGATTACGTTTTTGTTTCTTCCTTTGTGTGTCCTTCTTTCCCTCTTCCTTTGTCTTCTTCTTTTTGTTTTACACTCCTTTTACCTCGCCCATCGTTTACAGGGTCTTCCTCCAGGTGTTCTGCCCCCTCTACCAAAGAGACCTACACTCGAAAAAGCCAATGGTGCCACGACAGTCTTTAATACTGGTGTTTTTCAATATCAACAAGCCCTTGCAAACATGCAACTGCACCAACAAACTGCCTTTCTTCCTCCAGGTGAGTAAACCACACCTCTGCACCCGACATCTCTCGATGGAACGTCGCGATTTATTTTTGTGTGTGTGTGTGTGTGTGTGTGTGTGTGTGTGCACGTTGCGTGCGTGTATGTTTAGCTTTACACTGGTGTTTTGTCGAGAGAAAAATGCACTAACAAAGGCCTTTTAGTCATCTTGTTCCACATAATTTGATTTCTCTGATGCCTTTCTCCTTTTAATCACGAGATTAAAATAATAAAGCTTTTGTTTGCTAACTTTGCGACCTAAGGAAACGGGAGATGGTGCCAGCGACTTCGCCATCGTAGAATCACGAGGCCGCTCTGCCTGTCTTTCCAGACTAGCCACCAGTGTCCCCCCCCCTTTGTTGATGAGTTGGCCAGCGGTGTGGGGCGGTTGGCAGACCGTCTGCTTCACTGTACCAGAGACCTGGGTTCAGTCTCGTGTGAGTGCGCAGTGATTCTGTGGAGTTTGCACATTCTTCCCATGACCACGTGGGTTCCTCCGGGTGCTCTGATTTCCTCCCACATCCCAAAGACGTGTGGCTCTGTCGGTTAATTGGCCCTCCGTAAATTGCTCCTAGTATGTAGGGAGTGGATGAAAAAGTAGGATAAGGTGGAACTAGTGTGACAGGTTATTGATGGTCGTTGGGTCGAAGGGTCTGTTTCCATAATGTATCTTCCAGTCAATCAGTTGATTAATCATCAATCAATCAATAAGTCAATCAATCGATCAAAGAGTCGATCAATCAGTCCATCCATCCATCCATAAGTCACAGGTTTCCGTGCTGTATCTCTAAACTAAGCTAGTGCAAATGGCTCTGATGGTCAATGGAGTCTGAATGAGCCAAAGGGCCAATTTCCATTCTGGATCTCTCAATAATCACACTTACCTGACTTAGCCTAAAGCCCATGGTTCTTCAAAGTGTGTCAAAGATTTCTGCAACCACCAAGCATTCAGGCAGTGAGTACCAAATCCTCGGCTCTCAGAGAATGAAAGAATCCTTCCACCTCAACATTATCTTTCCATCATTGTTCAATCCCACACTATAAAAAATCATAAAACACTCAGCAGGTCAGGCAGCATCTGCGGAGAGAGAAACCGAGTTAATATTTCAGGTTGATGACCTTCCATCAAAGTAATGGCGCAAGGAACTGCAGATGCTAGTAGATAAAAATAGGCACAAAGTGCTTCAGTAACTCAGCAGGTCAGGTAACTTCTCTGGAGAACAATCTAGGGCCCCCACTACAATCAGTCTGATGAAGGGTCCCGATGCAAAACGTCACCTTTCCATGTTCTCCAGAGATGCTGCCTGACTTGCTGAGTTCCTCCAACACTTTGTGTTCTTTTGCCATCAAAGTGATATTTGCTATTGGTTTATTATTGTCACGTGTAGCGAGATATAGTGTTGCTTACCCTCCACAGATGCTGCTTGACTTACTGCGTGTTTCTAGCAGTTAATATTTTATTGTGGATATTGAGAGTCTGCGGTATTTTGCACTCAATATTTTTTGCCACCTCTCTCTTTCACTCACCCTTCTTTGGCCCTTCTTTACAGGCCCAACCCCATCTCTGCAACCACTTACTCCTCCCCACCCCCCCCCACCCCCCTCTCTCTCTCCCTCCCTCCCCCTTCTCTCTCTCTCTCTCTCTTTTTCTCCCTCCCTCTCTCACTCCCTCCCTTCCTTCCTCCCTCCCTCCCTCCCTCTCTTTCCCTCCCTCCTTCCTGCAAGAATCAACCACATAGGAAGAGGTTGGAAGGTTGTTATTAATGGTGGGCATTGCCACAGTATATCGGGATTGTAAAAACCCAACTGACTCACCAACATCTTTCAGGGAAGGAAATATCATTCCCTCCCCAATCTGAGCAGGAGATGACTAATACCCGTACAATGTGGTTGACTCTTAATGAACCACCCTGACCAGGAAGGGCATTAAATGGCAGCCTTGGCATGATCTTCCTCAGCCTGTGTACTTTGGAAATGTGGCTCGTCTTATGCTGAATACTGGTCTTATACTGAATACTGAATAGAGGTCATGCACCCTCTGCTGACTGCATAAGGAACTGAGCGACTGCATGCCTCTCGGAATATCTTTAGGCGGCACAGCGGCAGATTTGCTGCCTCATAACGCCAGAGGTCTGGGTTTGATCCTGACCTCGGGTACTGTCTGTACGGAGATTGCACATTCTCCCTGTGACTGCCTGGGTTTCCTCCGGGTGATCTGGCTTTCTCCCACATCCCAAAGACGTGCGTGTTTGCAGATTAGTTGGCCATCTGTAATTTTTCCAGGAGTTTGATTTTTAGCCTTTATTGTCGCACCTGCACTTGCGCAGTGCACTGTGCTCAGCATCGATTGTTAGTCGAGGGAAGGAGAGACAGAGGTCAGATTTTACACAATGTAGTGGCAGTTCTGAGTGCCGAGATATGGATTTATCTGAGAAATGTCACAAAGCCATCTTCATGCACAAAAAACAGAGGAAGTCCATTCTATGGGGATTTCTTTCTTTTCCCTGCCGCTACCCCTTCCTTTTATTGAAGAAATGGAGGCTGGTCTCAATCTGAGCCTTCGAATAATTCCACACTGTCCTGTTAAAACTTAAAGTGCTGGAGGAACTCAGCGGGTTATTGATTGATTGATAAATACAGCATGGAAGCAGGCCACTTCAGCCCACCGAGTCTATGCCGACCTTCGTTCACCTATTCACACTAGTTCTACATTATCCCACTTTCTCGTCCACTCCCAACACACTACATGTCACCCCTCCTTTTAATAAGATAGTCGCTGCTCTTTCTCACCTTAAACATATTCGGAAGTTTACAGAGGGCCAATTAACCTACAAATCCGCACATCTTTGGGATGTGGGAGGAAACCTGTGCACCCAGAGGAAACCCACGTGGCCACAGGGAGAACATGCAAACTCCACACACAGAGAGAACCCAAGATCAGGATTGAACCGGGATCTCTGGCACTATGAGGTAGCGGCTCTACCCGCTACTCCATTGTGCTGCTTGGGTCAGGCAGCATCGATGGAGGGAAATAGACAGGCAACATTTTGGGATGGGACCCTTCTTCAGACAGATGGAGTAGAGTTGCGTTAGATGTGAACAGGTACATACAAAGAAATGTACAAATACGTCTTTCTTGAATTCCCAATACCTAGAATATTTAATAGTGGGTGGAATATAAACTCATGTTGTTTCCAACTCAAGCCCCATTGAGAGATTAGAGGTCAGGTATTTACACTCGGGCTGAGGAACCTCAGATTTACATTAGACTATAGAGATATAGAGTGGAAACAGGCCCTTCGGCCACCGAGTCTGCGCTGACCAGCGATCACACTGTACACTAACACTGTTCGACACACGTTTACAGTTTTACCGATGATTACTCTTAGCCATGATCAAATGGACGAGTAGTCTCGGTGGGCTGAATGGCCTAATTCTGCTCCTATGTCTTGCGGTCTAACTCCACTGACACTGAAGCTCAGACACCCTTCATTCACACCAGTCTTGATTCCAGATGGAATCAAGTGTCTGGCAAATGAAATGGTAGCTCACTACTCTATCCTTAATAAAAGAACGTGAAAGAGTTAAACTGTGTTCCAGCAGTTTCACTAATTGCAGAGGAAGGAAGCTCGTGTTCGCTGCACCCATTTATAATTGTTGACAAGGGCTGCCCCACTCTCCTGTTTCCTTCTGTCTCCAATTTAATGTTTTGTCACTGTACCTTGATTTAAAGAGTCTGTACTTATAACAGAGACTGTTGTGGGTCTCCATGCAAGCTTGTTAGCTGCACTATAAAACAATGACTGCCCCTTAATCATCCTGGAATGAGATAAAGCTTCAGAAGATTCGCAACATCAACAGCGAGGATCCTTCTGAGTATGATTCCAAATGAAAAATGATTGGCAATTTAAAATCTGTCTGAACTTATCTTTGCATTATGAAGGGACCCACAGCATTCTTCGATAGATGTTAGTGCAACGGAGCTGATAATATTATCACCGCTGCTTTCTTGTTTAATTTGCTTCACATTTCCCTCAAGGCAGTGATGTGTGCTGGTACGGGCAGTGTCCCCTCCATTCCCCTGTCTCCCTCCCTCCCTCATCCGCGGTACGGCTGGTAAACTTTGGACAGTGTAAATTCAAAGGACGGGGCTCTTCTAGTATGCGATTGCAATCTTGTTTGCTCCTGCCCCCCTCACTGTGCGGAACTGAAGATACTTCGGACAAATTATTGGAGTGAACGCGATCGATAACAGAACCTTTTCACTGCCATCACTGTTAGCAGGGTTGAAAGAGTGCGGCCGTTATCAACTTTGCTTGAAGATCAAACCATAGATACAAGAGGGAAAAACCCTCTGTTCCATTCAAAGACAGGAAATGCTGGAGTAACTCAGCGGGTCAGGCAGCATCTCTGGAGAAACATGGATAGGTGACGTTTTGGGTGGGGATCCTTCTTCAGACTGATTCTGGTGGGGGTTGGAGGGGGAGAGAAAGCTGGAAGAGAGGTGGCGGCAGCACAAAGTCGGGCGAGTGATAGGTGGATACAAGTGAGTGTGAGGGTTTATCCTATCCACCTATCAATCGACAGGCTTTTCCTCCTCCCAACTCTCTTTGGGCTTTCTAAGTTGGTGATAGGATGGTTCAGTTGCCTGATAACAGCTAGGAGTGCGGAATATAATTCTCAGCATTGTAGCGCATCAGTTCCATAGACAAAGTCCAATGTCCACACTGGGGTGGAGGTGAATTGGATAGTACCCTAGTTTATTCAAGGAGCTCAGGGAAGACGCAGAGGACAGATGACAAGCACCTCGAGTTTTACACGTGTTTCATTTATGCGTTTTTGAAATAGCTTACTTATAATTTAATTCCAAAACTTGATATATGCACTCGTATTTTTGGAATAATGCGCTCAAATTTAATGCTGACAGCGTAGTCGTGTATATTTTTCATTCACGTGTGTTTGAATTAAACGCCGCTTTTCAAGCACATAACCCCTGCATAAAACGCAAGGTGTATAGTTCCCAGCAATGTAGCGCATCAGTTCCATAGACAATCTTGTCTATAAGAAGCAAGTAACCAGAGAAACAAGGGATTGCAGATGCTGGTTTACAAAACAAGACACAAAGTGCTGGAGTAATTCAACGGGTCAGGCAGCATCCCTGGAGAACATGAATGGTTGACGTTTCGGGTCGGGACCTTCTTAACATGATGCAATTTGTTTCTGATTGCGATCAGGGAGAAATGCCAGAAGAATTGTTGATTCAATTCCGAGAAGGAATTAGGCGCAGAGAAGATTTATGAGGATGTTGCCAGGACTCGAGGGCCTGAGCTATAGGGAGAGGTAGGACAGGCTAGGACTTTATTTCTTGGAGCGCAAGAGACTGAGGGGTGATCTTTAGAAGGATGAGAGGGGATCTTATCGAAACGTATAAGATTATTAAGGGGTTGGACACGTTAGAGGCATGAAACATGTTCCCAATGTTGGGGGAGTCCAGAACAAGGGGCCACAGTTTAAGAATAAGGGGTAGGCCATTTAGAACTAAGATGAGGAAAAGCTTTTTCAGTCAGAGAGTTGTGAATCTGTGGAATTCTCTGCCTCAGAAGGCAGTGGAGGCCAATTCTCTGAATGCATTCCAGAGAGAGCTAGATAGAGCTCTTAAGGATAGCGGAGTCAGGGGGTATGGGGAGAAGGCAGGAACAGTGTACTGATTGAGAATGATCAGCCATGATCATATTGAATGGCGGTGCTGGCTCGAAGGGCCGAATGGCCTCCTCCTGCACCTATTGTCTATTGTAGTGGCATATAAGATTATGAGGGGAATAGATAGAGTGTTTGCACAGTCTTGTACACAGGGTTGGGAAATCAAGAACCAGAGGACATAGTTTTCAGGTGAGAGGGGAAAGATATAATAGGAACCCGAGGGGTAACTTTTTTTACATGGAGAGTGGTGTGTATGGGAGATAGTTGAGGCAGGGACTATCTCAATGTTTAGAAAATATTTAGAAAGGTACTATAACAGCATTTAATAGACATTTGGACAGTTACATGGATAGGAAAGATTTAGAAAGATATGGTGTAAACACGAGCAGATGGAACTAATGTAGATGAGCACCTTGGTCAGCATGGACGTTGGTCTGAAGGGCCTGTTTCCATGCTGTATGACTATGACAGAAATATTCAGGAAGTGATCCAAGACTAAGTTTCACCATATGCTGCTCCTGCATGCCTCCTGGTGGTTGACGGAAGCATGACTATAGAGAGACAAAACATTTATTTTGTGTAGGAAGGAACTGGCTTATACCGAAGATAGACACAAAATGCTGGAGTACCTCAGCGGGTTAGGCAGCATGTCTGGAGAAAAGGTGTAGGTGACGTTTTAGGTGAGAAATCTTCTTCATACATCTATTCAAAGGGCCTGTTTCCGCACTGAACTGAACAAAACTAAACTAAATTTCTAAACTAAACAAAGATTTATTATATCTCTTAAACATCTTCCATTTTCACCTTGCTGCAAAATTGTAATACCTTTCTGAAAAAAATCCATTCCCCGATGAATGTTGTTCCTATTGTTATTTGGGGAACATGGCAATCAAGTTATTAAGAGATTAATATTAGTTGTAATTAGTAGAGCCAGTACCTCACAACTCACTGCCTCCAAATGCTGGCAGGTGGGACTAGTGTAAATGAGGCACGTTGGTCGGCATGGGCAAGTTGGGCCGAAGGGCCAGTTTCCACACTGTATGACTCTATGGCTGATCTCCGCGGAGTATGCTTTCTAGACTATTGCAAGTCTCCTGCTAACGGACAGAGAAGCTTTCCACAGTGGCTATCTGTCACCAATATCTTTAGCGAAGCTCCTCGAGTTGATGTGAGAATGGCTGAGTAACCCTTCCTCTCTGCTAGAACCCACCCCGTCAGGCAAGTCCATCCTGGAAGTTGGTGAGGAGTGAGAGGGAGTGAGAGGGAGTGTGGTGAGCTAGGGTTGGCACTAGATCATGGCAATTCTTGCACAGCCTTAAGATGACATAGCAGAATATCTTCAAAACAACCAACCCTAAGAGTGTGTCTATGACTCTATGGATGGTTAACTTGGCACAGACTCAGTGGACTGAAGGCCCTGTTTCTGCACTGTATCTCTCCGTGACTCGATAAATATTCTTCAGCAGTGCTGTTTGAGGTTGAAATTTGAGCAGAAGAATGGGGAGAAGGGCGGCACAGTGGTGCAGCAGTAGAGCTGCTGCCTTACAGCACCAGACCCAGGTTCGATCCTGACTATGTGTGCTGTCAGTACAGAATTTGGACGTTCCCCCTGTGACTGCGTGGGTTTTCTCCAGGTGCTACGGTTTCCTCACACACTGCAAAGATGTACTGGGTTGCATGTTAATTACCGGTTAAAAAAATTAAATGATCCCTAGTGTGTAGAATAGTGTTAGCGTACAGGGTGATCGCTGGTCAGCGTGGACCCGGTGGGGCGAAAGGCCTGTTTCTGTGCGGTATCTCTAATGTCTAAAGTCACTCGTTTTTCAGCATGGGGCTATTTGATATCCACCTCAGAGGCTTTGGGTTTAATGCCTCACCAGAGTACTGCACATGACCATCCTGAGAACAGACTTTGAGTACGTCAGTGTTAGGAAAGAACGGCAGATGCTGGTTTACACCAAGGATATACAGCGATAATTCAGCAGGCCAGGCAGCATCTCTGGAGAAAAGGAATAGGAGACGTTTCGGGTTGGGTGTGAACAAGAGTCTTGACCCACAACGTTACCTATCACTTTTCTCCAGTGATGCTGCCTGACCTGCTGATTTACTCCAGAATTTTGTGTCTTGAATCTATCAGTGATTTGTTTGCTGGTTTGGAAACACCACAGATAGGAAGGCCTGTTGGTTTACGCGATGCAGAGGTGGTTTCGCAGATGATGCCTAGATTACGGAGTATTACCTACAAGAAGAAGTTGGACAGACTTGGATTGTTTTCCCAGGGGACACCAGAGGTTGAGGGAAGACCTGATGGAAGTATATAACATTATAAGAGGCATAGATTAGGTAGACAGAACTTTTTTTTCTTTGGATAGAAATATCAAATACTGGAGGGCGTAGCTTTATAGTGAGAGGAATAAAGTTTAAAGGAGATGTGTGGGGTGAGTTTTTTTACACAGAGGGTGGTGAGTGTCTGGAAGGTGCTGCCAGGGGTGGTGGTGGAGGCAGGTACGATAGTGGAATTTTGGATTGGCACATGGATACACAGAGAATGGAAAGATATGGATCATGTGCAGGCAGGCAGCCGGAGAGAGTCTGAAGAAGGGTCCCGACCCAAACCATCACCTACCCATGTTCTCTTGCGATGCTGCCTGATCTGCTGAATTACTCCAGCACTTTCACACAGAGGGAGGTGGGTACATGGGGTGAGCTGCCAGAGGAAGTAGTTGAGGAAGAAACTATAACAGCATTTAAAATACATTTGGACAGGTACATGGATAGGATAGGTTTAGCGGGATATGGGCCAAATGCGAGTTGGGACTCGTGTAGATGGGGCACCTGGATCAGCAGGGGCAAGCTGGGCCGAAGGGCCTGTTTCCACTCTGTATGACTCTATGCCTCTTAAGAGTTGGTCTCGGCATCATGTTCAGCACAGACATTGTGGGCTGACGCTCTACTGTTCTAAGTTCCATGTTTGCAGTGTCTTACAGTGAATGGCGGTGAAAAGGCAGCAAAAAAGAAATGATAAAATCGCGTTAGCTACCAGCACACATGTATATGTATGTGTTTCACACAAAACACATTATTTTCTTGTAGATTAGGCTATTGGTTGATTTGAGTGTGCTAAAATAGCACTAGCTTCTGTTCCCTCAATAATAATTTTTTCCTCCTTGCGACAATGGTTTCTAATTACACATGTGATGGGTTGTTTTAATTCTTTTCCCTTTTCAAATCCACCTTCCTGTTGCAATGCATGATGGGCAGGCTCAATATTGTGCATGACACCTGCTGCAAGTGTTGGTAGGTGCCAGCTTTGTTATTCGATTATCTGTACCCATACAATTATTATTCACAGTCCCTTCAAAGTCCATGGCCAAAAACAATTCCTCACTGCACCGTTGGCACTGCACTGAAATCCATTGTGTACGTGCCTGCCCCATCTAATTAATACCACCAGCCTGTCTCCCACCAATGCTCCTTTCACCATAAACCTGCAAGTATTCTTAAATGTTTCCCCTTGTAAGGTTTAAGTTTGGGTTGTCTGCATGGGCAGTCAGAATTTGAAGATGTGGAGGCTTTGGAGAGGGGTGCAGAGGAGGTTTACCAGAATGCTGTCTGGATTAGAGGGTTTCAGCTAGAGGGAGAGGGTGCAGAGGAGATTTACCAGAATGTTGCCTGGATTTAAAGGGTTTCATCTACAAGGAAAGGTTGGAGAGGGTGGAGAGGAGGTTAACCTGAATGCAGCCTGGATGAGAGGGTTTCAGCTACAGGGAGAGGTTGGAGAGGGTGCAGAGGAGGTTTGCCAGAATGCTGCCTGGATTAGAGGGTTTCAGCTCCACATAGAGGTTGGAGAAAGTGCAGAAGAGGTTTACTAGAATGCTGCTTGGATTGGAGGGTTTCAACTACAGGGAGAGGTTAGAGAGGGTACAGAGGAGGTTTACCAGAACGCTCCCAGTATCAGAAGGTTTCAGCTGCAGGGATAGGTTTGATAGACTCTGATTGTTTTCTCTGGAATATGGGAGGTTGAGGGGAGACTTGATAGAAGTATATAAAATTATGAGAGTTAATAGTGTAGACGGTCAGAACATTTTTCCACGGGTGACAATGTCCAACACTAGAGGGGCCGAGCTAAAAGGTGAGAGGGGGAAAATTTAATGGAGATGTACAGGCCAGGGCAAGTTTTTTTACGCAGAGGTTGGTGGGAGCCTGGAAATCACTGGTGGTGGTGGAGGCAGATACGATAGTGAAGTTTAAGAGGCTTTTAGATAGACACATGGGAGTGCAGGGAATAGAGGGATATGTGCAGGCAGACAGTTTAACGGCACAAACATTGTGGGCCAAAGGGCCCATACCTGCACTGTTATGTTCTATGTTCTATGTATATAATTTCCCCTTGTAAGGTTTAAGTGTAAGTTGCCTGCAAGTGTTTCTATAGTTTCCATAAATTGACCCAGAAAAATTAAATCTGATTCCTAGCCCGAACATTGAATTCATCATCAATGGTATAAGATGTAAAGGGAATCGTGATATTAGGTTTAGATTTATGTTTATTATATTATCACATGAACCGAGGTACAGGGAAAAGCTTGGTTTTTCATGCTATCCAAACAAATCAGATATACCATACTTAAAGACAGTCATGTCAAACTCAAGTACAATAGGTAGCGCATCAGTTCATAGACAAAGTCCAGTGTCTGCAATGGGGTAAAGGTGAGTCAGACAGTACCCTAGCTTATGGAAGGACTGTTTAGAAGCCTGATAACAGAGGGTAAGAAGCTGTTCCTGAGTCTGATGATGTGTGGTTTCAAGCTTCTGCATCTTTTGCACGAGGGTAACTGAGAGAAGAAGGAATGACCGGGGTGGGACAGGCCTTTGATTATGTTGGCTGGTTTCCCAAGGCAGTGTGAAGTGTAGATGGAGTCAGTGGTGGGGAGTCTGGTCTGTGTGATGGACTGGGCTACACCCACAACCTTCTGCAATTTCTTCAGTCTTGGGCAGAGCTGTTCCCAAACCAAACTGTGATGCAACCTGACAGTGGGCTTTCTATGGTGCATCTGCACCAGGTACAGATCCACCACCGATTCTCTGGCATCCTCGGTTCCAGAGACTTTCTGGATTATCCATTTGCCTGACCATCAGAGGTCAAGGCCTCTGAGTGGTCCACCTAGGCCGCCGAGGGGCCGAGATACCGGCCCACAAAGTCGGCCTCAGAAGTTGGCTTTGGGAATGGTTCTTCCAGCTCCATCCAGGATGCAATTCCAATGCCCCGGCTGAAGGCGGCAAATTTGACCTTCTGATCCGCCGCGGAAGTCCCGTCCCGAAGAGGTCGAGATCGGCCGCCTCACCCAGCCGAGGCGCCACATTTTCGGGGGGACTTCTGGGGGGAATTCCAAATGCACACTCGTCATTTTCTCTGGATTAAAGGAGGTGCCGGAAAATCGGTGGTGGATCTTTTCTCTAACCATCCTTGCAGACCTTAGCAACTTGTCTTTGGTGCACTCTCTGCATTGTGGGCCACCAGCCAGTAGCCACGGACAGCAGACCCTGTACCAGCAGAGAGAACCACTGGCTCCCCTGAGGTTGAATGAGCCAAAATGAATCATTGCTTTTCCCAAATGCATCTGTCATGAGGGGGACATGGCTACATTTTCCGTGGCCAACTAAATGTGGTGAGAACAGGGCTAGGGTCCACTAGTTCCCTCAGCAGAAGGTTTTATTGGTTCAAATAGTTCCCCAGCATGAAATATGATTGCACCAACCAGACTTGATCCCGGCATAGCTGAAGGCTTTAAAACTATCCAAGTAGCTCTTGGTTAAGAAGGGAGAGAAAAATCAATTAAGCTCCTGCTCTTATTCACACGCCAATACAGGAAGTGTAGAGAAAGAGGCCTTGTGGCCCATCATGGGTCGGCACAGTGGCGCAGCGGTAGAGCGGCTGCCTCGCGACGCCAGAGAACCAGGTTCCATCCTGACTACAGGTGCAAAGACGTTCCAAAGATGTGCAGGCTTGTGGGTTAATTGGCTTCAGTAGAAATTGTCCCTAGTGTGTAGGATAGTGCTAAGGAAATGGAGTGATCGCTGGTCAGCACAGATCCAGTGGACTGAAGGGCCTGTTTCTGCGCTGTATCACTAAACTAAACTAAATATATCTGTGTTATGCTTTTTAAAGAAGCTATCCAAGTATATCCATTCTCCCAGTGTTTTCCCCCATAGGATATTTCTCTCTCAGGTATAGTTCCCATTCCCTTTTGAAAGTTACAATCAAATTAGCTCCCACTGCCCTTGCGATCGTGCGCTCCTGGTCACAACAGTTTATTGGGTTGAAGTAAATGCTCTTGGCTTCCCCACTGGCAGATGTTTGAAGTATGTGAAGAGACGAAGGTTATTTACACTGTTTTGATCCCTGGCCAGACAAATTAAGTTTGCTCAAAGATCATTGTGCAAAACCTCATTGCAGTCTTAAAGGAGCATTGCCATTGATGATGAAAGCACATGGTACACATGCATCACAGTTCAAAACCTTCCCTTTAAAAGTGCTCTGCCCTTTAAACCTCATGGTGTGGTGTTGATCTGCCCAATACCATCTCTCCCTTTCATCCCCAAAATGTACTGCTCCCACCAAATTTATTCAGCCGAATATTGATTGCTAAACCCGATCGGAACTCCCAGCCAATTTTGGTGACATTTAAGAGTGGACTTTGAACGGAATGTGCTTCTCACTGCTAAGGTCAGTTCGAATAATTAGATCTTGTTACATAATTTAGCTTTTAAATCAATCTATTAATTATTATGAAGCAGTAAAACTTTTATAAATCTTGCTTTGTAATAATGGATAACTGTTGAATTATTTTTTCTTCTTGATGACGTGAGCCTTAATTAAATGTTTGACAGAATATTTAGATCATAGCAATACTTTAAACTGCCTTCATGTAACATAATGTAAGCCTAATTAATGTTTTAAGAGATGCGTAACATTAATATTTTATGAGCATATCAAACTGATGTACCTGATTTCCAGTTGTTAATAAGTGCTTTCCTCTTTTTGTCTCTCTTTTTGATATAATGCATCTTTTTGCATTGCGTGCCTTCTCCCTTCCATCTCCATTCATCGTTCCCTCTTCTTCCCACCTTTTTCCCATCGTCCCCTTTGCTTCTCGCCTGCTCCTGGTCATTCCATGAACAAATGCCACTGGCTGGCAATCCCCAACTCTCCGCCTTGCCCTGGCATTGGTTCTTGCCCGCCTTTTACCCCTACCCACAACTTCCGCACCCCACCCTCTCCTCACTTGACCTCCCAACCCCTCCCCCCTCCGCTCCTCTCTCGCCCATTTCCTGCCAATTTTTATTAAAACTTTTGGCTAAAGTACCCATGATGCACGGTGCTAATCCTGCGGCCGTTTCCGCGGCAACAACATCCGCCACAAGTGTCCCCTTCGCAGCCACGGCAAACGCCAATCAGGTTTGTTCTTTTTACAGCTTTGAGTGTTCCTTTATACCCCACGGAAATGTTGCTTTAAAGGTTGCGGCTTCATTGTCTGTGCTTGTGCTTTTGAGTGTGGTCGCTATACCCATCAAATGTGGAGGGACCTCATTGAAACTTGCCAAATAGTGAAAGGTCTGGATAGAGTGGATGTGGAGAGGATGTTTCCACAAGTGGAAGAGTCTAGGACCAGAGGTTATAACCTCCAAATAAATTAAACTAATCCCTGCCACCTGTACATGATCCGAATACCTCCATTCCCTGAATATCTATGATGCCATCTAAAAGTCTCTTAAACACTGCTATCTTATCTGCTTTCACCGCCTTCCCTGGCAGTGTGCTCCAGGCACCCACCAGACTATTAATGTACTAAGAAAAATATGCGTATAAGAAAATAACTGCAGATGCTGGTACAAATCAAAGGTATTTATTCACAAAATGCTGGAGTAACTCAGCAGGCCAGGCAGCATCTCAGGAGAGAAGGAATGGATGACGTTTCGGGTTGAGACCCTTCTTCAGACTGAAAAATATGCCACACATCTCCTTTAAACTCATTAAACTTTGCCACTCTCACTTTAAACCTTTGCCCTGTAGTCTTTGACGTTTCCACTCTGGGGAAAGAAAAGGTCTGACTGCCTTCCCTACCCCATCCATGCCTTTAATAAAGTTATAAACCTCTATCAGGTCTCCCCTCAGCCTCCGACGCTTCAGAGAAAAGAAATCCAAAGATGTGCCCAACCTCTCCTTACAGCTACTGCCCTCTAATCTAATCCAGAATCCTGGTAAACCTCTTCTGCACCCTCTCCAAAACCTCCACATCCTTCCTGTAATGGGGCGACCAAATCTGCAGACAACATTGCAAATGGCACCTAATTCAACAGTGTGACATAACACAATGAGTCGGAGTGTCCCGACCCGAAATGTCACCTATCCATTTTATCTAGAGTTGCTGCCTGACCCACTGAGTTACTCTAACATTTTTATATAATATCTTTGGTACAAACCAGCATGTGCAGTTCCTTTTTATTACCTTTTAGTGCAACATAATTTCCTGGCTCATACCCAATATCCCAACTGATGAAGGCAAGCATATCATACACCCTGAATATCAGTCTGAAGAAGGGTCTCGACCCGAAACGTCACCCATTCCTTCTCTCCCGAGATGCTGCCTGACCTGCTGAGTTACTCCAGTATTTTGTGAATAAATCGATTTGTACCAGCATCTGCAGTTATTTTCTTATATATCATACACCCTCCTTACCAGCTAATTTACTTGTGTTGCTACTTTCAGGGAGTTGTGGACTTGGAAAGTCCATTAAGAGCAAAGGATTTCCTAATGCTAGAATCAATGAAAGTATTCCTTCTGCTGGCATTCTACTAAGCACAGAGAAAATCTGGAGCCAGAATACCTTAATTTCATATCTGCCAATGCAGCACTGATACAGTTACTTTCAGAACACATACCATAGAATCGTGCCATTGTTACTACTCGAAAGGCCATTCAATCCATCAAGCCTGTACTAGCTCTCTCCCCTGCAATGTATTCCTCCACAAGTATAAGTTCATCATCGGTCATAGAAGCAGAATTAGGCCATTTGGCCCATCGTGTCTACTCCCCCATTCAATCATGGATGATTTATCTTTCCCTCTCAATCCCACTCTCCTGCCTTCTTCCTGTAACCTTTGACACCCTTACTAATTAAGGACCTGTCAATCTCCGCTTTAAAAATACCCAATGACTTGCCTCTGCAGGTTCAAACTCCCGTCTGCAAATTGCCTCTGGATTATTGATTTAGTCACATGACCACAGGGTTGAAAGATAGACACATGGTGCTGAAGTAACTGAAGTTGAGTTAGAAGCAGGGTCCAACTCGAAATGTATCCGTGTTCTCCAGAGATGCTGCCTGAGCCGCTGAGCTACTCCAGCACTTTGTGTCTATCTTTAGTCTAAACCAGTATCAGCAGTTCTTTATTTCAGTGTTATGGTTCAACTCTTTCCTAACAATGTGGCAACCATACCCTGACTTTTTTTACACAGTATAAATGCTAACTTTGAGCTGTCAAGACCTATTTAAAACAGTGAAGTCATAAATCCAGTGACATGGTCTTGCCCCATCATGTACTGCAACAAAACAGTCTATGTTAGCCTTGTTCACATTCATTATTGCATAATAAATAGACAAACTTTGATAGTTTTAGCTACATGCAAACTAAACTGTGCTGCCTTTTGTGTTACCTCTGCTTTAAACTAGCTTATTGACTGTGCTTAATGAACCATGAATGTTGATTGCAGTTCCTCTTTCCTTCTGCAAAGATGCCCATAATATCTGTGGATCATCTGGCTAGTCACAAGTATGTTACTCAGATGTAGACCATTTCTTGGTTGAACAGTAAGTGCCCTTTTATTTTCTACGTTTTCAGCAAATGTTACTCTGAAGTGTTGAATTCTTATTTGTGCAATTTAGTTTAGTTTAGAGATACAATGTCCAAGCAGTCCAACCATCACCTATACACTCTTTGGGATGTGGGAGGAATCCGGAGCACCCGGACGAACCCCGTGTGGTCACAGGGAGGGCGTACAGACTCCGGACAGACAGCACCTGTAGTCAGGATCAAACCCAGCTCTCTGGCGCTGTAATGCAACAACTCCAGCACTGCGCCATTGTGCCACCCTCTGGCCCTCCAGGCAAGTGGAGAGTACGCCATCACTCTCCACACTTGTGCCTTGTAGATGGTGGGCAGTCATTGGGGAGCGAAGAGAGGTGTTGATTGATTAGAAGACACAGCATAGAAACAGGCCCTTTGGCCCACCCAGTCCACACCGACCCTCCATCACCCGTTCACACTAGTTCTACGTTATCCCACTTTCTCATCCACCCCCTACACACTAGGGGCAATTTACAGAGGCCAATTAACCTACAAACCCACACGTTTTCGGAATGTGGGAGGAAATGTGGAGACCAATATATGAACAGTGGATGGAGTAAGTTTGAGGATTGGATGGTCTCCATTTCCTACATAGTCCTATTGATTCAGCCCACACGGTCACGGAGAAAAATTGCTAACTACGTACTGACAGCAGCCGTAGTCAGGATCGAACCCGGGTCTCTGGCGCTTCAAGACAGCAACTCTACCGCTACGCCACCGTGCAGCCCCCACCTATTGAACTTGAGTTTGTCTTGATTGTATTTATGCATCTCTTTGGATAGTATGCAAACCAAAGCTTTTCACTGTACCTCGGTACACGTGACAATAATAATAAACTAAACTAAACCAGTATAAAGGGCGGCACAGAGATGGAGCTGATAGAGCTGCTGTCTCACATCTCAGGAACAGTTCTTTCCCTCTGTTAACAGACCTCTGCTACCATCCTGCTGTTAGCTAGGGTACTGTCTGATTCACCTCTACCCCATTGAACACATTGGACTTTGTCTGTGGAACTGATGCGCTACAATGCTGAGAACTACATTCTGCACTCTGTATCTTCCCCTTTGCTCTACCTACTGTATTTGAGTTTGACTTAATTGTATTTATGTATCGTATTATCTGATCTGATTGGATAGCATGCAAAACAAGCTTCTCAATGTACCACATGACAATAATAAACCTAAACCTGTAGGGTAAACTATATACATAGAACATGGAACAGTATAGCACAGAATAGCACAGTCGGCCCATAATGTTAGCACGCAAAACAACACTCTTCACTGTACCTTTCTACATGTGATGATAATAAATCTACCCTAAACCTTTTATTTTATTCGGGGCTTGTGATAACCCAAAGGAATTTTTAAGCGATATTTCCCCTGATCAATTCTGTAGAAGCCATTGGTGTGTGGTTTCCATGGAGATGCGCTGGCACACGGCTCATCAGTATGTACACTCGTTCATTTTCTTCCAAAGTCTGGAATAAATGAAAGCTGGACCATTGTGGGCCCCACCTTTCCTTGATCATCGCTGCTGGCTTTAATTTGCCCTTTTGCATACTTTTCATACCTTTGTTCTTTGTACATTTTCATATTTCTATTTTCCCTCTCACTTGACTCTCAATCTGAAGAAGGATCTCGACCCGAAAAGGCACTTATTCCTTCTCTCCAGAGATGCTGCCTGACCCACTCGCTAAGTTACTCCAGTAATTTGTGTTTGTATCTTATGTGTAAACCAGCATCTGCAGTCCCTTCACATCGTATCAGACATGGTTTTGATTCCACCCCAACCCTCACGCTCACACCTCATGGGAGACCAGAATTTTAATTTGTAACCATCAATTTTTTTAAAAATTGAAGGTTCATGTTTTGGATGTTCAGTGTGATTTTAAGTGAATTTATTTTTGTTACAAATGTAATGTTTGGTATTGATTTATTAATGTCACGTGCACTGAAATATAATGAAATTTTTTGTTTTGAGTGCCATCTTGTCAAATCATACCTGAGTAGAACCTTCCCTGGGACCAGTACGCAAAGAGTCATCACTTTCTGGCATCATAGAACAAAGAACAGTATAACACAAATACATACAGGCCCATCAGCCCACTCTGTCTGTGCCAAACTTGATGCCAAGACAAAGCTTTATCTGCCTGCACATGATCCATTCCCTTCCATTTCCTGCATATCCATGTGCCAATCCAAAAGCCTCTTAAACACCACAATCCTCTGCCTCCACCACCACCCCCGGCAGCGTGTTCCAGGCACCTACCGCCTCTGGGTAAAGAAAACTTGACCCACACATCTCCTGTAAACTTTGGCCCTCTGACCTTAAAGCTATACCCTGTAGAATTTGATATTTCCACCTGGGGCACAGGTTCTGACAGTCTACCATATCTATGTTCCTCATCATTTTACATGATTATATCCAGTCTCCCTTCAACCTCTGGCCTCCTGTTGATGTGTGGGTGCAGGCTCGCTGGGACCTCTGCTCATGGGGCTTTGATCTGCCTCTTTTTCTGGTTTAGAGATACAGTGCGGAAACTGGCCCTTCGGCCCACAGAGTCCGCGCCGACTAGCGATCCCCGCACACTAACGCTGCCCTACAAACACTGAGGACAAAGCTTTGGAGTGTGGGAGGAAACCGGAACACCCGGAGAAAACCCACACAAGTCACGGGAACAACATACAAACTCCGTACAGACTGCAGACTTCCGTGTTCAGGATTGAACCCGGGTCTCTGGCTCTGTAAGGCAGCAACTCTACAGCTGCCTCTCAATGCGCTTGGGGGAAAGCTGCCCAAATAACGTTGGTCAAAGCTGAAGTGTCACCTTGTTTGTTTTTCTCTCTCTCCAGATCAGCGTGAAGAGACAGTGTGCAGGGAAGCCATTACACAGCAAGGGTCAACGGCTATTCTGTATATACCACCATCCACCCAACAGTCCACCCATAGTCCTCCCTCCCTTCCTCGAACGCAAACCTTTCCACCTTCGGCATGCTAACAAAATGGAAATATGGTCATCCAGAACGAGACAAACAGAGAAGAGAGTTGCACACTGAGGCTTGTGTGGCCTTGTCTGTTCCACTGAGAATACAAGCTAAAGGGAACCGCAGCTATTGCCCGGCATACAACGTTATTTGCCTTTCCTCAACGCCGTGTCTCACGCCGGCTCGGGAAGACAATGTGCATTGATGATGCATTACGAACACCTCTCCTCTTCCCCCTCGACCCATCCATCACCCACACCCTACCCACCCCATCCACCCTCAGTGGAAAGGTAAACTCTGATGTACACTTTAGTATACAGTATATACTGGTTCGCCTGCAAAGCATTCAGATCATTTTGGTGTTAGGTTTAAATGGTTTTCCTACAAGTTTACAAAAGTGGAAAAAAAAAAGTGAAAAAAAACCCCAAAAATAGTGCACCTTGTATTTAAAAGAAATACTATTTTCCCATTTTCACTAAAAATCAATTGTGCATGTACAGTGATCTGTGTTATGGTTATATTCTCAAGAGACTGAAGAGTGTTTGTTGATCATATGCACCGGATTTGAACAGGAACCATGAAATTCTTACTGGATTGTAAGAACGATTTGAAGAGGCAATGGACAGATGAATGTTTTGGGCAACACATAAGTACAAACCAAGTCTGTTCTTTCTTTAAAGCACATTGTAGCTTTAAATACTGTGTCGTAAATATGTTGGAGGTACATGTTAAGTGCCATTCGAATCTGTACATCTAACCCTAAAGTATTATTCCTGCAGTGTTAAAGCATTTATCCGATTCAGTGTATTTCAAACTTGCTCAAGTGAGTTGTGTTACCTTACACCCAGATCCCTCTCAGAAATGGCATCTTCACTCCAGAGTGAATATCATAACACGATGAAAATGATAACTTACTTTTTGTTTAGTAAAAACAATCATTGTAAACCATTGATGCACATTAATAATATTCATCAGAGATATTAATCATGAAAAAAAAAGACAAGATGATCATGATGTTATCAATTACCAGTATTGCCATTCCTCGTTGATGCCATACTTGTTCATGCAATCAACTCTACAAAGTGAAAGCATTTATCTTGCAATTCATTGCCAAATAAGGTGCCATGCCTCAGAGACTTGGAAAGGTGACCCATGTTTCTGTGCCGTTTTAATTTGCCCCAAATTATTTTGTGTCCCAAAGCAAAACCTGAAGTCAAGTAAGACTATAAAACTATCTCTAAATGGAGATTAAAAAAAAGAATTGCTCTATGCTGAATGTCACTGCAGTCACACACTTTACAGTCAAGACAAAGTTATGGAGAGTGACTCTAAACTAGATTACCTTAAGGTCGAACGAAGCACTGTCATAAAATGCATGATAAACCAAAATATTAATGTTTGTTAAAAGTAGTACCAGGGTGGGATATGTATCTGAGTGAATTTTATATGTGACTTTTTTTCAAAGTAATTGCATTTAGCCTTAGAAAGCTTAGGAAAAAAACAAAAAAAAAACTATTAGTTGTGTATTTTTAATGGTCCATCCAAAGGAATTACTTTATTACTTTGTTTTCCCGATAGGAATCTTTTTTTTCTCTTCAAGGCTTGATAAAGTGGTTTTAGTAGAGCTCTGTACAGCAAAAAGATGGATTAGTTATTGTCGTGGGCCCAGAGGTGCTTGAAGTATCCTCATCGAGATGGAAGAGGCACAAGTTTATTTTCTGAATTGTTCATTCTCTCCATCCGAGCTCACTGAAAAAGTTTTATTTTTTAAGATAGAAATTGAAAGGTGTACTTGGTAGTTTTAAAAAGGGGTTGTTGCATTGATTTTATTGATTGTATTGTACATCTATTAAAGCCTTAGATTATATATTACGGGTTGAAACCCATTTTAAGTGTTACTTCAAAACCCTGTTAAGGAGCACATAGATTTCACTTGTTGCTCTAGTATTTACATACTAGGACTTTATTTTAATTCTTTAAGTTTGTAGTCTCTTTCATATAATATTAGATTTGTTTTAATTTTTTAATATGTTTAAATGTCTGATATTATTTTCATATTTTAGTTAGTAGATTATCTCTTAATTCATTTATTGGAAGTCACAGATAAAAAGATTTCCAAAAGATTTTCTTTTTGACAAAGTGATGTTTTTTTCCCCTCTCTTTCACTCTCTCC
Organism: Rhinoraja longicauda; assembly: GCF_053455715.1. Taxonomy (NCBI): domain Eukaryota; kingdom Metazoa; phylum Chordata; class Chondrichthyes; order Rajiformes; family Arhynchobatidae; genus Rhinoraja; species Rhinoraja longicauda. The sequence goes on from NC_135965.1 coordinate 20,279,333, forward strand.
ACCCCTTTTCAAAATCGTGTAATGTCATTTAATTATCCGTCATAGTACAATAACATAAAGAATTGACTATAGTTTACTGATTCGTGATTCTCAAGCATCAATCATCGTTACTTTTACCATTCAGAGAACAAAGAACTTTTATATGGATATCTTACAATGATCATTTCATTGTGAAGTTTGAGGTTATGTTGTTGCTATAGCAACAATCCTGGCAGACAGTTCCATAATGTTTAGAAGATTACCTTTGTTTGTAATTATAGTCATTATGAAAATCTCTAGATCCTAGATATTAGAACTGAAAATTATTTTCTACTGTAATCATTTGAGAATAGTAAAATATTGTTTGTTGGGTATATTTTAATCTCCCTCATCTAAATATCAGACCTTCATTAAATAGGAGATGCATAATCAATTGATCAAGAGATTTTTTTATGTCATGAATTCAAATATTAATCAAAGCTTACTTATAAGAAAAGAGAATTAATCTGAATTATACATGCAGACACTTGAGGGTTTGATTATGCTGCAGTTTTGGAAATAAGCAAGTTAATCGGTCCTACGGGAAAAGTTGACTTTTTGCACTTCTGTATATAGTCAAGAAGAAGGATACCTGTAAAATAGTAAGATCTTATTTTGAATAAAAAAAATGTCTATAATAACAAGGAATTTTGTTAAGGTCATTAAAACGACAGGCTGAACAAAAATAAAAAATGCTAAAAAAAAAGCTTGCAAAAATTAAAAAAATGTTAATGGGCACAGAATTAAGCACTTGGTAACTAACGTGTCCCTTCAGCCGCCTGCTCCCCTCAGATGAAACAGGCAAAATATTGCTTTGCTTTAATGTGAGCAGCTTGTAGTTTGCCAGGATTTTTTTCAGCTAGAACGATAAACATCCTTCTGAGATCATTGGGGAGACAACAATGTGGAGCTGGGTTCTAATCCCACCTCCAGCCACTCACAAAATAGGCAGGATTGGGCCCTGTGTTTTTTTAAAATTATTTTCCCCAAATGCCCACAATAACTTACTCACCCATCCCCCCAACCCCGCACCCATTGCTCTCCTCCCTCCCATCTCCCACCACCCACCAGTCAATTTTGCTCTTTGGATAAAGTTGGGAGCTGTCCAGTGGGAAAGTAGGTGGAGAACAGGTGTGGAACAATTCCTACTTGATCCGATGGGAATTGAGAATTCCTACGTGACCAGGGAGGAATTGTGAATTCCTGCCTGATCATGGGAATTGGGGAATACCTGGCCAATCCAATGGGAATTGAGAATTCCTGGCCAACTCCGGCAAGAATTCTTGTCCGATCCAGCGGGAATATGGAATTGGCTGGCGGACTTGGTTTAGCATTGCATTTCCCCACCCCACCCCACCCCACCACTACCACACATTGGCCTAGTCTCATTTCTTCCCACTCGCCCCCCCCCCAACATCCCTCCAACACAAAAAGTACCAGCCCCTCCCACCCCACCCCACACTCACTCACCCATGAGTGACCATGTTACACAGGCTTAACACCCCATTGCCATCTTCACCAACCAGGCAGGCATTTCAATTACCAACGTCAATAATTTTCACTCCGCACCCGACCACAGAAAATACCAAACTCCTGACAAAACACACCTACTGCATGATTTAGAAGTTCTTTTTTATAAATATTTTAAAAAAGGAGAAAGTACAGTTTAAAAGTATGTATTTTAGTCTTATCAAGAACAGGTTCTGTATATGGATTTTGATGGTGTTACTTCTAATGGAAAGTAAAAATTGAATATATATATATGAATATATATCAAACTGGCTCCCCAGGTTCATTTTAATGACTATGTGTCAATGTCAGTTTAATCATGGAGAGATCATCCAAACAGCAGATGCCCACATGACTTTATTGCTCTTATAATTTCTGTTCCTTTTTGCAGTTGAGTCTATACTTTTGTTTTTAATGATTCAAGTCTTTTTGTTTTCTTAAACAAAAAAATGATACCACTATGTATTGGATAAACCAAATATTGGCCAGGTTCTCTTTTTGTTTGTCCTGCCACCACCCCCTTTTATTTATTTTTTAAACAGTGTCTGGAAACCAGGGTCAAATTTTGTTCTCCGTTGCACACCCAAAGTGATCAAGGTTTTTTAATTGCATTGATTTCTACTGAAGTCGTTGTAACTGTAGATTCACGGTGCATAAAGTGCACTGGTGAACATGTAGAGCACGGACAGAGGGCTAACTGTGACCCTGGTAGAGAGGGAAAGGCAATGTTTGGAGTAGATGCAGGGGGAGAAGAAGTGAAGGAAGTGAGGAGGGTCAGAGGGTAGAAAACCAAACGGATATTTGGAACCTGCACCACTTCACTTTTGTTCAGTGGTGTGGTGGAGTTACAAGACCCACAGTCAAAGTACTGCACTATTGATTCAACCATACGGGTTTCAATCCCATCACACCAACCGCAGAATGTAAATTCAATGGACTAATTAGATCTGGAATTCGAACCAAAAAGCCAATCTCAATTTAGGGCGGCACACGGGCGCAACGGTAGAGTCGTTGCCTTACAGCGCCAGTGACCCAGGTTCGATCCTGGCCTGGGATGCTGCCTGTGCAGAGTTTGCACGTTCTCCCTGTGACCGCGTGGGTTTCCTCCGGGTGCTCCGGTTTCCTCCCACATACCAAAGATGTGCGGGTTTGTACATGTAATTGGCTTCTGTAAATTGTCCCTAGTGGGTCGGATAGAACTAGTGTACGGAATGATCATTGGTCGGCGTGGACTCGGCAGGTCGATGGGCCTGTTTCTACGTCGTATCTCTACATGAAACTAAACTGGAAGCAGACAGCCCACGACCAGATCATTGTAAACACCCATCTGATTTACTAATGACTTTGGGGAAGGATATTTACAATCCATACCTGTCCTTTATCCATCACTAAACTCGCTCAACAACCTCCTCACTTCATTGAAATAGAGATGAACAGCAAACGCTGATATAACCAGCAATATTCGAGTCCTGTCAACCTTTTTTTTTTTTAAATGCCCACTCAATAATTTTAACGTTTTTTTCAAAGTTTGGACGAAACGTCCATTGGAATTTGGGAAGATTGTGTCCAAATTGCAAGGCCATAACTACAGCTGCCAAAAGGACAGAAGCTTGGTTTTATGATTGTGTAATCACAGGCTTTCTTTTTATTTTGATGTTTTCCTGCTTATAGTTGCCGATATAGTATACTTTGTCCTTGGCTGCCAATTGTTTTATTATTATTACTGCTATATCTTTGATTCTTGCTGTATGGAATTAAAAAAAAATAAAGATAAAATTACCAACCAAAAAAAGGAAGCAAAATGGTCTGCGTTTGTCTCTGCAGTCTTTTTATTAATGGTAAAATTAAGCTTTGAGTCATAGTTACACAGCGTGAAACAGGCCATTCGGCCCAACTTGCCCACACCTACCAACATGCCCCATCTAAACCAGTTCAACCTGCCTGCGTTTGGTCCGTATCTCTCTAATCCATCTTATCCATATACCTGTCTAAAGGTTTTTAAAAATATTATGATAGTACCTGCTTCAACTATCTCTTCCACCAGCTCGTTCCATACCCCTACCACCCTTTATGTAAAAAGGTTTCCCCTCAGGTACCTATTAAATCCTTACCCCTTACTTTGAACCTATGCCCTCTGGTTCTAGTTTCTCCTACTCTGGGTAAAAGACTACATTCCTCTCATGATCTTATACTCTATAAGATCACCCCTCATCCCCCAGCTCTCCAAAATAATAGTCCTAGGCTGCTCAACCTCTCCCTGTAGCTCAGGCCCTCAGGTTCTGGCAACATCCTCGTAAATCTTTTCTGCACTCTTTCTTTCCAGCTTAACAACTGAAAAAGCTAATGTGCCCCAGAATCAAGAGCGCTTAATTGCCATATGAACGGCAAGAACAATAAAATTCTTACTTGCATGTGCTTAACAGACCTGCAAAACAATACATAATATATAATAAAGAAACTTTCAATAAATGAATAACCACACTAGACTTTAGAGATACAGCGCGGAAACAGGCTCAACGAGTTCGCGCCTATCAGCGATCACCCCATATACTAACACTCCTACACACTAGGAACAATTTATAATTTTTAAAGAAGCCAATTTGCCTACAAACCTGCACGTATTTGGATTATGGGAGGAAACCGGAACACCCAGAGAAAACCCATGCAGCCACAGAGTGAACGTACAATCTTCATACACTCAGCACCCATAGTCAGGATCGAACCCAGGTCTCGGGTGCTGTAAGGTAGCAAGTAAGTTCAACCACCTATTCTGCATCTTAGAGTCATAGATTCACACAGTGGAGAACCAGCCCCTTCAGCCCAACTTGCCCATACCGACCAGCATGTCCCATCTAAACTAGTCCCACCTGCCCACGTTTGGCCCATATTCCTCTGAATCTGTACTATCCATGTTCATGTCTAATTGTTTCTTAAATGTTGCAATAGTTCCTGCGTTAACTGCCTCTTTCAGCAGCTCGTTTCATATATCCACCACCCTCTGTGCAAAAAAAGTTACAAAAGAGGGGAATGGAGAGAGAGGGAATGCAAGGATTTCTTAAAACTATAAACTAGACTTGATTCTGGGTTGTTCTTAAAGTTCTGCACTTTATGACTGTGCCACCAGAGGGAGCAGGGCTCCTCACCAACATCCCCACACCACAGGGTAAAGGAGGACTGGTGCTGAGTGGAGCCTTTTCCCTCCGTCGCTAACACAAGGACTGCGTACTTTGGCAATGCCAAATCAGACCATACACACACATGAACAAGCACACACACACAGATACACACACAAACTGATACAAACACACAGATACACAAACACACACAGATGGATACACAGACATACACTTGGACACACACAGATACACACATGAATACACAAGGACACTTGCACACATATGGATACACACAGACACATAGACATACACATAGACACGCATACACATGTACATACACATGGACATAGGCAGCTTCAAGTTTCTGGGCACTCACATTTCGGAGGACCTCACATGGTCCACTAACACCGCTGCGCTGGTCAAGAAGGCGCAGCAACGACTGTTCTACCTAAGAACACTGAAAAAGTCTGGTCTGCCCCAACAGCTGCTGACGACCTTCTACCGCTGCACCACAGAGAGCATCCTAACACATGGATGGTATCTCAGCTGCACGGAGGCAGAGAGGAAAGCTCTTCAGTAGGTAGTCCATAGAGCTCAGAGGACTATCGGAACACAGCTACCAGCCTTGGAGGGCATCTACAACACGATGCCTCAGAAAATCCACCAGCATTCACAGAGACTCTTCACACCCCTGCAATAGTCTGTTCGAAATTCTACCATCGGGCAGACGCTACAAGGCCTTCTACGCCTGCACCTCCAGACTCAGGAACAGCTTCATCCCCAGGGCCATAGCTGCTATGAACCGGTCCTGCTGAGCCAGATGGTCACATCGCACAGTGAACCGGCACAGACCTACTTGAACTTTACACTGTTTTAAACTCTTTCTAATTTGTTTCACTGGGTTGTATAAATTTATACTGATTAGCTAATTAATTTATTGCATCGTATGAGAGGCGCATTCCCAATCTTCTTGTACCCCTGTACAATGACAATAAAGATATATTGTATTGTATTGTATTGTATTGTATTGTATTGTATGCACATGCAAAGACACATACATACAGATATACACAGACATATAGATACTCATAAGCACACAGATACAGTACACAAAGATGTACACACAGCCATCATGTACAAAATCTCACTCGCAAAAATGCACACACAAAGACATGCACACACAAACCCATAGATCGATGCATGCACAGGGACACACACACACACACACAATGGAAACACACATGGAAATACTCACACATACAAATGCTCATACATACACATGCACATGTTGGCATACATATTCTCACTTGATCACAAATAAAAAGACACACATGCACATGCATTCATAGAATCACACACTTGCGGACGCACGCGCAGGTACATATAGACAGACATACATGCAAATAGACACCAATTCATACACACACATCTACAGGCACATAGAAATGCACAAAATGTACACACATACAGTATCCTGCATACATCCACTGACAAAGACACAAGCACTTACAAAAACATGCACAAAATCACTCGAATACAGGAAGACATAGATACACACACACACACACACACTTCTAAACCTCTTGCCTGAAAGTGTGAAAACGCATTTCCAGATTCAACGACAGTTTCATCCCAGCTGTTATTGTTGTATTTTGTATATTAATTTGTTACATTGTAACTGCTGTAATCATTATTAGCCATTTAAATTTAACAGCGTAGGCATTCTTTATACTCTAGTACATTGCAACTGTCTGTAAACTTGTTACATTTGGATGAAAGATAATGGTGGCAGATAAGGAAAGACATAGGCCTTGGGGTGATGGATGGATCTGAGGGATGGACTAGCAGGGAAATAAGGGTGGCGAAGTATGAAGGGATGTGAGCATTGAGATAAGGATATATTACTGAATGGGATTTAATGGTGGCAGGACAGACGGGTGACAGCAAAGAAATGAATGATTGAAGAAAGGAGTGTGGGTATGAGGTAATGTAAAGAAGATAAGGTTTGGAATAATCCTATTTAAAAAAGCTGCCCGATACTAAGTGGGCAGTCAGGTGGTTGGCTTCCTGATTGTTCCAGCTGTTGTTTGCAAATAAAGGCTTTCTAACTTCTCAAAGAATTCTCCGTGTCGCCTGCCTTAATTTTGAAGATCAGGGAACCACATTATCAGGCGTCTGAACCATCCTACCAACAACTAAAGAGCAGTCCTGAGCTATTATCTACCTCATTGGAGACCCTCATACTATCTTTGCTCAGACTTTACTGGACTTTAATAACTAAACGTTATTCATGATATTCCCTTTATCATGTATCTGACACTGTGGACGGCTCGATTGTAAACATGTATTGTCTTTCCACTGAATGATTAGCACACAAAAGCTTTTCTCTGTACCTTGTGACAATAAACCCAAACTAAACATATCACTACACACACATACATCCCAAACCCAGACATACATACAAAATGACTAAAAGGAAACACAGACACACTCATGAATCAAGATATTTGGGGGTGATCACAATCCTGCTCCCTCTCTCTAGTTTAGTTTAATTTAGTTTAGATTATAAATTCATGTTCATAAGCAGAATTAGGCCATTCAGCTCAAGTCTACTCCATCATTCAATCATAGCTGATCTAACTGTCTCTTTCAAAACCCCATTCTCCTGCCTTCTCCACATAACCTCTGACATCATTACTCATCAAGAATCTGTTAATCTCCAGCTTAAAAATATTCATTAACAGCCTTCACAGCCATCTTTAGCAATGAATTCCACTATTCGTTTTGGTTTAGTTTAGTTTAGTGTATTTATTGCCCTGTGCTCTGAGGTACAGTGAAAAGCTCTCCCTCTCTTTAAATCACTGTGCCTTTCCCCCTCTCCCTTTCCCCCTCTCCCTTTCCCCCTCTCCCTTTCCCCCTCTCCCTTTCCCCCTCTCTCTTTCCCCCTCTCCCATTCCCCCTCTCCCTTTCCCCCTTTCTCTTTCCCCCTCTCCCTTTCCCCCTCTCCCTTTCCCCCTCTCACTTTCCCCCTCTCCCTTTCCCCCCCTCTCTTTCCCCCTCTCCCTTTCCCTCTCTCCCTTTCCCTCTCTCTCTTTCCCCCCCTCTCTTTCCCCCTCTCTTTCCCCCTCTCCCTTTCCCCCCCTCTCTTTCCCCCTCTCTTTCCCCCTCTCCCTTTCCCCCTCTCCCTTTCTCCGTCCTCTTTCCCCCCCTCTCTTTCCCCCTCTCCCTTTCCCCCCCTCTCTTTCCCCCTCTCCCTTTCCCCCTCTCCCTTTCCCCCTCTCCCTTTCTCCGTCCTCTTTCCCTCTCTCTAAATCTCCGCGAACTTCTCCTTCTCCCTTTCTAAATCTCCGTGATCGTCTCTCTCTCTCTCTCTCTCTCTTTCTCCTGTCCCTTCTCTATCTATAAATGTCACACTATAAATAGGATGTCTATTCTCATTTCCTGCTTGGCACACATTCAGAGCAACACTTCCAAAACTACACATCAGGTTTCCCCATTAAACAGTGTTCCCTCCCGCAGGTGGTCACCTTAAGCCTCTCGTTCTTAAAGGGAAAAATAAGCCCAAACAGGAAGAAGAGTGAAAGATGTATCTAACTGTAATACTGCATAAATGTAAATGGCCTTTCCATATTGGGGTCCACACGTCACAGAAGGAGGTGTTAGAAATGAGAGCAGAAATAGACCTTCTTAGAGAGGTACAAAGGGCAGCACAGTGGTGCAGCGGTAGAGCTGCAGCCTCACAGCGCCAGAGACCCGGGTTCAATCCTGACTACAGGTGCTACCTGTACGGAGTTTGTATGTTCTCCCTGTGACCGCGTGGGTTTTTCTCTGGGTGCTCTGGTTTCCTCCCAAAGGAAGGTTGTAGGTTATTTGGCTTCTGTACAATGTCCCCAGTGTGTAGGATAACATAGAACTGGTGAAAGGATGATTAATGGTCGTCGTGGACTCGATGGGCCAAAGGGCCCGTTTCTATGCTGCATCTCTCAACAAGGAACTGCAGGTGCTGGGTTACAAAAAGATGACACAAAATGCCGGAGGAACTCAGGCATCATCTCTGGAGAACATGGGTGGGTGACGTTTCAGGTCTGGACTCTTCAGACTAATTGTTGAGGGGGGGGGGGGGGGGGGGGAATTCCCCCAATAGCCCAACATCTGCAGTTCGTTTTTATTACTAGAGCGGCACAGTGGTGCAGCGGTAGAGTTGCTGCCTTACAGTGCCAGAGACCCGGGTTTGATCCTGACTACGGGTGCTGTCTGTATGTTAGCACGTTCTCCCCTTGACCTGCGTGGGGTTTCTCCTGGGGGTCCAGTGTCTTCCCACACTCCAAAGATGTACATGTTTGTAGGTTAACTGGCTTCAGTAAAATTGTAAATTGTACCCATTGTGTAGAATAGACAATAGACAATAGGTGCAGTAGGAGGCCATTCGGCCCTTCGAGCCAGCACCACCATTCAATGTGATCATGGCTGATCATTCTCAATCGGTACCCCGTTCCTGCCTTCTCTCCATAACCCCCCTGACTCCGCTATCCTTAAGAGCTCTATCTAGCTCTCTCTTGAATGCATTCAAAGGCTTGTCCTCCACTGCCTTCTGAATAGTGCTAGTGTGTGGGGATCGATGGTCTGCGTGGACTCGGTGGCCTGAAGGGTCTGGGTTGTTTTTTTAAACGCGCTGTATCTCTAAACCAAACTAAACTAACAGGCGCTATAGGCACGGAAAGAGGAAATGACAAGCAAAAGTTAGTGGCGGATTCTTGCAGAGTGAGACAGAGGAAATTAAACTGAGGGAAATGGAAATGAAAAATGAATGTTACAAATATTTTGTGTTTCTCGTTCTAGGGGAGAAAATGGAAGGTCCTGGCCTCCCATCTACTGTCTTTAATTTTTTACAATCTTTAATTGCCATCTTTAGATTAAACTATCTTTAATCGGATTTATCTTGCACTAAATATTGTCCCCTTTATCTGCGTTACAGGGGATTATACCTTCATTCTTGTATTTCTCCAATCAGGAGAAACTCTTTGATCCAAAGCACAATTTGCAATGGAGGGGAGATTCGGGAGAGATAGGTTTGGAGGAAAGGTTAAGATTAGGTTAGGGGAAACGGAAATTAGACCAAGATGGAGAAGTCAGGATTAGTAAAGAAGGGTTGAGCACGTCATCACATGTTTTGCAGAGCGGATTTTCCCTGTATACAATGTTCGGACCACAGTTTGTTGAATTATCAACTTTAAGCTTCCACACACACACCTTGATGGATTACCTCTGTGTTGCAAAGGGAAAGTACTTAAATCAGTCAAGGTACCATTTGGGTAACGGTGATTAGTAAAGGTAGCTGACATTCCTTAAAGTCGGTTCGAGAATCAAGGCGAGTGTTAAACTGTTTCTAGTTCCCAGCCTGAAGAAGCTCCCAACCCCAGAATAATCAAGGACCAGCCTCGCCCCAGGGGACCATTCCCTCGTCTCCCCTCTCCCATCAGGCAAGAGGTACAGACGTGTGAAAACGCACACGTCCAGATTCAGGAACAGTCTACTCCCAGCTGTTATCAGGCAACTGAACCATCCTGTCCTGACCTACCATCTACCTCATTGGAGACTATCTTTAATTGGACTAGGCTAGACTAAATCTTGCACTAAACGTTATTCACTGCATCCTGCATCTGTCCACTGTGGACGGCTCGAATGGAATAATCTGTAGTCTTTCCACTGACTGGATAGCACGAAACAATAACGTTTTGCACTGTAACGGTACACGTGACAATAAACTAACCTAAACTAGACCCAAAATGTCACCTATCCATATTCTCCAGAGATGCCGCTGAGTTACTCCAGCACTTTGTGTCCTTTCTTTGTGTAAACCAGCATATGCAGTTCTTTGTCTCTAAATCCTGTATTGCAAAATCGATGTCTAATAGTCTCTCCTGGGGGAAGATAGAGGCTCGACCCGAAACGTCACCTATTCCTTCTCTCCAGAGATGCTGCCTGGCCCGCTGAGTTACTCCAGCATTCTGTGACTCTCGCCTGCCTCTCTCACTGGCTCTCTCTCTGGCTCTCTCTCTGGCTCTCTCACTGCCCCTCTCACTGAGTCTCTCACTGCCTCTCTCACTGAGTCTCTCACTGGCTCTCTCACTGAGTCTCTCACTGAGTCTCTCTCACTGCCCCTCTCACTGCCCCTCTCACTGCCCCTCTCACTGGCTCTCTCACTGGCTCTCTCACTGAGGCTCTCACTGGCTCTCTCACTGAGTCTCTCACTGAGTCTCTCTCACTGCCCCTCTCACTGGCTCTCTCACTGCCCCTCTCACTGGCTCTCTCACTGGCTCTCTCACTGAGGCTCTCACTGGCTCTCTCACTGGCTCTCTCACTGAGGCTCTCTCGCACTGTCTCCTTGCTGAAACGGCGAGGGCACTTGGATCCCAGCAGTGGAAAATCACCTGCGAATCGATGTAACATGCACTCCCTAGAAATCCTGAGGTTCGCGTTGAATAGCGTCAGGTCAGGCACCAACTCGTTAGATTCTGCGCCGCAGTGGCATGTGTTAATTGTCAGCGCCGCCAACAAGGAGCTAAGTTCGACAGATGGGTACTGAACAATCTGCGGTGATTTGTCAAAATCCTAATCGAGGAGGGAAGGGGTTGTTGAGACAAGCAGGTTTTATTTTGTCTGTCTGTGTCGGGGAAATTGTACCCTTGTTCTCCCTGTGCAAAAAGTTCAAGGGTTCACTGGTGTTAGTAATGTCCTGGATCTGAGACAACTACCGGGCGAGAAGCAACAGTGCGCCCCGTGATGTACTGAACAAGATTTGCCAGTCTTGCAGCGTTGTGGAGAGAGAGAGTGGCGGAGAGAGAGAGAGAGACAGAAAGAGACAGAGAGGTGGAGAGAGAGACACAGAGAGAGGGAGAGAGAGAGGGAGAGAGAGAGACGGAAAGAGACAGAGAGAGAGAGGTGGAGAGAGAGACAGAGACAGAGAGAGAGAGAGAGAGAGAGAGAGATCGCGCCCTGCCTGGAAATCAAGTAACAGCAAGTCTTCGAGTTCCTTATGAAACCAAACTCCCTTTGCAAAAAAACCTATGGTGACTTCACCCGGATCCTCTATCTCCTGGTAAGTTGTTTGATTAGCTGCCGACTGACTACACCGAGGTAGGTAGTTTTAATAGCTTACAACTTCGTTTCAGAACTCCCTCGCTAAAGAAGAGACTTCGACCTGAAATGTTCACGCAGTGCCCAGTTTCCACAGATGCTGCCTGACCTGCTGAATGTTGTCCAGTATTTTTATGTTTTTATTTCAGAGTTCCAGCGTCGTGGCCTTTTCTGAGTTGTGTTTTTTTCCATAGAAGTCTAAGCTCCTTTAAGAAGTTCATTACTACTAACAGCTGTAAACTAACCACTAGACTAAATTCACAGTATTACTAGTAACTTCCACCCTAAACCTCTAATTCACTTGGACAATCTCTGACACCTACTCTCCCCTTTCTCCATCTCTCTCTGTCTCCATCAAAGGGGACATACTACCGACTGGCCTGCATTACTAACCCACTAACTGGCACAACTAGCCTGTTTCAGGGTGGCATGGTGGCACAGCGGTAGAGCTGTTGCCTTATAGCGCCAGAGACCGATCCCGACTACTGCTGTCTGTACGGAGTTTGTACGTTTGCCCTGTACGTTTGCCGGGTTTTCTCCAGGTGCTCCGGTTTCCTCCCACACTCCAAAGACGAGTAGGTGAATTGACTTCTGTATGTTGTCCCTAGTGTGTAGGATAGAACTAGTGTATGGGATGATCGCTGGTCGGCATGGACTCGGTGGGCCGAAGGGCCTGTTTGCACGTTGTATCTCTACACTAAACTAAACTGGATGAATACAGCCACCAGGTCATTGTAAACACCCATTTGATTTACTAATGACCTTTCATGAAGGATATTTACCATCCTTACCTGTCCTATGTACATCACCAGACACTCTCAACAACCTCCTCACTTCAGACAAATCGAGATGAACAGCAAACGCTGATATAGCCAGCAATATTCGAGTCCTGTCAACATGCTTTTTTTTAAATCCCCACTCAATAATTTTAACGTTTTTAAAAAAGTTTTGACAAAATGACCATTGGAATTCGGGAAGATTGTGTCCAGATTCTGTAAATTGCTCCTAGTGTGTAGGATAGAACCAGTGTGAACGGGTGATTGCCGGTCAGTGCAGACTCTGTGGGCCGAAGGGCCTGTTTCCAAGCTGTATCCCTAAACTACTTTTCAGAAGTTCAAACCATCTTTGAAACATGGCATCCGACACAGTATTAAACTGTAATCAGAAAAATGTGGGGAAGCCTAAACATGGTTGAGTGAGTTACAAAGTGAGTTACGAAAGGGCCACCGTTTAAGAATAAGGAATAGGCCATTTAGAACTGAGATGAGGAAAAACTTTTTCAGTCAGAGAGTTGTGAATCTGTGGAATTCTCTGCCTCAGAAGGCAGTGGAGGCCAATTCTCTGAATGCATTCAAGGGAGAGCTGGATAGAGCTCTTAAGGATAGCGGAGTCAGGGGGTATGGGGAGAAGGCAGGAACGGGGTACTGATTGAGAATGATCAGCCATGATCACATTGAATGGCGGTGCTGGCTCGAAGGGCCGAATGGCCTCCTCCTGCACCTATTGTCTATTGTCTATAAAGCTTTGCAGATCTCAATGTAATGAAGTGCCCCACTGTGGGGGGATTGTTGACAATGAACTATGTGGCAGACCCATTGTTGGAGTGCTGTGTACACTTCTCCTTGTTCTGCTCCAAGAAGGATGTCATTAAACTGAAAAGGATGCCAAAAAGATTTCCGACAATATTACTGGGTCTGGTTTAGTTTATGTAGTTCAGAGATACAACGTGGAAACAACTGCTGCGGCCCACCAAGTCAATTATTTAATTATCGGAATCGGTTTATTAGTGTCATCTTTTAGTATGGTTTAGTTTAGTTTAGCTTAGAGATACAAGTGTGGAAATGGACCCGTCAGGCCACCATGTCCGCACCGACCAGCGTTTCCTGCACACGAGTTCTATCCTACACACGAGGGACTATTCACAGAGGCCAATTAACCTGCAAACCTGCACAAATTTGGAATGCGGGAGGAAACCGGAGCACCCGGAGGAAACCCACACGGTCATGGGGAGAATGTTCTCACTCCGCACAAACAGCACCTGTAGTCAGGATGGAACCCGGGTCTCTGGTGCTGTGAGGCAGCAACTCTGCGCCACTGGGCTGGCTCCTCCGTCTGGAGGGTTTGAGTTAGAAAGACAGGCTGATAAAACTGTGCTGTTTATTTCACCTGGAGTGCAGGAGGCGGAGGGGTGATCTTGTAGACGTTTATAAATCCATAAGGGCCATAGATAAAAAAAGTTGGCCACAATATTTTCTTCGGCATTGTAGAGTTGAAATCTCCAAGTTTAAGACAAGATGGAAACATTTTAAAAGGACCTTAGGGTCAATTTTTTTGCACAGAGGGTGGTGCATGTATGGAATGGGCCATCGGAGGAAGTACAATTCAATCATTTAAAAGCGGCGAGGAAAGATTTGGAGGGATATGGGCCAGGTACAGGCAAGGGGGACTAGCTCGGTTAGGCAGCTTGGCCGCCAGGGATGAGTCGGTTGGTAGGGCCTATTTCCGTGCTGTACAGTTGTATGATTGTACATCATCATGTGAATTATAATTCAAATTCACGAGTTCAGACTTTAGACTAGAGATACAGCACGAAACAGGCCCTTCAGCCCACTGAGTCTGTGCCAACCAGCGTTCACCTCGTACACAAACACTATCTTACACACGAGGGACAGTTTCCAATTTTACTGAAGCCAATTAACCTACAAACCTGCACGTCATTGGAATGTGGGAGGAAACCGGAGCACCTGGTGAAAACCCAAGCAGGTCACGGGGAGAACGTACAAACTCCGTACAGACAGCACCCGTAGTCAGGATCGAACCCGGGCCTCTGGCGCTGTGAGGCAGCAACACTACTGCTGTGGTGAGACCTGATCGAAGTATATTAAATTATGAGAGGCACAGTCAGGACTTTATTCCCAGGGTGGAAAAAAAACAATTGGTAGAGGGCACAGTTTTAAGGCTAGAGGGGAAATGTTTAGAGGAGATGTGCAGGATGTTGTTTTTACACACACAGTGGGGTGGTGGATGCCTGGCATGTGCTGCTGGGGGTGGAGGCAGATAGAACAGTGGCAATTAAGAGACTTTTGGATTGGCAAATGGATATGCAGGAACAGGAGGGGCTGGATAATGCGCATGGAGATAAAAGTTGGTCTTGGCATGATGTTCAGCACAGGCATTGTGGGCCGAAGGCTGAAGGTCATGTTCAGCACAGGCATTGTGGGCTGAAGGTCATGTTCAGCACAGGCATTGTGGGCCGAAGGCTGAAGGTCATGTTCAGCACAGGCATTGTGGGCTGAAGGTCATGTTCAGCACAGGCATTGTGGGCTGAAGGTCAAGTTTGTCTAATACAGAATACAGAATACAGAATAGCTTTATTTGTCATTCGTTTTACCGAAGGAGATTACTTTGCCAGCAGTACAAAAAAACAAAAAACACAAGACACACAACCCCAACACAAACATCCATCACACTGACTCCAAACACCCCCTCACTGTGATGGAGGCAAAAAAACTTTCTCTCTCTTCCCCCGTGCCCCTCCCACGGACAGACAGCTCGACCCCTACCGAGGCCAGCCCCCGCAAGGTGATGGAAAGTCCCCGCGGCCGAGCCGCACCGGGCGATGTTGAATCCCGCGGCCGTACCGGGCGATGGAAGGCCCCGCGGCCGAGCCGCACCGGGCAATGGAAGGCCCCACGGCCGAGCGTCGCCCCGAGGAAGAGACCTAAAAAAAGAAAGATTTCCCACACTCCCCCCCCCCCCCCCCCACACATACACAACCAAAAACAAAACACCCCAACACCAACACACAAAAAAAAAAGGACAAAGGACAAACAGACTGCCAGCGAGCCGCAGCCGTTAGGCGTCGCCACACGCCACAAGTATTGTTCTATGTTCTATTCAGGTTGTGCAAATTAAGGAGGAACACTGATATTTATTAATGTGTAGTGAGGAGGTGCAGATGCTGATTTACACCGAAGATAGACACCGCGAGTGGTAGTTCTACTCAATAACCAAAGTCTGTCGTCTGTTTTTTGCTCTGGTTTATTTTCACCCACATGTTTAGACCGTAATGTTGTATTCTTATTGTTTTGATGTGTTTATGCTTTATTCTTAATTGTTAACTGTGTGTTTGTGTTGTCATTTGTGAGCGGAGCACCAAGGCACATTCCTTGTATATGCACATACTTGGCCAATAAACCTTTTCATTCATTCATTCACTCATTCATTCATTCATTCATTCATTCATTCATTCATTCATTCATTCATTCATTCAAAATGCTGGAGTAACTCAGCGGGTCAAGCAGCATCTCTGGAGAAAAGGAATATGTGATGTTTCGGGTCGAGACCCTTCTTCGGACCGTTTGAAGAAGGGTCTCGACCTGAAACGTCACCTATTCCTTTTCTACAGAGATGCTGCCTGACCCGCAGAGTTACTCCAGCATTTTGTCGCTATCTTTGATATTTATTCATCTCACATGTGCATTTCTGCATCCTATGTGCGTGACTGCCCCTACTGACTACCTTCACATAAGTGAATGCCAGTGTGTGGATAAGGTGTGATTGCTTGTCTTAGCTTGTGATGTTGAAACTGGATTCAGAAAAATGAATTCAAATATCTTGTACCGTAAACAGCACAATTGGTTTTGCGGGGACAGAGGTTAATGATTGAAACGTTGCCAGCTACATCTCCTCTCAGCCCTTTGTTCTTTAGTTTGTCTCACAGCAACTCTTTTGGCCTTGCACCTTCACCCCACATTGCACTTATTTTTTCCAATCGTTCACCCGATGACCTGTCTCGTCTGTTATTTCTTCCTTGCTTAATATATCCCCGGTTCCTTTCATGGAGGGCCTGATTCATACAGCTCAGAATTAGGCCCTTCCGCCTAGCTCATCACTGCCGACCAAGATTGATTACCCATCTACGCTAGCCCCATTGGCCAGCGTTTGCCCCATATCCCTCTAAACCTTAGACAGACAAAAAGTTGCGGAGTTACTCAGCAGGTTAGGCAACATCTCTGGAGAAAAAGGATGGGTGACATTTCGGGTCGAGACCCTTCTTCAGACTCAACTAGGGAACAATGAAGTTTGGAGGAGGTGGAGGGCAGCTGGGATTCTGAAGAAGGGTCCCAACCCAAAAGTCCACCCATCCTTTCTCTCCAGAGACGCTGTCTGGCCCTCTGAGTTACACCAGCACTTTATGTCCATCTTTGGTATAAACCAGCATCTGCACTTCTTTGTTTCTACATTCCCTCTAAACCTTTCCTATCCATGTACCTGTCCAAGTGCAGAAGCATAAATGATGGATAACACTCTTGATGTGATAAATCTAACTGTTCCTGTGCTTGTGCAGGTGTTGTTATTGCTGGATGGCTGTGTGAGGTCCCATGAAGGAGAGCTATGGGATGGGAAACAATGGTGTCCTGTGCCGTCAACAAGGACTTTGAGACGTACTATCTGCCCATCATGTACATTATCGTCTTTGTCACCGGATTCATCGGCAACAGTGTTGCCCTCTGGATGTTCATCTGTCACATGAGACCTTGGAGCAGCATCACCATCTACATGTTCAACCTGGCCCTGGCTGACATCTTTTACATCTTCTCCTTGCCCCTTTTGATATTTTACTACCTCCAGGGAAGTGACTGGATCTTCGGAGAGCTCCTGTGCAAGCTCCAGCGGTTCATCTTCCACGTCAACCTGTACGGCAGCATCCTGTTCCTGACCTGCATCAGCGTCCACAGGTACACGGGGGTTGTCCACCCCATGAAGTCGCTGGGCAGGCTGAAGAAGAAGTCGGCCATCATTGTGTGCGTGTGCGTGTGGATCACCGTCTTGGTCGGCATCTCCCCCATACTTTACTTCTCCAGAGCACAGGAGAAAGCTCGAGCCACACATCCGGACACCAATAAGACAACCTGCTTCGACACCACGTCTCAGGAGCTCCTGAAACCCTACTTCATCTACAGCATGAGCACCGGCTTCTTTGGATTCTGCATCCCCTTTGCCACCATCTTGGTTTGCTACGGTTTCATAGTGAAGGCGTTGAGATCGAACGATATGAAGACTCTCATCCGGGGCAAGTCCGTGCGTCTGGTCATCATTGTGTTGACCGTCTTCACCATCTCCTACCTGCCCTTCCACGTCATGAAGAACCTAAACCTTCAGTCCAGACTCTATTACCAAGGGCTAGACAATTGTGAGTGGAACAGAAGGGTCTACGCCATGTATCAAGTGACCAGAGGTCTGGCCAGCCTCAACAGTTGCGTGGACCCTATCCTGTACTTCCTGGCAGGAGATACCTTCAGGAGGAAACTTACAACCAGAGCCTTGAGAGTGGTCAGTCGGATTGATACCATGGTGTAAGAAACTTTAAAGACACAAAGGTTCAGTCACAAGATGTTGGGGGTTCCCCATTAATCTACAACTTGTAACAAGTATCGAGTATAGTAGATAGACACAAAGTGCTGGAGTAACTCAGTGGGTCAGGCAGCATCTCTGGAGAAAAAGGATGGGTGACGGTTTGGGTCAGAACCCTTCTTCAGACTTATTGAATACAGAGGTTGGGAGGTCATGTTACAGTTGTATAGGACACTGATGAGGCCACACTTAGAGTGTCACATTCAGTTTTGGTCACCGTGTTATAGGAAAGATGTTGTCAAGCTGGAAATGAGGAAGATTTACGAGGATGTTGCCAGGATTCAAGGGGCTGTGCTATCGGGAGAGGTTGAGCAGGCTAGGACTTTTTTCCTTGGAGCACAGGAGGATAAGGTGTGATCGTGTAGAGATTTATGAGATCATGAGAGAAATAGATAGATTGAATGCACAGTCTTTTACCTAGATTAGGGGAATCGAGAACAAGAGGGCATAGTTTTAAGGTGAGGGGGGGGAGGATTTAATGGGAATTTGAGGTGCAGCCTTCTTTACACAACAAGGGGTGGGTGTGTGGAACGAGCTGCCAGAGGAGGTAGTTGAAGCAGGTACTATCACAACGTTTCAGAAACATTTGGATGTACTTGGATAGAATAGGTTTAGGGGGATATGGGCGATCCACGGGCAGGTGGGACTAGTGTAGATGGGAATGTTGGTCGGCATGGGCAGGTTGGGCTGAAGCACCTGTCTCCACGCTGTTTGTCTCTGTGAGTAGAGATATTTCTATTGGCTTCCTCTAGAGAGCTAACGGAGAAAACAGGAGTTGGATGGGATATTGGGAGAGTGGGCAAAAGCTCAGCCCGCACGGTAGAGTTTAGTCACCTTTGTTAATGGTAGGACTGGTAGGTACTGAATTTTGTGCCAAAGAGCAGATCAGGGAACATGGAGCTTCATGTAGGATGAAGTTACAGAGACAATAGGCCATCAAGCAAGCCAGGCACAAAGCTGAGAACTAAACTAAACTAAACTAAATTAAAGTACACTAGTGTGAATGGTGGATTGTTGATTGGCGCGGACGGCGGCCGAATGGCCTTTTTCCAAGCTGTATCTCTGTACTAACCTAAGCTTTAGACTGTCGAGATGCAATGAGGAAACAGTCCCTTCAGCCCACGGAGTCCACGCCAACTAGCGATCACCCTTAAAACTATCTTACACACTAGGCATAATTTACAATTTTACCAAAGCCAATTAACCTACAAACCGGCACATCTTTGGAGTGTGGGAGGAAACCGGAGCACCCGGAGTAACCCACGCACTCATGGGGTGAACGAACAAACTCCGTACAGACAGCACCGAAGTCAGGATCGAACCCGGGTCTCTGGCATTGTTAGGCAGCAACTCTACCGCTGCGCCACTGTGCCTCCCCAAAACTCTCTCCTCAATTTCATGCGGACTTGGATAGAGCTGTTACCAAACCAATCTGTGATGCAACTTGACAGTATGCTTTCTATGGTACATTTGCAAATCGATATTCTGTCATCTGGATGTCGTATAAGTAAGTGAGCATAGGTGGTCTTGGTATGGACAGCTTCTGTACACAATTAGGGTTTCAAAAGAACTGAATAGGGAAAGAAAATACCTGATGCATACAGCTGTGTCCTGTGTGGAAACCTTTGAGGCCAAATTGATCATCAGCCATCTCCATGTGTAGAATATGATGGGCTTGGTGAACTTCAGATAAATTGCGTTTTCTCAAGCAGAGAGGCTAACAAATGCTTTTAACAACTTTTAATGTCTTTACACAATGTATTAACCTATTACAAGTCAGTCAGCTATAACATAATAGTTGCATTTCTAAGAAATGCCGTATTATAAAATATCATATAATAAAGACGATGATTTCATTTAGTTTCGAGAAACAGTGCAGAAAAAGGCCCCTTGGCCTACTGAGTCCTTGCCCACCAACAATCCCCAAACACTATCCTACACTTGAGGGACAATTTACAACTTTTACCGAAGTCAATTAATTTACAAACCTGAATGTCTTTGGAGTGTGGGAGGAACCGGGGCACCCGGGGAAAACGCACGTAGTCACGGGGAGAACGTTCAAAGTCCGTACAGAGAGACACTCGTAGTCAGGATCAAACTGGGTCGCTGGTGCTGGAAGGCAGCGCCACTCTGCCACTCAGCCACTGTGTTATGTTAGGGCATTAGGGAGTTTACATTGAAACCATTTTTTTTCCCCTTCTACTATTTAAATTCACGACTGATTTCTTTCTGCTTCTCAATTTCCAAAGTAACTTTAATTGGTTCTCTAGATCCTGATCAAAGTTGCACTATAACCAATTTGGCCCACATAAGGCAAATAGTGTTCACTACTTCACTAATTCATCCCTCGTGTTGCACCCAATTTGTGTTATGGGAACTGGCATTACAGTTGCACTATTTGCAGATGATACAAAGCTGGGTGGTAGTGTGAACTGTGAGGAAGATGCTATGAGGTTGCAGGGTAACTTGGACAGGTTGTGTGAGTGGGCAGATGCATGGCAGATGCAGTTTAAGGTGGATAAGTGTGAGGTTATCCGCTTTGGCGGTAAGAATAGGAAGGCAGAGTATTATCTGAATGGTGTCAAGTTAGGAAAAGGGGACGTACAACGAGATCTGGGTGTCCTAGTGCATCAGTCACTGAAAGGAAGCAAGCAGGTACAGCAGGCAGTGAAGAAAGCCAATGGAATGTTGGCCTTCATAACAAGAGGAGTTGCGTATAGGAGCAAAGAGGTCCTTCTGTAGTTGTACAGGGCCCTAGTGAGACCGCACCTGGAGTACTGTGTGCAGTTTGGGTCTGTAAATTTGAGGAAGGATATTCTTGCTATTGAGGTCGTGCAGCGTAGGTTTACTAGGTTAATTCCCGGAATGACGGGACTGTCATATGTTGAAAGACTGGAGCGACTAGGCTTGTATACACTGGAAATTAGAAGGATGAGAGGAGATCTTATCGAAACGTATAAGATTATTAAGGGGTTGGACAAGTTAGAGGCTGGAAACATGTTCCCAATGTTGGGGGAGTCCAGAACAAGGGGCCACAGTTTAAGAATAAGGGGTAGGCCATTTAGAACTGAGATGAGGAAAAACTTTTTCAGTCAGAGAGTGGTAAATCTGTGGAATTCTCTGCCTCAGAAGGTAGTGGAGGCCAATTCTCTGAATGCATTCAAGAGAGAGCTAGATAGAGCTCTTAAGGATAGCGGAGTCAGGGGGTATGGGGACAAGGCAAGAACGGGGTACTGATTGAGCATGATCAGCCATGATCACATTGAATGGCGGTGCTGGCTCGAAGGGCCAAATGGCCTCCTCCTGCACCTATTGTCTATTGTCTATACCTGCACCAGAAAGCTAAACAATGGAATTGGCCACAATTAAACTCCAAAGACGTACAGATCTGTAGGTTAATTGGCTTTGTAAACTTGTAAATTGCCCCTAGTGTGTGCTGGATAGTGTTAGTGTGCAGGACTCAGTGGGCCGAAGGGCCTGTTTCCACGCTGTATCTCTAATGTAAACTATACTAAACTATACATTTTATATAACTATTTATCTGCTCATGTTATAATTTTCATTTTAAGAAATTGACAGTAAAGACGGGTCTGAGCCTGGGTAAATAGAAATTACTTATTTCCTTAAGCAAAGAACTCGGTAATCCGGAAGCAAAAAATGAAATTAATTTACAGGAGGTTCAGAGGAAAGTTGAAGGTAAAAATGGTTTCACTCTGGATCTCACCATCTGAAAGGGTAGAAGAGGCAATAACCTTTGTCACTTTTAAAATGTATGTGGATGAAGATTCAGATTCAACAAGGCATTGGTGTCAAGCAGGATCTTTTAATGGAAGGTAGACACAAAAAAATTGGAGTAACTCAGCGGGACAGGCAGCACCTCTGGAGAGAAGGAATGGGTGACGTTTTGGGTTGTGACCCTTCTTCAGACTGGTTAAGGATAAGGGAAGCGATCTTTTGATGACCTTTCGGGAAAATAATTTGGGAGCGGCACGGTGCCCGGATGCGATCCTGACTTTCAAGAGAGAGCTGGATAGAGCTCTTAAGGATAGTGGAGTGAGGGGATATGGGGAGAAGGCAGGAATGGGGTACTGATTGAGAGTGATCAGCCATGATCGCATTGAATGGTGGTGCTGGCTCGAAGGGCTGAATGGCCTACTCCTGCACCTATTGTCTATTGTCTATTGTCTATTGACTACGGGGTGCTGTCTGTACGGAGTTTGTACATTCTCCCTGTGACCCCATGGATTTTCTCTGGGTGCTCCGGTTTCTTCCCACACTCCAAAGACGTTCAGGTGTGTAGGTTAATTGGCTTCGGTAAAATTGTAAATGATCCCTAGCATGTCGGATAGTGCGAGTGTATGGGGTGATTGCTGGTCAGCATGGACTCGTTGGGCTGAAGTATTTGGAGGTAGGAAGATTTTTTCTAATGTAATTTTAGAGATAAGCCATAGAAACAGGTTATTTGGCCCACTGAGCCCATGCTGGCCATCGATCACCCGTTCACAATAGCTCTCCCATCCCACCTTAAACGTGGTTACAAGCTGACCAGAGCTGGAATGGGACATTCCAGGGTACTCGCCTCTTTCTAACCAAAGACAGCAAATGATGAAGGAGTGGTGCAGGACTATTACTGAGGGACCAGTATTGGAATCGGCTGGGACCTTGGTGTGACAGATCAGGCTGCATCTTTCTGAGTCAAGTGTTTTTCTTTGCACTATCTATTGTACATGTATATGGTTTGACTGTGTATAGTATGATTCGCATAGTACGATTGTATATTCTCATGTGTAGGGAGGTTTAAGTGGATAGCATGTCGAAAAAACTTTTAACTGTGACAATAATAAACCATTATAAATATCCAGTGGTTCTTTTGTGGACATAAAGATGTCGGTATACATATCAATTAAAGATTAATCTATATTTATCAACAAATCTGTACCATCAATATACCCACTCTTTTGTTTTGATTTCGTGACCAGTCATCTAATTTAATAAATTGGTAACTACGAAGTATTTGGGTGGCAGGGTGACGCATTGGTAGAGTTGCTGCCTAAAGGGCCTGTTCCACTTTAGGCGATTTTAAGGCGACTGCCAGCGACTGTCAAAGTCATAGCAGATCGCCGAACTTTTCTTTTACCCGATGACAATGACCACGACAATACTGAGTCAGGTCGAGATTACAGCGTCTTCTGAAACATCGCGAAAATTCCCACGCTGTCAATGCTTCTCCGGCTGAAATCACAGACAAGTCGGTAAGTAATTGAGAATTTTGAACTATAACATCTTGTATGGGTTACTTGAAAACCAAGCATCACTGTAACAAGGCATAAACTCGATTTACTTCCAGTTTACTAATAGCTGTATTAAAAAAAAAAAAATTAAAATGTGGTTAAGTGGACTTTTGTGAAAAGTGTGTGGGCAATCTTTGAAAATGTACGGGAGATGCATATCTGGTTTCTGGGTTGCATATCTGGGTTGGGAGCCTAATTAAATGTAATCACTGATGGCCATAAACTTCGCGAAATTCCCATGCTTACCTGACCGTCAAACTGTCGCCTCCAATCTACCTGTCAAATGTCCTGACGGTAAATAAATTGGTTAAACACAAGCATTTTATGGTATTTTGAAATGACTTTACTTATTTTAATATTATGTGCTTCTAAATGCATCTAAGAGAACCTATCAAACCTGGGGACAGCATGCGACAGCGACCGCAATAAGCTACGATACCTGGCGACAAGCCAGCTGTCGCCGAGAAATTTCACTCCGGATGATTTCTGAGATCCACTACGATTCTCGGAAGACTCCTCACGATCATGCCCGCGACACCCCGGCGAACTGTCGGCGACAGCCTAGTCGCCGGCAGTCGCCATAAAATCGCCTAAAGTGGGACAGGCCCTTTACAGACCCGGGTTCCATCCTTGATTACGGGTTCCATCCTGTCTATACGGATTATATGTTCTCCCCGTGACCTGTGTGGGTTTTCTCCAAGATCTTCGGTTTCCTTCCACACTCCAAAAACGTCCAGGTTTGTAGGTTAACAGGCTTGGTATAAATGTAAATTGTTCCTAGTAGGATAGTGTAAATGTGCGGGGATCGCTGGACGGCGCGTGCAGCAGGCCGAAATGCATGTTTCCACGCTGTTTCACTAAACTATACTAAACTAAACAAATCGAAACTAAAAGTATACAATCGACACACTACATCAACATTAATAAATCCATGATGCAGCGGTAGAGTTGCTGCCTTAAAGCGCCAGAGACCGGGTTCGATCCTGACCTCAGGTGCTGTCTGGACAGAGTTTGCATGTTCTCCCTGTGACCATGTGGGTTTCCCCCGGATGCTCTGGTTTCCTCCCCCATCCCAAAGTTTTGTGGGTTTGTAGGTGATTTGGCCTGTCTCTAAACTAATAGTGTGGTCCTGGTAACCTATGGAGAACATGGATAGGTGATGTTTTGGGTCGAGACCCTTCTTCAACTGGGGAGTGGGGGATGGAAGATAACTGGAAAAGGTGAAAGGCAGGACAAAGCCAGGCAAGCCATCGGTGAGGGAGGATTTGATAGAGTGATGGTTGGAACAAAGAGATAAAAATAGAAGGCCTGAAACAGGTTTTAAGAGTTGCGGATTGTGAAGCAACGGGATGAAAAAAGACAGGGGGTGGGGAAAACATTATCCCTGTGGCAATGTGGGTTTTCCTCCCACACTCCAAAGATGTACATGTTTGTGGGTTAAAGATAGACACAAAAAGCTGGAGTACCTCAGCGGGACAGGCAGCACTCTGGAGAGAAGGAATGGATGACGTTTCGGGTCGAGATCCTTCTTCAGAACGGAAATGACACCCATCCCTTCTCTCCAGAGATCCTGCCTGTCCCGCTGAGTTACTCCAGCTTTTTGTGTCTATCTTTGTTTTAAACCAGCATCTGCAGTTCCTTCTTACATAGGTTTGTAGGTTAATTGATTTCGGTAAAATTGTCCCTAATGTGCAGGGCAATGCCGGTGTATGGGATGATCTTTCGTTGGCGCAGACTTGGCAGACCAAAGGGCCTGTTTCCGCACCGTATATCTAAACTAAAACTAAGAGGGTGAAGAAGAGATGGGTAAGACCATGGGAAGAGCTCAGATTGGAATGGGGGAGGGTTGCTCGGGGATATGCTGAAGATAAAGGCATCCGGTTGATAAACTAATGCCGACATTTAAGACTCTTTGAGCCTAAACTCAAAGTCAAACCAGTCTAGTCCATCAAAATAATCTTTCTTCTTTGAAAATTAATGGTAATGGCCAAAAATGTAATCAACCATCTTAAGAACATTTCTGGTTTGTAATAACATGATGAGATAAACAGACTTGCATCTGCATATAAGGATGAAACATTTGTAAACTAGAGGATTTTTACTGGAATTTAAAGCAGAATCTTCAATCCACCAAATACAAATTCAGAGCGACACAGTGGTGCAACTGGCAGAGCCACTGTCTCACAGCGGCAGGGACCTGGGTTTGATCCTGACTTTGTGCTGACTGTGTAGAGTTTGCACGTTCTCCCTGTAACCATGTGTTTCCTCTTTTATGATCATAAGCTTAGGAAAGTTATGAGTGTGGGAAGAGCAATCAGGTGGAGATAAAGAATGCACAGGGCCGGCACAGTGGCGCAGCGGTAGAGTTGCTGCCTTATAGCGCCAGAGACCCGGGTTCGATCCTGCTTACGGGTGCTGTCTGTACGGAATTTGTATGCTCTCACTGTGACCACATGGGTTATCTATTCAATATTCATGCAACGTTGTAAACTACCCAAAGGGAATATGATTTGTTTGGGCAACTTACAGCCAGCAATATGAACATCGATTTCTCTAATTTCAAGTAACCGTTGCATTCTCTCTATCTCCGTCCCTCCCCCACCCTAGTCATCCTGATAGTTTCTCCGCATCCATATATACCTTCGTTGTCATCTCTTCCACAACCAACAATGGACCATTGTGGGCTCCACTTTTCCTTGGTCATCCGTGCCGGCTCTGATTTGTTTTTATACCTTTTCATACCTCTAGTTTTCCCTCTCCCCCTGACTCTCAGTCTGAAGAAGGGCCTCGACCCAAAATGACACCGATTCCCTTTTCTCCAGTGATGCTGCCTGACCCACTGAGTCACTCCCATCATTTTGTGTCTATCTATGATTTGCAAATATATCATTTGCAGATGAATCTGTGATTGCCACCAGTCAGTCTGTTTCTTGTACAAAGGCATGAAAATAATCTCACACAATCTAGATTATGAGCTCAAATCAACAAAGATTTAGAATTCTGTAAACTGATCCAAGACACATTGTTTTTATACAAAATAACATTGGAGTTTTATGGGGCACATCTTCAAGGCACTTACTGGTAAACTTTCGTCAAATACACTCTGTTCTTCCTGGAAATGATTGCCGGATTGTAATCAAGACAGTTAAACCATCCTTTTCATATGTTGAATTATTGCTTGGTTTAGATCAATTTTCATTCAAAGCGAAGGATTCCAATTGAAACCATACCCGAGAGATTAACCAGACTGACTGAGATGGATCAATGTAGCTCTGGAAAGATACTGATAGCCCCACAGGTCTCAAAATTATTTGATGTTGCCGGGTTAAAGATGACTGCAGAATCTTGCAAGGGATGAAACAGCTGTGAGGATAGCAAAGGATAAAGATAAAAGGACTTCTTATTCTTTTGAAAAAGCTGACAGTTTGAAAGGGAAAACATGTTTCTGAACTGTTGAAGACAAAATCCCCCTTCGGGTTTAGTTTAGTTTAGTTTAGTTTAGTTTAGTGTAGTTTAGTCGGACACAAAATGCTGGACTTAACAGAGATGCTGCTTTAAACCGAAGATAGACGCAAAATGCTGGAGTAACTGCAGGTCAGGCAGCGGGAGGAGTTGGCTGCGCCTAACGGCTGCGGCTCTCTGGCAGTCTGTTGTCTTTTTTTCTTTTTTTTTGTTTGTGTCGGTGTTGGGATGGTTTTTGTTTCTGTTTTTGGCTGTGTATGTGTGGTGGGGGTGTGTGGTGGGGGTGTGGGGTGGGGTGGGGGGGTGGGGCGGGGGGAAACCTTTATTTTATTAGGTCTCTTCCCCGGGGCGCGGCTCGGCTGCGGGCCTTAACATTGCCGGCGCAGCTCGGCTGCGGGACGTTTCAGTGCCCGGTGCGGCTCGGCTGCGGGCCTTAACATTGCCGGCGCAGCTCGGCCGCGGGACGTTTCAGTGCCCGGTGCGGCTCGGCCGCTGGACTTAACATCGCCCGGTGCGGCCGCGGGACGTTTCAGTGCCCGGTGCGGCTCGGCCGCGGGACGTTTCAGTGCCCGGTGCGGCTTGGCCGCTGGACTTAACATCGCCCGGTGTGGCCGCGGGACGTTTCAGTGCCCGGTGCGGCTTGGCCGCTGGACTTAACATCGCCCGGTGTGGCCGCGGGACGTTTCAGTGCCCGGTGTGGCCGCGGGACGTTTCAATGCCCGGTGCGGCTCGGCCGCGGGACGTTTCAATGCCCGATGCGGCTTGGCCGCTGGACTTAACATCGCCCGGTGTGGCCGCGGGACGTTTCAGTGCCCGGTGCGGCTTGGCCGCTGGACTTAACATCGCCCGGTGTGGCCGCGGGACGTTTCAGTGCCCGGTGCGGCTTGGCCGCTGGACTTAACATCGTCAGCGCTGTTCGGCCGCGGGACGTTTCAGTGCCCGGTGCGGCTCGGCCGTTGGACTTAACATCGCCCGGTGTGGCTGCGGGACGTTTCGGTGCCCGGGGCGGCTCGGCCGGGGGGCCTTCCATCCCCTTGCGGGGGCTGTGCGTGTCGTTTGCCTCGGTAGGGGTCGAGCTGCCTGTCCGTGGGTGCGGGGGGAAGAGAGGGGAAGTTTTGTTGCCTCCATCACAGTGAGGGGGTGTTTGGAGTCACTGTGATGGATGTTTGTGTTGGGGTCGGGTGTCCTGTGTTCTTTTCTTTTTGCTGTATTTTGTGTGACTGCTGAAATTTCGCTCGGTGTTGTGCCGAGTGACAATAAAGTGTTGTTATGTTATGTTATGTTATGTTATCTCTGGAGAGAAGGAATGGGTGATGTGTGGGGTAGAGACCCTTCTGAAGACTGATGAAGAGGGGATGATGGCCAAATGTGGGCAGATGGGACTGGTGTAGATGTAACCCTCTAAACCTGTCCTATCCATGTACCTGTCTAAATGTACCTGCCTCAAATACCTCCTCTGGCAGCTCGTTCCTGACACCCACCACCCTTTGTGTGACCAACAGCTGAGAGCGTGTCGGTCACTGTGCTTACATCGAATTCATGGTTAGATATTCTATGTAAAAGACTAATATGTTTTTAGAAGGACATAGATAGTTGTATCCCTGGAAACGTCAGATAAAGGTCTTTTAACTTATTACTGTGATGAAGTACCAGTACATGTAATTTATTCCCAGCTATTTAGTTGTGTAAAGGTCTTTTAGCTTATTGCCAGGATGAGGTACCGGTGAACTGGAATTTATATTTCAAGGTATTTCGTTATGGGAGGGTCGGAGTCAGCATGGATTTACCAAGGGGAAATCATGCTTGACTAATCTTCTGGAATTTTTTGAGAATGTAACTAGGAAAATGGACAAGGAAGAGCCAGTGGATGTAGTGCACCTGGACTTTCAGAAAGGCTTTTATAAGGTCCGAGATAGGAGAATAGTGGCCAAAATTCGAGCACATGGTATTGGGGTAGGGTACGTAACGGCGGCACGGTGGCGCAGCGGTAGAGTTGCTGCTTTACAGCGAATGCAGCGCCGGAGACTCAGGTTCGATCCTGACTACGGGTGCTGCACTGTAAGGAGTTTGTACGTTCTCCCCGTGACCTGCGTGGGTTTTCTCCGAGATCTTCGGTTTCCTCCCACACTCCAAAGACGTACAGGTATGTAGGTTAATTGGCTGGGTAAATGTAAAAATTGTCCCTAGTGGGTGTAGGATAATGTTAATGTGCGGGGATCGCTGGGCGGCACGGACTTGGTGGGCCGAAAAGGCCTGTTTCCGGCTGTATATATATGATATGATGATATGATGATATCAGGCAGCATCTCAGGAGAAAGGAAATAGGTGATGTTTCAGGTCCACACCCTTCTTCAGACTTGAAAGCTCTCGACCCAAAATGTTAACTATTCCTTTTCCCCAGAGATGCTGCCTGACCCACTGAGTTACTCCATCGTTTTGTGTCTGCATTTGGTGTAAACCAGCATCTGCTGTTCATTCCTACTAGTTTAGTTTAGTTTAGTTTAGTTTAGTTTAGTTTAGTTTAGTTTGGAGATACAGCATGAAAACAGTGCCCTTTGTCTGACTGAGCCCGCTCCAACCAGCGATCACACTAGTTCTATGTTGTCCCACTTTATCATCCACTCCCTACACACTAGGGGCAATTTACAGAAGCTAATTTACCTTCAAACTCCACGTCTTTGAGATGTGGGAGAAAACTGGAGCACCCCATGCGGTCACAGGGAGAACGTGCAAACTCCACATAGACAGCACCCGTACTCAGGATTGAACCTGGGTCTCTGGCACTGTAAGGCAGCAACTCTACCAGTGTGCTGCATTTATAGAAACATAGAAAATAGGTGCAGGAGTAGGCCATTCGGCCCTTCGAGCCTGCACCGCCATTCAATATGATCATGGCTGATCATCCAACTCAGTATCCCGTACCTGCCTTCTCTCCATACCCCCTGATCCTTTTAGCCACAAGGGCCACATCTAACTCCCTCTTAAATATAGCCAATGAACTGGCCTCAACTACCTTCTGTGGCAGAGAATTCCACAGATTCACCACTAAATTAAACATTTACCCTTTTATAAGTCCATTCTGAATCTGTAAAATCCTGTTATTATTTTCGGTTACCCTATTACCACTTCCTTAATAATAGATTTCAGGATTTTCCCCACTACACATTTTAGACAAATTGGTCAGTAGTTCCCTGTTTTCTCTCTTCCTCCTTTGTTAAACGAGACAGTGCAGTGGAGTTACAACTAACGCAATGACTTGGGTCCAGTTCTGACCTTCATTGTGCAGAGTTTGCATGGGTTTATTCCAGGTCCTCCCACATCTCTAAGTAATGTTTCAGGTTAAGACCCTTCTTCAGACAGAAGTGTCTCAATCCAAAACGTCACCTATTCCTTTCCTCCAGAGATGCAGCCTGACCTGCTGAGTTACCCCAGCATTTTGCATCTATTTTTGGTGTAAACCAGCACCTGCAGTTCCTTCCTGCACTTAGAATGACACAGAACAGGAACAGGCCCCTTGGCCCACAATGTCTGTGCGAACATGATGCCACGATAAACTAACCTCATCTACCTGCAGAGATGAGATTAATAGCAAAAATATCCATGAGTCTGAAACTCTCCAGGCCTTACCCCCTTTTCCCTCACTGACACAACTGTTTTTATGATGTGATTTTCTAGAGCACAAGATTTCTTAGGAACAACAACTACTGTGTTAAAAAACAGTTGAAAGAACTAGTACTTTGTTTACTTTGTTTTACTTTAGTTTAGTTTAGTTTAGTATTATCACATGTACTGAGGTACAGTGAAAAGCTTTTGCAATCCAGTCAAAGACTATACATGAATACATTCATGCCGTCAACAGTGCACTGACAAAGGATAATGATCACAGCATTTAGTGCAAGATATAACGCTATTTCCAATAAAGTCCGATTTGAGATAGTCAAAGGTTTCTAATGAGGCAGACGAGAGGACAGGATCGCTCTCTAGCTGGTGAGAGGACGGATCAGTTGTCTGATAACAGTTGGGAAGAAGCTGTCTCCGAATCTACAGGTGTGCGTTTTCACTCTGATGGGAGAGGGGAGAAGAGGGAGTGACCTGGGTGAGACTGGTGCTTGATTATGCTGGCGGCCTTGCTGAGACAGCATGAGGTGTAGATGGGGTCAATGGGAGGGTTTGTGCTGGTTTGTGTGATGGTCTCGGCTATGTCCACAACTCTCTGCAATTCCTCATGGTCTTGGATGGAGCTGTTCCCTGAGCAGGTTTCTCCTCACCTCTGTTATAAATGCCCCATCTGTTAATTAAATGATGGCTCCTTGTTCTTGAGGTCTGATCCTCCCTGTAAATACACACATTGAACACTACGTATTTAGACTTACGACTTTACAGATACAGCATGGAAACAGACCATTCAGCCCACTAAGTCTGCACTGACCAGCGATCACCCCGTACACTAGCACTATCCTGCACACGAGGGGCTATTTACCTTTTTTTTAACTAAATCCAATTAACCTATAAACCTGTATGTCTTTGGATTGTGGGAGGAAAGCAGAGCACCCGAAGAAAACTGACGCGGTCACAAGAAGAACGTACAAACTCCGTACAGACAGTGTACATGGTCAGGACTGAATCCGAGTCTCTAGCGCTGTAGGGCAGTAACTCTACCGCTGCGCCACTGTGCCGCCCTCAATTTGATACGTCCTCTAAAATCAAGAAAATAGACGCTGAGCCCATGCACTGCCTCATCATCCGTCATCCCAGGTACGTCTGGGACTTTTCTTGACACTTTTCTTGACACTTCCTCTTTAATACATCCTTCTTTTGATCAGGAGATCAAAACACTACGTAAGTACCATCCCAGAAATAGCTGTAACGGGAACTGGACAGGGAATGCCGGAGGAACACAGGAAGTGGTCCTCAACAAATTATGGGAACTTCACTGCCAATGAGTTGTTTTACAATACTTCCTTTCAACTCACATCCCGGTTATTCCCGCTTCTCCCCACTCCCATATTTTCCTGCAGAAAATACAAAAGCTTGAAAGCATATACCACAAGATTCAGGAATTCTGTTCAATAGTCGGATAACCCCCGCTGTTATCCAACTATTGAACAGACCTTTGGGCTTTAGAAATACAGTGTGAAAACAAGCCCTTCAGCCCACTGTGTCCATGCCAACCAGCGATCACCCTGCACAGTAGCACTATCCTGTGGATAATTTACAGAAGCAAATTAACATACAATCCTGCACATTTTTGCAATGTGGGAGGAAATCAGAGCAGCCAGAGAAAACCTACGAGGTCACAGGGAGAACGTGCAAACTTCGTACAGACAGCACCCGCAGTAAGGATCACACCCGGGTCTCTGGTGCTGTAAGGCAGCAACTCTACTTCTGCACCAACACCCCACATATGCTCAACACCCCTCATATCCTCAGGACCCGTGCATTTTTGTTAACTGAGCATTCTCCTTAGACGTAAGAAAATAACTGCAGATGCTGGTACAAATCGAAGGTATTTATTCACAAAATGCTGGAGCAACTCAGCAGGTCAGGCAGCATCTCAGGAGAGAAGGAATGGGTGACGTTTCGGGTCGAGACCCTTCTTCAGTCTGAAGAAGGGTCTCGACCCGAAACGTCACCCATTCCTTCTCTCCTGAGATGCTGCCTGACCTGCTGAGTTTCTCCAGCATTTTGTGAATAAATTCTCCGTAGATGTAACACTATATTCCGTAATCTGTTTTTTTTCTCTTTTTCTCTACCTGATATACTATAAACTTTGCCTGGGTAATACACCAAACACACTTTTTAACCACAGCATATCTCTTTACAGGGACGGTAGAGTGGTGCAGGGGTAGATTTGCCACCGTACAGCACCAGAGAGCCGGGTTCCATCCTGACCACGGGTGCTGTCTGTATGGGGTTAGTGCGTTCTTCCTGTGATCTCCTGGGGGTTTTCCGGGTTCTCCGATTTCCTCTCACAAACCAAAGACATGCAGGTTTGTAAGCTAATTGGCTTATGTAAATTACCCCTCGCGTGTATGATAGAACTAGTGTAGGGCGATCGTTGGTCAGCGTAGGCTTGGTGGGCTCCATTTCCACGCGGTATCTCCAAATTAAACAACGCTAAGCCAAACTAAACTAAACTATATTGCCATTTCCCTATGATACTCCCAATGCAACAACACCTTGCAAAAGCAATGCAATGTAGCACCTTCACTAGTGGGAGCACAATGGTCATGAAGAGAAAGGAAAAATTCTCGGGGAATTTTTTTTTTTCTTTGAAATGTATGAGGTTGAGGGGAGTTTGGATTGAAGTATATCAAATTATGAGAGACATAGATAGGGTAGACAGTCAGAACCTTTTTGTCAGGAAATGTCAAAGACCAGAGGGCATAGCTTTCAAGAGAGAAGGGAAGAATTTAAAGAAGATGTGCAGGGCAAGGTTTTTACACAGAGAGTGACTTTGAGCTTAGTCGACTTTAGTTTATTGTCATCCGTAGTGAAAAGCTTTTGTTGCATGCTAACCAGTCAGCGGAAAGACAATATATGATTACAATCGAGCCATCCGCAGTTAACAGATACATGATAAAGGGCGACAATGTGAATAACGTTTAGTGAAGATAAAGTCCAGTAAAGTCCGATCACAGATAGTCCGAGGGTCTCCATTGAGGTAGATAGTAGCTCAGGACTGCTCTTTAGTTAGTGGTAGGATGGTTCAGTTGCCTGATAACAGCTGGGAAGAAACTGTCCCTGAACCACAGAGTCTCTTGCCCAGAGTAGGTAAATCAAGGACCAGAGGACATGGGTTGAATGTGAAGTGGAAACGATTTAATAGGAATCTGAGGGGTAACTTTTCCACACAAAGGGTGGTGAGTGTATGGAACAAGCTGCCGGAGGAGGCAGTTGAGACTGGGACTATTGCAGCATTTAAGAAACAGTTAGACAGGTACATGGATAGGACAGGTTTGGAGGGATATGGACCAAATGCAGGCAGGTGGGGCCAAGTGTAGCTGGGACATGTTGGCCGGTGTGGGCAACATGTGCCAAAGGGCCTGTTTCCACACTGTATCGCTCTATTACTCTAATCAGGAGGTGTGCGGTTTCACACCTCTGTAGCTCTTGCCTGATGGGAGAGGGAGCCTAGAACATGTCACCGGGGATGGTGGTGGAGTCAGATACGATAATGGCATTTTTAAGAGGCTTTCAGATAGGTGCATGGGTATGCAGGGAATGGAGGGATATGCATCACGTGCCATTAGTTTAACTTGGCAACATATTTGGCATGGACATTATGGGCTGAAGGGCCTGGTCCTGTGCTGTAATGTATAAGGGTGCCTCTTCCATCTGATGGTAATTGGAGATAGCTGGCCTCTTCCATCTGATGGTAATTGGAGATAGCTGGCCTGTAAACACACCAAAGATGAGTGTCCTTGGGTATGTAAAGCCTGCACTGAGGTCGATGTAGATCTAGTTGGAATTTAGCAAGCGGAGATCTGTCGGGACAAGCCTGACTCATTCCTTGGCATGTTGTTAATCACTTCCGCATTAACTCAGCCACTCTGCTGGAACAGGCTAATCCAACTTCCTCCCAGATGGCTCGACGTATGGTACGATGATGACTGAGAGAGGCTTCCTGTTGACCCATTGCAATCCAGTGAGTTTGAAGTGACCGGCACTCAAACTGTGCCTGAGTTTGCTGGGTTTACCCATCCCACCTCTGTGAGCTCCCAGTACACCCACACTACAATCACACTATCACAACATTTTAAAAAACATTTGGACAGGTACACGGATAGGAAAGGTTTAGAGGGAAATGGGCTAAACACAGGCAGGTGGGACTAGTGTGTGGATGGGACACGTTGGTCGGCATGGGAAAGCTGGGCTGAAGGGCTTGCTTTCACACTGTATCATGCTATGACTACAGTGAGACCTCCCTTGTTTGAGTTTGACTTTAGTTTATTGTCACGTGTACCGAGGAGGTACAGTGAAAAACGTTTGATGCATGCTAACCAAGTCAGCAGAAAGACAATACATGATTACAATCGATCCATTTACAGTGTACAGATAGATGAATAACGTTTAGTGCAAGATAAAGTCCAGTAAAGTCCGATCAAAGACAGTCCGAGGGGGTCTCCTCGCGGGTTTGATAACAACATATGGACTACTTTATGAGTGAGCGGGGGGATGTGCATTCAAAACTCGGATGTAGATCAAAGAAACTGAACAAGGGATTGGTATGTAGGTACGCCTTTTAGTAAGGAATATTACTACCCTTGGGGTTCAATGTTGACTCTGACATGCGCACATCTACCAGAAGTACGTGCATTTGAACCAAACAGGATAAAACATGCAGCAAATCATGCACTGATTGATTCCTCGGTTCCTTAATTGCAAACTGAAAATGGGATGGATGTGTCTTGACTTGCCACAATGTCATGCTGTCTTTGCATTTGTCCAGCCTTGCCAGGTTTGCTGGCGCTTTCCACAATGTTAATCTGGAAGAGGTCCCATGTTATTTTTACACCCCCAGTCAACGGTGAAGATCTTCAGACAAACAATGTGGCAAATGTAGAGTGCAGGTCTTAACCAAGTTTGTTTACAGCTTTAAGTGTATTGTAATTAATTTATTAGCCATGTAAAAACACACAAGGAATTTGATTTGCCATGCAGTCATACCAATAATTTGCATGCATAATATCATAAGGTCATAAAGAACAGGAGTAGAATTAGGCCATTCGGCCCATCGTCTATTCCGCTGATCTATCTCTCCCTCCTAACCCCATTCTCCTGCCTCCTTCCCATAATCTCTGACACCCATACTAATCAAGAAATTTGGTGTCTGCCTTGTTATATTTCTCATTCAAAACATTTCTCCGGCCATAGTGTCAGTAATACAACATGGAGTATACAGCGTAGAAGAAGGCCCTTCGGCATTGAGTCTATGCCAACCCATTTACATTGATCACATTTTATTTGTCCCACATTCACCTCAACACCCCCTCAGATTCTCCCATCACCAAATGGTCAGTGGTTCTTTATTATCATGTGTACCAAAGTACAGTGAAGATAGACACAAAGTGCTGGAGTAACTCAGCGGGTCAGGCAGCATCTCTGGAGAAAAAGGATGGGTGACGTATCGGTTCGGGACCCTTCTTCAGACTGAAAGTAGAGGGGAGGGAACTAGAGGTAAGAAAAGTTCAGAACAAACCAGAGCCGGCAACAGATGCACAAGGAAGGGTGGAGGCCATAATGGCCCCCTGTTGGCTGGGAAAGAGGTGATGAAGAAGGGACACAAGGCTGCAGAAGGTGGAACTAGTGGGATGAGTAGGTTGGGGGAGGGGTGGAACTGAATGCAAGGGTTACTTGAACTTAGCGAAAACAACGTTCATACCATTGGGTTGTAAGCTGCCCTAGTGCCCAACTAGGGCAGCACGTTGGCACAGCGGTAGAGTTGCTGCCATACAGCGCTTGCAGCGCCGGAGACCCGGGTTCCATCCTGACTACGAGTGCTTTCTGTACGGAGTCGGTACGTTCTCCCAGTGACCGCGTGGGTTTTCTCCAAGATCTTCTGTTTCCCCTCACACTACAAAGACGTACAGGTTTGTATGTTAATTGGGTTGGTATAAGTGTAAATTGTTCCTTGTGTGTGTAGGGTAGTGTTAATGTGTGAGGATCACTGGTCGGTGCGGACACGGTGGGCCGAAGGGTCTGTTTCCGTGCGATATCTCTAAGCTGAACTTAACTAGAAGTGAAACATGAAATATGAAACGTGAAAAAACATCACCTTTTTCTCAAGAGATGCTGCCTGACCTGTTGAATTACTCCAGTGCGTTGTGTTTATCTTTGGTATAAACCAGCATCTGCAGTTCTGTGTTTCTACACAGGGTACAGTAAAATAATTTTCTTCCCTACAGATCAGTAAGATTATTGCCATACATGGGTATAATCCCTGATTAAGTACAGAATGCATAGAAACAGCCCACTGAGTCCTTATGCAAGAGTCGCCAGGTTTTGGTTCCATTTCCAAAGTCCCAGCTGCAGCTGACCATCAAGGCCCATTGTAGCCGTTGTCTACATGAGGATTACTCCACCACCCGCGGTCCTTCTCCTCGCCCGGCCACATTCAGCCTTTGTTCGCCGGGGGTGCCTCCTGCAGCCGACCTTGAGGACGCGGAACGTAAGACCCCGGTTCTTTTTACCAGCCCTTTGTCCAGCGACCGCCGCCATTGCCGACGCCCTCCACCCTTGGGTTTCCGGTCCTCGGGGGCCGGGCTCGGCAGCTTCCCATTCCAGGTGGGTTTGCCGGTTCCGCGACGGGCGAGCCAGGCCTGCGGCCCGGTTCTGGCTGCAGCCCATCGGGAGCTACTTAGTTTAGTTTCGTTTTAGTTTGGAGATACAGCGTGGAAACAAGCCCTTCGACCCACTGAGTCCACACCGACCAGCGGTCACAATGTGCACTGGTACTATCCCACACACTAGTGACGATTTACAATTTTTACTGAAGCCAATTAACATACAAACCTGCACGTCTTTGGAGTGTGGGAGGAAACCAGAGCACTGGAGAAAACCCACGCGGTTCAGCCACTAGATCACCCCCTAGGTCACCCCCTAGCTTCTTGCGCTCCAAGGAATAAAGTCCTACGCTGCCCAACCTCTCCCTGTGGCTCAGACCCTGGAGTCCTGACAACACCCTCACACGTCATCTCTGCATATGTTCAGTGATTCATATGTGACTGTCAATCAGAGTTTGGATATGCCCAAACCTGTAAGCTGTATACGAGCCAGCTAGCACACAGTTCAGTTCTACTAAAGCCTTTCCACATTCCTTCACCATTGCCACTCTCTTTAGAGCAAGAAGCAGTTGGTATGGAGTAAGCGTATATCAGCTTCCTGTCACATCTGTGTCCCCTCACCTTAAACCTGAGCTGGAGCGAGTCATTTGACGGCCAACTGGTCAGAATTCAGGACCAACGTGTTGACATGAGGATGAAAGACAAGGATGGCAAAGTTCGCAGTCTTTTTGACACTTTGGCCCTGAATTTTGACCAGCTGGCCCTCAAGTGACTACCTCCTCTTCAGGTTTAAGGTCTTGGATGACGAGAGTTGTTGCAAATATGGTCAAAAAAACAAACGGGAGCATACATATAAGGCCTAGGCAGCTGAGAACAGTCAGGGCCCTTGAGGAGTACAAAGGAAACACGAAACGCAAGTACAGGTACAGAGAGTCTGGGCTACAGATGCTGCCCTGACTGCTGAGTTCCTCCAGCATTGATTTCTGTTGAAGGTTCCAGCAACTGCACCCCCTTGAGTCTCCATGCAAGGGATGGTGGGTGTGTGGAATGTGTTGCCGCAGGAGGTGGTTGAGGCAGGTACTATTGCAACATTTAAGAAAACATTTTGACAGGTTTATGGATAGGACAGGCTTAGAGGGATATGGGCCAAGCGCAGGCTGGTGGGACTAGTGTATTTGGTCGGTGTTGGCAAGTTGGACTGCGGGGCTTGTTTCCACACTGTGTGACTACGACTCTATGACACGATGCTTTACTTAATTAGCTGAGACGTAAAGTACAGTTTAGTTTAGTTTAGTTTAGAGAT
Source organism: Rhinoraja longicauda (assembly GCF_053455715.1). Classification (NCBI taxonomy): domain Eukaryota; kingdom Metazoa; phylum Chordata; class Chondrichthyes; order Rajiformes; family Arhynchobatidae; genus Rhinoraja; species Rhinoraja longicauda. The sequence continues at coordinate 20,317,872 of NC_135965.1, forward strand.
ACAGTGTGGAAACAGGCCCATCTGCCCACCGAGTCCACGCCGACCATCGATCACCCATTCACATTAGTTCTATCCTAATCACTTGGAACAATTTACAGAAGTCAAATTAATCTATAAACCCACATGTCTTTATGATGTTGCCAATATCTCACTTGCGCTGTCCTTATCCACATACATCACCAGATGGTTTTTTTAATTTTGTTGTTTGTACCTGCCTTAACCACTTTTTCTCTCTGGCAGTCCATTCCATATCCATACCATCCTCTGTGACCAGCCGTCACCCGTTCACACCAGTTCTATCCTACACATTATGAACAATTTACGGAAGCCAATTAACCTACAAACATGCACATCTTTGGGATGTGGGAGGAAACCGGAGCACCCGGAGAAAACCCAAGTGGTTAAAGGGAGAACGTATAAACTCCATACAGACAGCACCTACAGTCAGGACCAAACCTATGAAGCAGCAACTCTACCGCTGAGCCACTGTGCAGCCCTGGTACAGAGAGCCTGTGCTACATCTCCCAGAGGAAACCTAATCAGTTGCAGTAGAGAACGTGCAAACTCCACACAGACGGAGTTTGGGATTGAACTTGGTTCTCTGGCACTGCGAGGCAACAGGTCCACCAGCCTTTAACACAACCCACGCAGATTTCACAACTGTGTGTCATTGCTTGTTACTCATGCAGTGAAAGATTTATTACCGGGTTATGTAACACACTCGATAATGATCTGACATCCAGGCCTTTATTGCTGAAACCCCTGTCACAAATGAGATGCTTCGGAAAGACCAAAGCTGACCGTGTTATTGCTGTGTGATTTACTGGTGACGTGCCCTTCCTATTTTATCTGCTTGAAGACGATTGGTATCTGTAATATAACGTTGGCAAGAATTCAAAGCTGAACTCATTGTTCTGGTAGACACAAAGTGCTGGCGTAACTCAGCGGGTCAAGCAGCATCTCTGAAGATAAAGGGGGGGGGGGTGTGACGTTTCAGGTCGACATCTTTCAGACATTGGTCTGGTGTTAGGTTCTACTGATACAATGTCAATGCAATGCAAAGAGTTTGTCCCTCAGTCAATAACACTGAACTTGATTATCACAGATTTACCAGAATTAGTTTAGTTTAGTTTATTAATGTCAGGTGTACCGAGCCTTCTCTTGTGTGTTACCCAGTCAGCAAAACGACTGGTGGAGCACCAGAGAACTGGGTTCGATCCAAACCTTGGGTGTTGTCTGTTTAGTTTATTTTAGTTTATTGTCACATGTACTGAGGTACAGTAAGAAGCTTTTCGTTCTGTGCTATTGGAAAGACTATACATGATTACAATCAGGCCGTGCACAGCGCACAGATACAGGATAAAGGGAATAACATTTAGTGCAAGATGAAGTCTAATAAAGTCCGATTATAGATAGTCCAAAGGTCTCCAATGAGGTAAACGGGAGGTCAGGACCGCTCTCTGGTTGGCGATAGGATGATTCAGTTGCCTGATAACGTGAGGTGTAGATGGAGGGAGGTTGGTTTGTGTGGTGGTCTGGGCTCGGTCCACAACTCTCTGTAATTTCTTGTCATCTTGGAGCCTAGGCATTGCATTTTCAGGGGACTTCCAGGGCAAGGCAGTGCCTTTACCACCTCAGACAGTTGAGGAAATTTAGAGTCTCTCTGAGGATCCTTCAGTGCTTCTATTCTGGGGCTGTAGAAAGCATCTTGTCCGGGAACATCACAATCTGGTTTGTGAACAGCTCCGCCCAGGACAGGAAGGCTCTGCGGAGAGTAGTGCGTTCGGCTGAACGCACTATGGGAACCACATTCGCCCCCCTGCAGGACCTCTACATCAGGAGGTGCAGATCCAGAGCCAGCAACATTATGGGGGACCCCTACCACCCCAGCAACGGACTGTTCCAGCTGCTACGGTCAGGCAAACGCCTCCGCTGTCACGCTGTGAAAATAGAGAGGATGAGACAGAGTTTCTTCCCACAGGCCATCAGGACTGTTAACTCTCATATCACCAGGGACTAATTAAATTTACTGTATTAATTTATTTTTTGTGTTAATTTTTTTTCTTTCTATTCTGTTTTGTAGTTTAGCACAATCCGCAGGCATTGCCACTTTCATTTCACTGCACATCTTGTATATATGTATGTGACAAATAAACTTGACTTGACTTGGGGGGATTTCAAGTGCGCTCTCGTAATTTTGGCTGCATTAATGGAGGAGCTGGACCACCAGTTGTCAGAAAATCAGTGGTGGACCTGCACCTGAAAAGCAGCTGGACTAGGTATCAAGCACTTCCTGAGCATTACAGCTGAGTTGGATTAAGAAAATTCTTCTTCCTGCATGTGGAATGAATTATTTTTAAATATAGCACTTGCTGCATTCACAAGCAACACAGCAATTTGTCTTTTTGGAAAATGCCAAGCCAAACAACAAACATTCCCAAACCTGTGAACCCCAGAGAGAGAAATGTTCAAAGTTTATTAAGCTGAGAATGATGGTTCTTCCAAGCGGTCATCAGGCAATGGAACCATCCTATCACCAGCTAGAGAGCTGTCCTGACCTACCATCTACCTCATTGAAGACCCTTGAACTATCTTTAATCGGACCTCGTGTGGAGGAAGGAACTGCAGATGCTGGTTTATACCAAAGATAGACACAAAATGCTGGAGCAACTCGACGGCTCAGGCAGCATCTCTGGAGAAAAGGAATAGGTGACGTTTCGGGTTGGAACCATTATTTAGACTCTGAAGAAGGATTCTGGCACAAAACGTCATCTGTTCCTTTTCTCCAGAGATGCTGCCTGGCCCATTGAATCACTCCAGCATTTTGTGTCTATCACCTTTAATCAGCCTTTACTGGACTTTATCTTGCATTAAACATTATTCCCTTTATCCTGTATCTGTACGATGTGGACGACTTGATTGTAATCATGTTTAGCTTTCTGCTGACTGGATAGTATGCAACAACAAGGCTTTTCACTGTACCTTGGTAAACATGAGAATAAATTAAACTGAACTGTACTAAACTAATGATCACATCTGCAGCTGCATTCGGTAAACAAAAATCTAAAACCGCCTTTAGTCAGTGGAGAACAGGTTACAAGCACTCTAATTGTGGACACATGTGGAGTGCCTTGACAGCAAGAAAGATTTGGCTGGATACCAAGTTACTAATCTTCGTCTTGTGGCTCCAAGCCACAAACTCTGACAAGCTCGCTCTGGTTTTATGTATTAATCCACGCCTACGTTATAATCACAGAGACATCCATGTCCATGTTTGAATTGCCACTTATATTTAGGACTAGCCATATGTCTCTTGATTACTTAGGGAAGAAGTTCCTACTGGTAATCAAAGCTCAGTTGAAGTGGATGGCTGGATATCCAGATTTTTTTCGTTTCGTTAAACCGAGTCCACGCCGACCATCCATCACCCGTACATTAGTTCACTGTACACACTCCGGCCAACTTACAGAGGCCGTTTAACTTACAAACCTGCACGCCTTTGAGATGTGGTAGGAAACCAGAGCACCAGGTCCTTCTACAGTTGTACCGGGCCCTGGTGAGACCGCACCTGGAGTACTGTGTGCAGTTTTGGTCTCCAAATTTGAGGAAGAATATTCTTGCTATGGAGGGCGTGCAGCGTAGGTTCACTAGGTTAATTCCCGGAATGGCGGGACTGTCGTATGTTGAAAGGCTGGAGCGATTGGGCTTGTATACACTGGAATTTAGAAGGATGAGGGGGGATCTTATTGAAACATATAAGATAATTAGAGGATTGGACACATTAGAGGCAGGAAACATGTTCCCAATGTTGGGGGAGTCCAGAACAAGGGGCCACAGTTTAAGAATAAGGGGTAGGCCATTTAGAACGGAGATGAGGAAGAACTTTTTCAGTCAGAGAGTGGTGAAGGTGTGGAATTCTCTGCCTCAGAAGGCAGTGGAGGCCAGTTCGTTGGATGCTTTCAAGAGAGAGCTGGATAGAGCTCTTAAGGATAGCGGAGTGAGGGGGTATGGGGAGAAGGCAGGAACGGGGTACTGATTGAGAGTGATCAGCCATGATCGCATTGAATGGCGGTGCTGGCTCGAAGGGCTGAATGGCCTACTCCTGCACCTATTGTCTATTGTCTATTGTCACCCGGACTAAACCCACACCGTTACAGGGAGAATGTATAAACTCCACACAGACAGCACCCTAGGTCAGGATCGAACCCGGGTCTCTGGCGCTGTGAGGCCACAGTTCTGCCTTTGCACCACTGTGCTGCCCTGGTTTATTTCTTTGGTTTGTTATTGCCACGTGCACCAAGATACAGAGAAAATCTTTGTTTTGTAGGCTATCCAATTAAATCAGATAATACCACATACATAAATACCATCAAGTTACACTCAAGTACAATAGGTAGAGCAAAGGGGAAGTGGCAGAGTGCAGAATATAGTTCTCAGCATTGTAGCGCGTCAGTGCCGGAGACATAGTCCAATGCTCTAGATTATTTGACCCTATTACCTCTCCAGGGTATCAACTGATGTGTCGAACAAAAGACTCTAAACCAAGGTTTAAATACAACAATCTTTATTCACACTCGAGTTACTTAAGCATGCATGAAACCATTGACTTCTAATAACTTTTCATTTGCCTTACGATTCCAACTCATTACTTAAACTAAATGACAAAAACATGATGGACTCAGATATTACCTGTATGAATGATTTGGCCAGAGTCACTCTGTTGGGAGAGGGTAGTCTGTTCTGAGTTTCAAACTCAGGTTGTTCCTGGATTGGCGCTGCCGGACTCTCGGACTACCCTTCTTTTATACTATTTTGTCCTTCCATCTTCTAATGGAAGCCTTTCTTCTAACCCAAATTTACCACCTAAAGTTAACCGCCTGAGAGCTTGTCAGTCGATGGGACTGGGAGCCCGCCTGTAGGCAGGATCAGGAGGGAGCCATGGGAGAGATGTCGGATGCGAGGAGCCGAGGGGCTGTAGGAGGGTGACGCAGGGTAGTGCCCCCAGCGCCTTCAAGGTCGGCTGCAGGAGTCGCCCCGAGACACAAAGATGGCCGGGCGAGGAGAGGGGAGGGACGTCGGTTTGCAGGAACAATAGACAATAGACAATAGATAATAGGTGCAGGAGTAGGCCATTCGGCCCTTCGAGCCAGCACCGCCATTCAATGTGGTCATGGCTGATCATTCTCAATCAGTACCTCGTTCCTGCCTTCTCCCCATACCCCCTGACACCGCTATCCTTAAGAGCTCTATCTAGCTCTCTCTTGAATGCACTCAGAGAATTGGCCTCCACTGCCTTCTGAGGCAGAGAATTCCACAGATTCACAACTCTCTGACTGAAAAAGTTTTTCCTCATCTCCGTTCTAAATGGCCTACCCCTTATTCTTAAACTGTGGCCCCTTGTTCTGGACTCCCCCAACATTGGGAACATGTTTCCTGCCTCTAACGTGTCCAACCCCTTAATAATCTTATACGTTTCGACAGCACCAGTACATTGAGTGCGCCGGCCGACCGGACTTTGGATTTTGAATAATGGCGCCAAAAATGCCAGTGCAAGTACATCAACAGAATCTCACTGTGCAGTTGCACATGTGACAAATAAAGCACCATTGAACTATTGAAGGCTCTCGCGATTCTGAAGTCAATCGTATAAAGTTGTCTTTCATCCAAGGGCTGATTAAACAAAACCCACCTTCGTTCCTTGTCAGGCTAGATAGTTATTAATTATGTTGCCCGTTCATATTTCCTTCTCGTTAAACAGTTATTTTGCAAACGGTCCATTCCAGGCGACTTATCGTCTCAAGGCCACACACTATAGCCATGAAGTTATCTTCAGAAATGCTTCCTCAAACGCGTGCCCGTTTTCACTGTTATCCTGGACCCAGCTTTAATCTCCATTTATTTCTAGCAGTATCCACCCAAGGCCCGTCGGGATACTTAACACCAAGTCTCCGGCTTCAATTTGCAGGTAATTCTCCGGTCTCCTCCCACATATCAAAGACGCACAGGTTTGTAGGTTAATAGGCTTTGGTAAAATTGTAAATTGTCTGTATTGTGTATGGTAGTGTTAAGGTGTTACAATTGAAAAGCTTGGACAAAGTTTCCATTGCTTTGGATTGCTTTACGCATTTCACCTTTCAGCTGATGGATCAGGGTAGAGAGCTCTTCAGATTTTTGAAAGAAAGAGTCAAGAAAACACAAGGAGGCAGCGGTGAAACCAAAGTCCCTGGAAATTAAATTGCCTTCAAAGACTGGAGATTCACGGAGGAGGGAGCTGCTGGTGATGATGGACGCGAGGAGTGGGCCGGTAGGAGAGGGACCGGGGTATTGCCCCCAGTGCCTGCAAGGTCGGCTGCTGGAGGCATCCGCGGGATACAGAGATGGCCGGGCGAGGAGTGGGATGTCAGGTCGCGGGTCTGCAGCATACAGAGGGCCTACCTGGGCTTGCCTGGATCAGGGGCGCTCCAGTACTTGCAGCATGTGGGCTGGACTTTAGAGTTGGGACTTTTTCTTTGTAAACAGCTTCAAAATATGGTGACTGCATTTGTGGGTTGTGCAAAATAATGTCACTGTGCTGTGCATATGTGACAATAAAGAGCCAATGGACTATTTTTGGTCAAACAGCATGTGCGAAGAAAATAGGTATAGTCGATGTTTCAAGTTTAGACCCGGCAGTCTTGATGCTGGGTCACGATCGCATGGACCATCTCTTTCGGCTCCACTGATGATGCTTGACCTGTTTAGTTTGCCAGCAATTTGTTTTGTGCTCCAGACTCCTGCATCAGCGATCACTTTTGTCTCGGTTCCTGTTTGATAACCGCATTGCATCGCAATCTCCAGCTGACTGTCTCCTGCAGAGTTACTCAAGACAAAGTCATTGGAGATAAAACACAAAATGCTTTGGAGTAACTCAGCGAGTCAGGCAGCATCCCTGGAGAACGTGGATAGGGGACGTTTCAGGTCAGGAAAAAAGTGTCCCAAGCCGAAATGTCACATCCATTTTCTCCAGCGATCCTGCCTGACCCGCTGTGTTACTCCAGCATTTTGTATCTATCTTTGGTATGAATTTTAAAGAAACTGGGGCTGACTTTAGGTTTTATTCTACCCAACCTGAAAACCAAAATGCAGAACAAATTACTGAAAATGAAAGAATACCATGACGAAAGTACAAAGCTAATGGCCGCAGACAAGGAATTTACTTGTAACCTCAGTTTCGAACCAACGTTGTGGAGAGAGCATCGTCCACTGTGAACACTCTGAGAAATGGAAATTGTCATGTTTGATGGACTGTGTGGGGTGGGAGGAACCGTTGCTCCTCCCGTGCAGCAGGTGGCGCTGCACAGGACAAAGGGACATGTTTTGTACATAGTTATCTTGGCTGTACACCGTGTGGAGTGTGCAGTCAGATTGTGGGGTGGCAGCCATTTTAGTTGTCTTGCTGCCAGCATTGAGTTACTGTAATAAAGACACCTGTTCTACCTTGAAGACTCACAAAGTTTCATACAGGCGTAGAACAAGAACACCAAAGAAATGTTACCCATGGAGTGCAGGCCAAACCACAAGTGCAGGTCTAAGGTCTCAGCTGTACCCAGGTACCTGAGCAATCACCATTTTCCAAATTGTTCTGGAGGCTGGTAGAGCTGCTGCCTTACGGCGCCAGGGACCCGGGTTCGATTCTGACCTCAGGTGCTGTCTGCGTTAGATTTGTATGTTCTCACTGTGACTGCGTGGGTTTCTTCCGGGTGCTCCGGTTCCCCCCCCTCTCGACATCCCAAAGATATGCAGTTTTGTAGGTTGATTGGCAATCTGCAAATTGCTGCTGGTGTGTAGCTGAGTGAAAGAAGATAACAGAACGGAGAGAATAAAGTTCGATTAGACTAGTGTGGGACAAGTGTAAATGGGTGGTTGTAGAAATAAGGAGCGGCTGATGCTGGCGTACACAAAAGGACACAGGGTACTCCAGGGTGGTGGAGTAACTCATCGGACAGGCAGCATCTCTGGAGAGAAGGAATGGGAGACGTTTCCGGTCGAGACCCTTCTTCAGCATCTCTGGGGAACGTGGATAGGTGACGATTTGGGTCGGGTCCGTCTGCAGATTGATTGCGGGGTGGGGACGAAAGCTGGAAGAGAGGAGGGTCAGGCCAATGCCTGGCAGGTAACAGGTGGATACAGGTGAGGGGGGGGGGTCTTGATAGACAAATGGCTGGACAAAGGACAGAGATAACAGGGTATGAGAAAATAGGATTAAAGAATAGTGAAGCTAGACGAAGGAATGAAGCTGGTAGTGGGGGGGGGGGTGGAGGAGGGGGGTTGCAAGGAAGGGGGTTGCAAGGAAGGGGGTTGCAAGGAAGGGGGGCTGCAGGGAAGAGGGGGTAGCAGGGAAGGGGTGAGGGGATAAAAGTGGAGGGAGGGTTAGTTACCTAAAATTGGAAAATTCAATGTCAATGCACCTTCTATTATGGTCTTAGAACGATAGAAACATAGAACAATAGGTGCAGGAGTAGGCCAAAAATTGGACAGGCTAGATGCAGGAAAAATGTTCCCGATGTTGGAGGAGCCCAGAACCAGGGGTCACAGTTTAAGAATAAGGGGTAGGCCAAAATCACAAACGACATTCTCCTCTCCTCTGACGCTGGCAACCTCAACATCCTCATCCTACTTGACCTCAGCGCCGCCTTTGACACCATAAATCACTCCATTCTCCTCACCCGACTTGAAACCTCCCTTAACATCACCGGCACAGCCCTATCCTGGTTCAAATCTTACCTCTCTGACAGACACCAGTTCATCTCCATTAACAACTGTAAATCCCCCACCGCTCCCCTCCCCCAAGGTGTCCCCCAAGGCTCAGTCCTTGGCCCCCTCCTCTTCATCCTCTACCTGTTCCCCCTTGGTCAATTAATCCGCCGTCATGGTCTCAACTTCCACTGCTTCGCCGATGATATCCAGCTCCTCATCTCCACCAAGTCAATCTCCTCCACCACACACTCTACACTGACAAACTGCATTACTGAAATAAAATCTTGGCTTCAATCAAACTTCCTCAAACTCAATTGCAACAAATCTGAAATCATTATCATTGGTCCAAAAATGCTCACCAAATCCACCCAAAACTTCATCCTCAACATTGATGGTCTCCCAGTATCCACCTCACCTCACATCCGGAATCTTGGAATCATCCTTGATCAAACCCTCTCCTTCGACAAACACATCAAACACATCACAAAGACAGCCTTCTTCCACCTCAAAAACATTGCCCGTCTCCGTCCATCCCTCTCCTCCACAGCTGCAGAAACCCTCATCCATGCCTTCATCACCTCCCGTCTGGACTACTGCAACAGCCTCCTCTATGGCGCACCCTCAAAAATCATCAATAAACTTCAATACATTCAAAACTCCGCTGCCCGTCTACTCACACACACCTCGATCCGTGACCATATCACCCCCGTCCTTTATAAACTCCACTGGCTCCCCATCCCCCAGAGAATCCAGTACAAAATCCTCCTCATAACCTACAAAGCCCTCCATAACCTGGCCCCATCCTACCTGACCGACCTCCTCCACAGGCACACTCCCACCTGCACCCTCCGCTCTGCCGCTGCCAATCTCCTATCCCCACACATCCGGACTAAACTCAGATCCTGGGGGGACAGGGCTTTCTCCATCGCTGCTCCCACCCTATGGAACTCACTACCCCAAACCGTTAGAGACTCCCCCACACTCACCACATTCAAAACATCGCTGAAGTCTCACCTGTTCAGTACTGCCTTCAACCACTGAAGGTCACCTCACCTTCTGTCTCCTTTCTCTGTTCATTTATTTATTTACTTATTTATCTATTTATGCATTTCCCCTATGTTCTCAAAATCTCTGTAAAGCGTCTTTGAGTATATGAAAAGCACTATATAAATAAAATGTATTATTATTATTATTATTATTTAGGACTGAGATGAGGAAAAACCTCTTTACCCAGAGAGTTGTGAATCTATGGTATTCTCTGCCACAGAAGGAAGTGGAGGCCAATTCACAGGATGTTTTCAAGAGAGAGTTAGATTTAACACTTTGGGCTCAAGGAATCAAGGAATATGGGGGAAAAGCAGGAACGGGTTACTGATTTTAGATGATCAGCCATGGTCATATTGAATGGTGGTGCTGGGTCAAAGGGCCGAATGGTCTACTCCTGCATCTATTTTTCTATGTTTCTATGTTCTCTCTGTCTCTGTCTCTGTCTCTGTCTCTGTCTCTGTCTCTGTCTCTGTCTCTGTCTCTGTCTCTGTCTCTGTCTCTGTCTCTGTCTCTGTCTCTGTCTCTGTCTCTGTCTCTGTCTCTGTCTCTGTCTCTGTCTCTGTCTCTGTCTCTGTCTCTGTCTCTGTCTCTGTCTCTGTCTCTGTCTCTGTCTCTGTCTCTGTCTCTGTCTCTGTCTCTGTCTCTGTCTCTCTGTTCTCTCTCCCTCTCCCCATCCCATTCCCCTCCCACCTCTCGGCCCTCACACGAGTGCCAACACTGACCCCATATTTGGGTAGTCAACAAACCGGGCCACTTCCTGCTGTTCCTGCTACTTTCACCACACAGTCATAAACGTTTACTTGGGACTCCACAATGAGATGGAACTGGGGAGAATCCTTGGAGATGGCACGCTGACTATTGCTACTTTGCTGTATTTCAGGGTGGACATTGGGCATTGCTGGGAGTGCTAGACCCAACAATTTTCACAGAACATCAAACTTCAAATATATGTATAATATTGGCACATTGGCCTTCATCAGTCAGGGTATTGAGTATAGAAGTTGGGAGATCATGTTACAGTGGTACAAGACGTTGCTGAGGCCTCATTTGCAGTATTGTATTCAGTTTTGGCCACCGTGTTATAGGAAAGATGTTGTTAACCTGGAAAGGATGCAGAGAAGATTGACACGGATGTTGCCAGGATTTGAGGGCCTGAGCTGTGGGGGGAGTTTGGGCAGACTAGGACTATTCCTTGGAGTGCAGGAGGATGAGGGGTGAACATCGAGGTGCATAAAATCATGAGAGGCATGGATAGGGTGAATGCACTATCTTTTACCCAGACTAGGGGAGTCAAAAACCAACAGCTACAGTTTAAGGTGAGGGGGGAATGATTTAATGGAAACCTGGGGGACAACTTTTTTTTACACAAAGGGCGGCAGGTATATGGAACGAGCTGCCAAGGGTGGGAGTTGCGGCAGGTACTATCACCACATTTGAAAAACATTTGGACAAGTACATGGGTAGGATAGGTTTTGATGGATATGGGCCAAATGCAGGCAAGTGGGACTATGTGGCCGGGGCATGTTGGTGGGTGAGGGCAAGTAGGGCTGAAGGGCCTGTTTCCACACTGTATATGCCTCTATATTCCTGACCAAACAGCAAGGCTCCCTAATAAAGGTCGCTTCTTTCATAGATAAACACAAGGACATGATTGTGTTCTTTGCCTGTGTAAATACTGCAGCGTGGTACTTCCATACAAGTACTGCCCTTATTCTCCTTGGTGAATAAGATTAATAACAGTGTGACCTGTAGATGGCATGCAGTGCAGGGACTGTGCAGTGCAGGGACTGTGCAGTGCAGGGACTGTGCAGTGCAGGGACTGTGCAGTGCAGGGACTGTGCAGTGCAGGGACTGTGCAGTGCAGGGACTGTGCAGTGCAGGGACTGTGCAGTGCAGGGACTGTGCAGTGCAGGGACTGTGCAGTGCAGGGACCGGGAACCAATGATGGAGGATTGTGAATGGGGTTTCATCATGTTCAGTTTTTATTTCTGAAAGTCACAAAGGTCCAGAAAGTCTCAAAGGTTCAAAGTCCAGAACCAGGGGCCACAGTCTTAGAATAAAGGGGAGGCCATTTAAAACTGAGGTGAGAAGGAACTTTTTCACCCAGAGAGTTGTGAATTTGTGGAATTCTCTGCCACAGAGAGCAGTGGAGACCAAATCACTGGATGAATTTAAGAGAGAGTTAGATAGAGCTCTGGGGGCTAGTGGAATCAAGGGATATGGGGAGAAGTTGAGCAAAGGTTACTGATTGTGGATGATCAGCCATGATCACAATGAATGGTGGTGCTGGCTCGAAGGGCCGAATGGCCTTCTCCTGCACCTATTTTCTGTTTCTATGTTCAATGGTTCTTTATTATCACATGTACAGACATACAGTGAAATTATTTTTTTGCATACAGTTCAGTAAAGTATTGCCATACCTAAGCACAATCCGAGATTGGTACAAAGTGCATAGAAATAATCCACTGAGACCACATGCAAGAGTTGCCAGGTTTTGGCGCCATTTTGGAAGTCCAGTCGAGTCCACACGCTCGGTCTCCTGGAGCGGCGCCCGATCCAGGTGAGCCCCAGGTTGCTGCAGGGCCTCCAGGCGTCACCTCCGTCCAGATCGTCCAGCGAACCATCGTCCCTCTCCTCACCCGGCCACCTTCAGCCTTTGTGCTCTTTGTCACCCGCACCCGACCTTGAATGCGCCGAAGGTAGGACCCCTGGTGCCGTTTAACCTACAAACCTGCATGTCTTTGGAGTGTGGGAGGAAACCGGAGCAGCCGGAGAAAACCCACCCGGTCACAGGGAGAACGTACAAACTCCGTACAGGCAGCACCCATAGTCAGGATCGAACCCGGGTCTGGCGCTGTAAGGCAGCAACTCTACCGCTGCGCCAGCGTGCCGTCATCTGAAGTATCTATTGAGCAAAGCAAAATAATTTGTTGTTAAAAGTGCTAATGGAAAACTAATTATTGTAGTAATTAAGGATATCTTTGCAACCTGCACTAATTCTGAAATTGCGATGACGTTAGTGTGAATTACAAGAGGAAAAAAAATGTTGCCTATCTCATACCATTTCATGCTGAATGGGATTTACTTCCAGCAAAGTGCTTTTTAATGCACTTCCACTAAGGCCAAAAATGGTTGATACTACAATTAGCAATCTGTCTAATGGGCCAAACCTTACAGTTTTGTGTGGTCATGTTGGGATAATTCAAAAGATCAACTTGAAAAATAAAACAAAAGCACACTTAATGTATCAGTCCCCCCCCAGAGAACTGAATAAAGTATTGAGGAAGCAAAATAAATATTGTTTTTTTGTCCAGTAAAGATCTTAATTGCTTCAGTGTGGGAACAAAGGGTTTCAGGATGTGTCTTGAATGTTGCTGGAAGTACAATAAAAGTGCTGTGCGGTTATAAAAATCAAAGCAATGTCTTTCTTTGGAGAAGATTATTTAATTTAGAGATACAGCATGGAAACAGGCCCTTAGGCCCACCGAATCCACGCCGACCAAGTCTGAAGAAGGGTCTCGACCCGAAACGTCACCCTTTCCTTCTCTCCTGAGATGCTGACTGTGCCGCTGAGTTACACCAGCATTTTGTGTCTATCTCTGACCGACGATTACCCGTACACTAGTTCTATCCTACATACTAGGGGCAATTTTACAGAAGCAAATTAACCTAGAAGCCTGCACGTCTTTGGGATTTGGGAGGGAACCGGAGCACCCGGAGGAAATCCACGCAGTCACAGGGAGAACTTGGAAATTCCACACACAGACAGCACCCGAGGTCGAGACCGAACCAGGGTCTTAAGCGCTGGGTGGCAAACGTCACCACGGCACCAAGAGGAGTTTGCAAAAATCTTTTCACAGAAATGCAGCATCTTTCATAGCTTGGCAAGCTTGTGAACCCGGGTTAGAATAGGGGACACATGTTTAAAGTGAAACATAATTAAACATATAGAGCGTTGGGATGTGGGGTGAAATTGGGAGAAGTAGAATTTCTATTGTTCATTTTCAGGTTCTGCTTACTCCATTATAGGAAGGATCTGGGGGCATTGGAGAGAGTGCAGAATAAGCTTGTAGATAGACAGAAAATGCAGGAGCAACTCTGGGTCAGGCAGCATCTCTGGAGAAAAGGAATAGGTGATGTTTTCGATCGAGACCCTTCTTCAGACTCAGTGATGCAGCCTGGATTAGTTATTGACTATATGGAGAGTTTGGACAAACTCAGATTGGTTACTCTGGAGCATAAGAGGCTGTGGGGATGAGGCTTCCCTGGCCTTTGCACTCTTGGTATCCTCTTAACTTGATGTTTATGTTAAATCCAAAAGGAAATATTATCTTCTTGGAAAATCCAGAAGGATGTCATGAGGGATCTAGCCATTTGGCATCTAATGGCATTTTCAGATACCAAGTTGGCAAAATTGCTGTCATATCAATTAATGGATCCATTGGCAGTGAGATGGATAAATTAAATCCTTAAAAAGTAATGGTGGTGGAAGAAAATGATTGTGTCATTAGACGCACATTTTTAAAATTTAGAGATACAGCACCGAAACAGACCCTTCGGCTCACCGATACCTTACCGACCAGCGATACCCATATGCCATTCAGCCCATTATGTGCATGCTAGGCCAGAATGGACTTTAGCTTAATCCCTCCAAAATGCTGCCCACTGCTTTTTGCTGAGTCCTGCATTTTGGTGTTTTTTTGCTCAGGATTCCAGCATCTGCAGTCTCATGTGTCTCCATTTTAAGTTAATCCTGTTTCCCATCACTGAGGTTCCTCCAGCAGTTTGATTTTTTCCAATGTTAATAGCTTCTAGTCCCTTGTGTCCTTATGTTGCATCATTTCCTCAGTGTTAAAGGGATTTGGTCATTCTTAATTTACTGGTGCTGCGATTAGTTCAACCATCTCACAACTCCTGTAACCCGGATTCGATCCAGCAATATCACCAACAATTTGTCATGGACCAGCCAGACTGAAGGTCTGAAGAAGGGTCTCGACAAGAAACGTCATCCTTCTCTCCAGAGATGCTGCCTCTGCCGTTGAGTTACTCCAGCTTTTTGTGTCTATCTTCGGTTTAAACCACCATCTGCTGTTCCTTCCTACACAGCCACATTGAAGCAATGGCCAAGAGAGCACACCCATGCCTCTACTTCCTTAGAAGGCTTAGGATTTTCTGGATGTCCCCAGCAACCTTCACCAACTTCTACACATGTGCCGTTGAAATCATTTTTTTCGGGATGCATCACAGAAGTGTTTGGGAACAGCTCCATCCAAGGCTACAAGAAATTGCAGTGTTGTGGACGTAGCCCAGACCATCAGGCAAACCAAGCTCCTTTCCATTGACTCTAATTACACTTCATGCTGCCTCGGCAAGGCCACCAGCATAATCAAGGACACTCTTCTTTCCTCTCCCATCAGGCAAGTGGTACAGAAGTGTGGAAACACATACCTCCAGATTCAGGGACAGTTTCTTCCCAGATGTTATCAGGCATCTGAACCATCCCCTCACCAACTGGAGAGCGGTCCTGACCTCCCATCTACCTCTATGGAGACCTTTGAACAATCTTTAATCTGACTTTGCTGGGCTTTATTTTGCACTAAACATTACATCCTTTATCCTGTATCAATACATGGTAAACGGCTTGATTGTAATAATATACTGTACAGACTGGATAGCACTCAACTTTTCACTATACTTCAGTACACCTAACAATAATAAATAAACTAAACTAAACAAAGCTAACTCCTGACCTGCGCTGCTGCTGTGTGGAGTTTGTACATTCCCCTGAGACCGTGTGGCTTTTTCCCAGAATCTCCTAGAACCCAACGATATGATGGTTGTGTAGGTTAATTGGCCACCAGAAATTGTCCCCCGTTGTTGTTGGTGGCAGGAGAATTGGGGATCGTTTGTAGGGGAAAGAATCGTGAGGGCTAGTAACGAGTAAATGTGAGACGTGGATTGTGCTAATGTGGTGACAGGGAACCTCAGACAAAGCCTAAAAGTAGAGACAAGGATTGCAGCAGTGACGACACCCAAGTTTCAGGAACTTCACTGATTATGTTAAAGCGTGAACCCATAATCCTGGTGCCCACCATTTTTAAGAAATCACCCATGGATGGCCAACTCCACGTGGCCTTTCCATTTGCTCCTACAGGGATGTGTGGAGATTATGAATGGGGATGTGAGAG
This sequence comes from Rhinoraja longicauda, assembly GCF_053455715.1. NCBI lineage: Eukaryota > Metazoa > Chordata > Chondrichthyes > Rajiformes > Arhynchobatidae > Rhinoraja > Rhinoraja longicauda. The sequence continues at coordinate 20,333,843 of NC_135965.1, forward strand.
GGATGTGTAAGTGGAGGAACGGGATTGATAGAACCAAACTGAGAGCAGCCATGGAGTTCTTATCACAATGCTCTTGAACAGTGATGATCCCACGCAGCGATTATTCCCACCAAGTGTAAGGAAAGCACGCTGTGTGAGAGATGAACAACGTACAAATGCAAGGAAAGACACAAAGTACTGGAGTAATTCAATGGATCAGGCAGCATCCCCGGAGAACATGGGTTGGTGACGTTTTGGATGGGGTTTATCTGACCCAAAATGTCACCTATCCATGATCTCCAGGGATGCTGTGTAGAACTGAAGATGCTGGTTTACACTGACAACAGACACAAAATGCTGGAGTAACTGAGAGGGTCAGGCAGTATCTCCGGAGAAAAGAAATAGGTGATGTTTCGAATCGGAACCCTTCTTCAGACATTAGAAAGAACAGGTAGAGGAGGTCTATCTTTCTATTTTCTCCAGGGATGCTGTCTGACCCTGAGTTACTCCAGTACTTTGTGCCTTCCCTTGGTAAACCAGCATCTATAATTTCTTTTTTCAACATGTCAAGGCAAATTTATTTGTATTTTATCTAGCAATCATAAATGCTGATAGAATGATTTTAATTCCAAAATAACTTCCTTGTTGCACAACATGAGGCGACACAAATGTAAACAGGTTATTCTAGCTGCATTGATCCTGCCTGTCTCAGGAATCTGGATTAACAGATCATTTCCCCATGTGTTGATGGTGTGCTTTTTGCCCCAGAGTGATAGTCATACAGCATGGAAACAGGCCCGCCGGCCCAACTTGCCCACACCGATCAACATGTCCCACCTGCTTGCGTTTAGTCCATATCCCTCCAAACCTGTCCTTTCCCTGTACCTGTCTAAATGTTTCTCAAACATTGCCATAGTACCTGCCTGAACTACTTTCTCCGGCAGCTCGTTCCATACATCCACCACCCTTTGTATTAAAACGTTAGCCCTCAGGTTCCAGTTAAATCTTTTCCTCCCCCACTTTAAACCTATATCGTCCAGTTTTTGATTCCCTGCTCTGGGTAAAGACTCTGTGAATTTACCCTATCTATTCCTCTCATGATCTTGTACACCTCTATGAGGTTATCCTTTGTCCTCCTGCACTCTTTTACAGTAGAGTACCTCTTTTAGCATTTCAGCCTTAATGCCACACAATGTACACCCACCAATAGTTGCTGTCCAATTTATTCCATTTACGATTGACTCAGGGCCAAGCCTTTGTACTCAAAACCACACAATTATAATGTAGCTGGCAGAAATATCTTCCAAAGGTAGACACAAAATGCTGGAGTAACTCAGCAGGACAGCATCTCTGGATAGAACGAATGAATGAATGATGTTTCGGGTCGAGACCCTTCCTCAGACTGAAGAAGGGTCTCGACCTGAAACATCACCCATTTCTTCTATCCAGAGATGCTGCCTGTCCTGCAGAGTTACTTCAGCATTTTGTGTCTATCTCTGGTGGAAACCAGTATCTGCAGTTCCTTCCTACACAGATATACCTTCCACTCTGGTTTGTAGAGATTAGGTTTAGTGTTTAGGTTTATTATTGTCGCATTTACTGGCTGCAGTCAAAGTGATCCAAACAGATCAAATATAACATACATAAATGTAATCAAGTCAAACTGTAGCACACCAGATACATAGACTAAGTCTGATGCCCGCAATGGGGTGAGGTGAATCGGACAGTATCCTTGCTTATGGAAGGATGTTTCAGAAGCCTGATAACGGAGGGATGGAAGCTGAATAGTAAGCCTAGCATCACGTTAACATGCATCAAGAAACATATTGTTCTTTCTTGTTTAGAATTTGGAGAACAAAACAGAAACAGGCCCTTCAGCCCATCGAGTCCATGCCGACCATTGATCACACATACACTAGTTCTATCCACGCATCAGGGGCAACTTACGGAAGCCAATTAACCTACAAACCTGCACGTCTTTGAAAGATGGGAGGAAACCAGAGCACCCGAACAAAACCCACGTGGTCACAGGCAGAACGTGCAAACTCCACACAGACAGCACCCGTATTATCTGCACTGTATGGACCATAGCAACTTGGGAGTTGGCTCCGCCTAACATCCAAAATCTTTAAGGGTTGAAAAATAAAAACATTGGCCAAGCATGAGATGTCAAACATGAAATGAAATGAACGTGGGAGGAAATGAATGTCTCATCAAACATGCAAATGTGAAGTTTTTGACAGAACTGGCTTGTCCTTGAAAACCCTGCGTGATGTATTATACCGAATGTTTCACAAGAACCAACGTAGGAACGCAGGGAATGGCGTGTTGTGGCAACTGCCCACTGGTTACGAACACTAAATTCTCCATAAATTGTGAGTGTTTTTCATTCCAGTGCATGTTGATGGTGAGCAATAAGATCGCTTTGATATACTTGATAAACATATGAAACTGCAGATGTTGGAATCTGAAACAGAAATAGAAATGCCCCGGAAGCAGTCATGTAGCATCTGTGGAAAGAGAAAACAGCTAGTGTGTCAGTGTGGTTTTTGACACACAGTTACTGACCCAAATGCTTACCGTTTTGTCTTTCCACAGGTGCCTCTTGAGTGGATGAGTTCTTCCAGCACTTCTGTTTTGATTTGAAGGGTGTCATAGAACCATAGAGTTTTTACAGTGTGGAAAGAGGCCCTTCAGCATAATTTGCCCACGTCGACCAACATACCACATCTACATTAGTCCCACCAGCCTGCGTTTGGCCCATGTCCCTCTAAACCTAAACTATCCACGTACCTGTCCAAATTACTTTTTAAACAATATTATAGTACCTGCTTCAACGCCCTTCTCATAGTGTCACTATGGATCATACAGCATGGAAACAGGCCTTTTGGCCCAACTTGCCCTGTCGACCAATATGCCCCGTCTGCACAAGTCCCACCTGCCTCCAAATGACCCATATCCTTCTAAGCCTATCCTATCCAAGTACCTGTCCAAATGTTTTCTTTTAAACAATATTATAGTACCTGCCTCAACTACCTCTTCCATCAGCTCGTTCCATATACCCACCACCCTTTGTATAAAAAGGTTCCCCCTCAGGTTCCTATTAAATCTTTCCCCCCCTCACTTTAAACCTATGTCCTCTGGTTCTTGATTCGTGATTCTGGTCACTGACCTTTGAATCAATGCATCCAGATAACCTTCCTCTCCTCTTAATGCATTGGAGTGTCCAGATCTCGGACTCTAGCTAATCAACTTGAAGTCCAAGTTCTTTGAGCTGCAGATATGATCGCCATAGAGTTTAATGGTTCCCACCAGCTCCCATCCACTACAGTTGCAACACATCACCTGGCCCAAGGTTTCATTGATTTCTGGATGAAATTTATTTGTTTTATATGTTATCAACTAGTTAATGCACTTGTTAATTGAGGTTTTGTCTTGTCGCTAATCTAATGTTGAGGCAGTAGGTATGGAGGGATATGGGCTAAATGTGGGTAACTGGGACTAGCTTAAACGGGCATTTTGGTCAGTATGGCAAGTTGTGCCTGTTTCCGTGCTGAATAACTCTATGCCACTATCACACTAGTTATCAGTAACTGCAGTTAACCAGAATAGCTGGCCGTTCAACTAACTGGTACTAGTTAACAAAATGCAGCTCAATCAGAAGAGATTGCCAAATAGCTACTGGAGGCCATAATTTTCCTACTCATTCACACTACATAACAGAGGGGTGGTACAGTAGCACAGTGGTAGATTTGCTGCCTCACAGTGCCAGAGACCTGGGTTCAATCCTGATTACGGGAGCTGTCTGTATGGAGTTTACATGTTCTCCCTGTCATGTGTGGGTTTTCTCCAGGTGCTCCAGTTTCCTTTCACATTCCAAAGACGCATGGGTTTGTAGGTTAATTGGTTTGAGTAAATTGTTCCTAGTGGGTAGGATAGGATTAGTGTACGGGGATTGCTGGTCGGCGCGAACTCGGTGAACCAAAGGGACTATTTCCATGCTGCATCTCTAAACTAAACTAAATAAAGATGGTGCAGTTGGCGTGAGCGTGAAGTAAAATTGGTTGTCACTTTGCCAAAGTTGTGCTAAACCACCATTGCCTCCAACTGCACAACACTCATTCCATCCTCAATCAGCCTTGATTCCAGAAATGCATCATGAAGCAGGAACTTTATGATGCGGAGTGGAATGTCAAAAGCTGGCACAACGGTACAAAGAAAACAAATACGCACTTTAGTTTAGAGATACAGCACAGAAACAGTCTCTTCGGCCCACCGAGACCACGCTGACAGCGAGGACCCCATTGACGAACACTACCCTACACACTAGGGATAATTTTACAACGTAACAAAGCCAATTAACCTACCAACCTGTATGCCTTTGGAGTGTGGGAGGAAACCGGAGCACCCGAAGAAAACCCATGCAGACACGGGGGGACTGTACAAACTCGGTGCAGACAGGTGCTGACAGTTCAGAAATGTTTATTGTCATTATGCAGCAGAATGCAAAGAAATTCCTAGTCTGCTCAGACATGGAGCAAACAGTATACATGTTAATAATGAGAACCTATTGAGAATTCCACAAGATAAATAATTTCTGTGGGATAATAGCAAGAGCTGAGGCAATAAAGGTTATGAGATGGCATCTGTATCAAAAGTAATTTATTTAATTCATTCATATGTTACCAATTGCTAACTGCCAATTTAACATTGGCTGCCTCGTTCTTACTGACTCCAACCACCCACACATCCCATTAATTTGCAGCACCATTCAGCAGATTCAGAAACGGTTCCGGTTATTGCCACATACCCCAGGGAGCAATGAAACTCAAGATTCAAGTGTCAAGAATGTTAATTGTCATATATATTGACAATGTAAGAACAACATCCTTGCTTGCAGCATTACAGGCTTAACAGGCAATGCACGCAAGGTACAATATAATAAAAATATCATAGATAGACAGGGTAAGTGCCCAGTTTTTTACTCAAGGTGGTGGAATCAAGAACCAAGACTCAAAGGTCTGAGCTATAGGGAGAGGTTGAGCAGGCTAGGAAATTATTTCTTGGAGAGCAGGGCAGAGGAGTGATCTTATAGCCGTGTACAAGATCATGAGAGGGATACATAGGGTAAATGCACAGAGTCCTTTACCCAGAATAGGCGAATCGAGAACCAGAGGACACAGGATTAAGGAGAGGTGGGAAAGATTTAATATCAAGCTGAAGGACAATATTTTCACACAAAGGGTCGTAAGGTGTATGGAACGAGCCACCAGAGGAGGTAGTTGAGGCAGGTACGATCACAATGTTGCAAAGTTTTTCGATAGGTACATGGATATGATAGGTGTAGAGGGATCTGGGCCAAACGCAGGCAGATGGGACTGGTGTAGCTGGGCCATGTTGGTGGGCGTGGGCAAGTTGGACAGAAGGGCCTGTTACCATGCTGTATGACTCACTATGACTCTAAACAGAAATACAATAAATTAATAACCCTAATTCAAGTGCAAAAAAAAGGTCCTTAGTACAACCAAAGACAATCCATAATCCTTAGGTTAGTGGTGTGTAGTATTCAAGAGCCCGATGGCTGATAAGAAGGAGCTGTTCTTGAACCTGGTGGTCATGGTTTTCAGACTCCTGTACTGTCTTCCTGGTGGTGGGAGTGAAATTAGAGTTTGGCCAGCGGGGTGTGTGTCTTTGATGATATTGGCCGAGTTTCTGAGGCAGCTCTTCGATGGATCAAAGATCCCTTTGATGGTGAAGAGGTCAGTACACGCGATTGACCAGGCAGTGTCCACCACTTTTGGTGATCTCCTTCATTAATGGGCGTTCGAGTTGATGAAAGGGCGGGACAGTGGTGCAGCAGTAGTGTTGCTGCTTTACAGCGCCAGAGACCCGGGTTCGATCCTAACTTTGGGTGCTGTCTGTAGGGAGTTTGTGCATTCTCCCTGTGACCATGTGGGTTTTTATCCGGGTCCTCCGGTTTCCTCCCACGCTCCAAAGACATACAGGTTTGTAGATTATTCAGCTTTGGTAAAAATTGTACATTGTCCCGAGTTTGTGTCGGATAGTGCTCATGTCAGTGTGGACTCAGTGGGTCGAAGGGCCTGTTTCCGCGCTGTATCTTTAAGTCTAAAGTTAAGTCTAAAACCCAACCAGGCTGAAAAATCCCAAAACAAATACAATGGTGAATGCAGAACAACAGTTTCCACATCTGCATTGGTGTGGCAAAAATGTAAATTGTCCCAAGTGTGTGTAGGATAATGTTAATGTGCGGGGATCGATGGTCAGCAAAGTCTATAGTGCGGTCTGAAGAAGTCCATCTAGTTTTACATTTCTCTCCTCCTCTGCCATCCTTATGTTTCCATATCTGCATTTTTTGTCTCCATTCACCTCTAACCTTTGTCCCTATCTCCACCCATCCACTGATCACCTCTCCTCCCCTGAATCCATCTGTGACTTGCCAATTCCTGCCCCACCTCTACCCCACAACCCTTTCTACCAGCTCTCTCCCCTCCACTCAATCAGTCTGAAGATGACTCGCGACCCAAAACGTCACCTGTCCATTACCTTCCACAGATGCTGCCACGCCTACTGAATTCTTCCTGCACTTTTTTCCTCATGATTGAAAACTGTTCATTACAGAATGAGTGATCGTATTAAAATGGAAAGCAAAATCTTGGTAGGCTTGACAGGATAAATGACCACGTCGAGACTCAACTCCAGCATTTTGTGTCTACCTTCGGAGTAAACCAGCATCTGCTGTTCCTTCCTACACAAGAAAGAGTAGTAGCTGGTATCTAGCAACATACCACATGCTATAATAGAATGGACCACTTACGACACTTATTTCAATGGATTTGTTAAAGAAACACTTAGACAGCAACTTAAACTAACAAGATACAGAAGGATATGGTCCGAATGTGGGAAAATTGGATTAGTTCAGATGGCCAAAAAGGTTAGCATGGACATGGTGGGCTGATGGGCCATTCCTGAAGAAGTGTCCCGACCCAAAAGGCCATCTATCCATGTTCTTGAGAGATGCTGCCTGACCTGTTGAGTTTTCTCCGGGTTCTCCGGTTTCCTCCCACATTCGAAAGACGTACAGGTTTGTAGGTTAATTGGTGTGGTAAAATTGTAAATTTTCCAAAGTGTGCGTAGGATAATGTTAATGTGCGGGGATCGATGGTCAGCGGGGATCGATGGTCAGCGTGACTCAGTGGGCCAAACGGCCTGTTTCCGTGCTGTATCTCTAAACTAAACTAAACTAAAACTAAGTTAATTTTAGAAACATTTATATATATATATATATATATATATATAATTATGGAGACAATAATTTTGTTATGGTAATAACTACGGTGTATGATGAGTGATCAGAAGTGTGTGAAGCCAATTAACATTACTTGGACTAGAAGTTGATACTTTTAGGATGTTAATTATGACTCATAAGTGAGCAGAGTTTATACTTCAAGAGATTGAAATTGACCACTGTTTAGTTTATAACTAGTCAAAACAAAGAACTGCAGATGCTGATTTATACCAAAGATAGACACAAAGTGCTGGAGTAACTTAATAGGTCGGGCAGCATCTCTGGAGAAAAAGGATGGGTGACATTTCGGATCGGGACCCTTCCTCAGACCCTTCAGAGTCTGAAGAATAGTCCTGACCTATAGACAATAGACAATAGACAATAGACAATAGGTGCAGGAGTAGGCCATTCGGCCCTTCGAGCCAGCACCACCATTCAATGTGATCATGGCTGATCATTCTCAGTCAGTACCCCGTTCCTGCCTTCTCCCCGTACCCCCTGACTCCGCTATCCTTAAGAGCTCTATCTAGCTCTCTCTTGAATAATAATAATAATAATAATGCATTACATTTATATAGCGCTTTTCATATACTCAAAGACGCTTTACAGGGATTTAGAGAACATAGGGAAGTGAATAAATAGATAAATAAGTAAACGAACAGAGAAAGGAGACAGAAGGTGAGGTGACCTTCAGTGGTTGAAGGCAGTACTGAACAGGTGAGACTTCAGTGATGTTTTGAATGTGGTGAGTGTGGAGGAGTCTCTGACGGTTTGGGGTAGTGAGTTCCATAGGGTGGGAGCAGCGATGGAGAAAGCCCTGTCCCCCCAGGATCTGAGTTTGGTCCGGATGTGGGGGGATAGGAGATTGGCAGCAGCAGAGCGGAGGGTGCAGGTGGGAGTGTGCCTGTGGAGGAGGTCGGTCAGGTAGGATGGGGCCAGGTTATGGAGGGCTTTCAGAGTGGATTGCATTCTGAGAATTGGCCTACACTGCCTTCTGAGGCAGAGAGTTCCACAGATTTACAACTCTCTGACTGAAAAAGTTTTTCCTCATCTCTGTTCTAAATGGCCTACGCCTTCTTCTTAAACTTTGGCCCCTGGTTCTGGACTCCCCCAACATTGGGAACATGCTTCCTGCCTCTAACGTGTCCAACCCCTTAATAATCTTATATGTTTCGATAAGGATACATCACCTATCCTTTTTCTCCATAAATGCTGCCCGACCTGCTCAGTTACTCCAGCACTCTGTGACTGTCTTAGTTTATAACTATGCTGGTGCATAGGCTATATATAATTAACCAATCATATAATTTAATTTCTGTAAACAATGAACACATTGTTTCATTTTATGCACATAAACAGTAAAGATTTATAAGTTTTTATTGGTTTCATTAACGGCAAGCAGAGTGACATGTCTGAGGATCTTGTTAACTTTACAAATTGACCTTACTGTGTGGCTTGCCTTTGTAAACTTTGTTGCGCGAGCTGTTATTTGGGCATTGGGCATTTTCAGTGTAGTCTGCTTAGTAAGAGGTCAATATCTCTATCATTTGCCCTATTGAGTAATGGTACATAAGAGCTGATAAACATGACAGATTATTTAAAAACAGATGGAGGTTTGGCTTTCGTCATGAAGACAAGGCCAGGAGTTAACATATGTAAGGCCAGATAAAGTGATTGAAAGACACAGCACAGAAAAAGGCTTTCGACCCACAGACTCCACTCTGCCCATCGATCGCCCGTTCACACTAGTTCTGTGTTATTCCACTTTCTCATCTACTCCCTATACACCAGGGGCAATTTGCAGAGACTAATTAAACGACAAACCCAAAGAAGACACAAAGTGCTGGAATAACTCAGTGGGTCAGGTAGCATCTCTGGAGAAAAGATCAGGGGGACGTTTTGGTACAGGACCCTCTTTCAGACTGAAAGTAGGGTCTCAACCTGAAACGTCAGCGATCCTTGTTCTCCAGAGATGCTGCCTGATCTCAAATCCAGCACTTTGTGTCTATCTTTGGTGTACACCAGCATCTGCAGCACAGTGGAGTAGCTGTAGACTTGCTGCCTCACAGCGCCAGGGACCCAGGTTCAATACTGACCAAAGGTGCTGTCTATACGGAGTTTGTACATTCTCCCCGTGACCTGTGTGAATTTTCTCCGGGAACTCCGGTTTCCTCCCACACTCGTACAAGTTTGTATGCTAATTGGCTTGGTGAAATTGTAAACAGCCTCTGGTATATGTAAGATAGTGCTAGTGTGCCGGGATTGCTGGTTGGCGTGTATTCGGTGGGCTGAAGGGCCTGTCTCCGTTCTGTATCTTTAAACTAAACTAAACTAAACTATATTTAACCGATAAACGCACACTGGGTGTTTGGGATGCGGGAGGACACCGGAGCACTCAGAGAAACCCCACGGTCACAGGGTGAACCCGTAACCTCCACACATAGACAGCAGCCGAGATCAGGATTGAACCCTGGTCTCTGGCACTGTGAGGCAGCGGCTCTACCAGCTGTGCCACTGCACCGCTCTAAGTGGCCTTGTGCCTCTGCTGCTCTATATCGAATGGAGAATTTGAGTCAGACACAGGCATGAAAATGGCTCAGGAGGTCAGACATTTGGCGTTTCGAGTTCCACGGTGACGCCAATGGGCTAATCTTTGATTATATTTGAGACATGCTGCACACAGTGCCTTTCATCTTCCTCCCAAAACTAACAACCATCCTGCCACTCCCTTAATACATAACGTCCGGTCATTTGTCAATGAATGAGGCACGTCGTGTCGTTCAGTGCTATTTCTAGAATTCAAAGCTACCATTCGAGAGTCTGGAAGGAGCTGTTTATTTAAACTTTTCATCTGCATTGGAAGAGTACACCCAGCCAGGAGTTCAATTTATCTGCTAACCTTGCCGGATTAAAGATTCAGTGTCTTGTCCAGGCAAACATAACTCTGAAGAGTTTAGAAGAGTCTGAAGAAGGGTTTAGACCTGATACTGCACCTTTTCTCCAGAGATACTACACCTTTTCTCCAGAGATGCTGCTGATACTGCACCTTTTCTCCAGAGATACTACACCTTTTCTCCAGAGATGCTGCCTGACCTGCTGAGTTACTCCAGCACTGCGTGTCCTTTTCTGAATGCAGATTGCCTGCTGAATTTTCACGCAGAAAAATAATTGATCACAAATGATCTTGTTCAATAGTAAGATGCTTCTCTCCTTCCTTCTTAACCTTGTTTTCGAAGTACAGCATGGTAACGGGTCCTTCAGCCCACCGAGTCCACGCCGACCATCGATCATACATTCACATTAGTTTTATGTTATCCCACTTTTGCATCCACTTCCTACACACTAGGTGCAATTTTACCAAAGCCAATTAACCTGCAAACCTGCACGTCTTTGAGATGTGGGAGGAAACCAGAGCACCCAATGGAAACCCACGCAGTCAAAGAAAGAACATGCAGACTCCACAAAGCCATGATCACATTGAATGGTGGTGCTGGCTCGAAGGGCCGAATGGCCTACTCCTGCACCTATTGTCTATTGTCAGACAATCACCCAAGGTCAGGATTGAACTCAGGTTCAGTGAAACATATAAATAGTTACTGAGTTACTCCAGCTTTTTGTGTCTTTCTTCAGTGTAATCCAGAATCTGCAGTTCTTTCCTGAACATCAATAGTCAATAGTCAATAGTCGTTTATTTGTCACATACACATAAATGTGTAGTGAAATGAAACATTACCCGCAGTTGAAACACTAAGACCAATAAGAATAATCAATAAAAATGCAATAACAAATACAATCATACACTAACACCAAACAAAAGAAACATCCATCACAGTGAGTCTCCTCCAGTCCCTCCTCACTGTGATGGAAGGCCACAATGTCTTTTCTCTTCCCCTGCCGTCTTCTCCCGCGGTTAGGCTGTTGAACTTGCCACGTCGGGGCTCCCGACATTGGAGCGCCCGCTGGGCGGTGAAAGGTCCACGGCCTACTCCAGGCCACGCCGGACGGTGAAAGGTCTAAGGCGGGCCGACCCAAGCCCCGCGATTCGGGGCGGGCGAACACGCTGCCTCTGCCACTGCCGGTGCTCCCGATCTCGGCCCCCACCCAGGGGCCTGCGGGCTTCCGACATCCACGCAGCCCGCGCCGGAGCCTCCGGAGACTTGTCGCAGCCGCTCCCACAGCATCAGCCAGCGCCGCAGGTGGTGAGTCCGGGCTGTGGGCCCCAGGTGGTCCCAGGTGCATGGCCGGTGGTAGGTGGAGCCCGCCGGTCCCAGGTGCATGGCCGGTGGTAGGCCGCATTGGGAACGGAGACACGACACAGAAACAAAGTTCGTGTCTCCGTTCGGGAGAGAGAATTTTTTATAGTTCCCGTTCCCTCCCACCCCCTCCCCCCCACATAACATACAAACACTACACCATATTAAAACTACAATTCATACAAATTCATACAAAAACAACAAAAAACACAAAAGACAGACGGACTGCAGGCAAGCCGCAGCTGCGACGGCAGCGCTGCCTCCTTGCTGTATGCCTGGATGGTTGCTGTGTGCTTGCTTTAGTTTAGTTTCGTTTAGTTTATTGATACTGTGTGGAAACAGCCCATTTGGCCCATCGAGTCGGGGCCGTCCAGAGATCGCCTTACACTGACACTATCCTACACACTCGGCACAATTTACAATCTTTACCGAGGAAAAATAATATCCTGAGGTACCATGAACCAGAACCTCAACTGGACCAAACACGTAAATACTGTGAAAGTAGGTAAGAGGCTGGGTATTGAACAGTAAGCGACTCACCTCCTGACACCCCAAAGCCTATCTACCATCTATATAACACTTTGTTTTTTCTAGAGGTGAAATATCAAATATTAGAGGCATCACTTTAAAGGTGAGAGGAGCAAGGTTTAGAGGAGATGTGCCGGGCAGGTTTTTTACTTTGCGGGTGGTGAGTGCCTGGAATGTGTTGCCAGGGTTAGTGGTTGAGGTAAGGGGCAGCACAATGGCACAGAGGTAGAGTTATTGCCTTACAGCGCCAGAGACCTGGGCTCTATCCTGACTACCGGTGCTGTCTGTACGTAGTTTGTAAGTTCTCTCCGTGACCGCGTGGGTTTTCTCCGGATGCTCCGGTTTCCTCCCACACTCCAAAGACGTACAAGTTTGTAGGTTAATTGGCTTCGGTAAAGATTGTAAATTGTTCCTAGTGTGTAGGATAGTGCTAGTGAGCGGGAATCGCTTGTGGGCGCGGACTCGGTGGGCCGAAGAGCCTGTTTCCACGCTGTATCTCTCAAAATAAAAACTAATATGATAGTGGCATTTAAAAGACTTTTGGATAGGTATTGGATATACTGGAAATGGAGTGAAATGGATTATGTACAGTTTGGTCTTGGCATCATGTATGGCAAAGGAGTTATGGGCCAAAGGGCCTGTTCTTGCGCCATACTGTTCTGTGTTCTATATTCTATGTTGTAATAAGGAGCATCATGGTAAACCCTCCTCTTTGTGTAAAGCACAAAGAGTTGGAGGAACTCAATGGATCAGGCAGCAACTTGGGAGAGAATGGACAGGCGACGATTCAGGTCGGGATCCTTCTTCTGACTGATCGGAGTAGAGAAGAGAAAGCGGGAGGAGAGGTGTGGTTAGGGTAAAGCCTGGTAAGTGATGGGTGGATACAGGTGAGGGGGGATGGATAGGTAGATGAGTGGACTAAGTCACAAATTAGGCAAAATACCAGATAAGGAGGAGTGAAATGTAAAACCAAAGGGAAGGGTATAGGTGGAAGGAGATGGGGGAGAGGGGGGGGGGGGGAGAAGGGGAATAAAAGGGAACTTAGGTGGCAGAGTGGTGCAGTTGGTAGAGCTGCTATCTTATAGCACCAGAGGCCTGGGTTTGATCTGACATCAGGTACTGCCCATGTAGAGTTTGCACGTTACCCCTGTGACCACAGGGGTTTCCTGCAGGTCCTCCAGATTCCCACATCTCCAAAGACATGCAGGTTTGCAGGTTAATTAGCCCTCTGAAAATTGCCCCTAACATGCAGGGAGTGGATGAGAAAGTGGGATAATGTAGAACTAGTGTGAACAGACAGCACCTGTAGTCAGGATTGAACCAGGGTCTCTGGCGCTGCAAAGCGGCAACTCTATCGCTGAACCACTATGCCGCCCTGACTTCCCCCAAAGTCAGAAATATCTGAGCAGTCTTCAATTGATGAGGTATTTATGAAGCATGGTCACTTTGCAATGTAGGAAGTATTTAAATTGGCATTATAGAGTGCAAACAGCCTTTTACAATGTGGACTATCTATAATGGGTACTTACCATCATATTCTTTAGTGCATTAATAATTCAGTTTTCAACATACATTGTTTGTAGAAAACTCACCGAGCCACACGTTAATGGGATGCTGGAAGTTGCAGGTAGTATCATCCAAGATTCCAGCCACCAGAAATTCAGATGGCAATTGTACACTTGTTCTGTATTAATCAACAGTTCAGCGTCCAATATGTAGATCTTTGTAAATACATAATACACGGACTAAAATCTTTCCTCAGATCAATAGTCAATAGTCAATAGTCGTTTATTTGTTACATACACATAAATGTGTAGTGAAATGAAACATTACCCGCAGTTGAACAATAAGACCAATAAGATTAATCAATAAAAATGCAATAACACATACAATCACAACTAACACCAAACAAAAAGAAACATCCATCACAGTGAGTCTCCTCTAGTCCCTTCTCACTGTGATGGAAGGCCAGAATGTCTTTTTCTCTTCCCCTGCCGTCTTGTCCCACGGTCAGGCTGTTGTAGTTGCCACGTCGGGGCGGTCGGTGCTCCCGACATTGAAGCCCCCGCTGGGCGGTGAAAAATCCCGCGGCCTATTTCAGGCCGCGCCGGACGGTGAAAGGTCCGTGGTGGGCCGACCCAAGCCCCGCGATTCGGGGCGGGTGAACACGCTGCCTCTGCCGCTGCCGGAGCTCCCGATGTCGGCCCCCACCCAGGGGCCTGCGGGCCTCCGACGTCCACGCGGCCCGCGCCGGAGCCTCCGGAGACGAGTCGCAGCCGTTCCCGCAGCATCCGCAGGCAGCCAGCGCCGCAGGTGGTGAGTCCGGGCCGTGGGCTCTGCGAACCAGAGCCCCAGGTGCATGGCCGGTGGTAGGATCATATTAAAAGTACAATTCAGACAAAAACAACAAAAAACACAAAAGACAGACGGACTGCAGGCAAGCCGCAGCTGCGACGGCTTGTACACCTGTACAGAATGTACACCTGCACTGCTTACCACAGAAGTTTGTGTGAGCTTTCTGTGTGCAAAATCTGCAGATGTTGGTTAGTGTGTAGGATAGTGCTAGTGTACGGGGTGATCACCGGTCAGCGCGGACGCGGTGGACCGAAGGGCCTCTTTCCACACTTTGTCTCTAAAGTCTAAAGATGGACTGTAGCCTTCCATTGTTGAGGTTTGGGTGGAGGTTTGTTCAAGGACCTGATGGTTGTGGGAAAGTAGCTGTGCCTGAACCTGGTGAACTTAGGCAGAAACTTTGGCTTCTGCACCTCTTGCCCAATGGTACAGGTGTCAGGTGCAGTCTTCTTGAGGCAACATCTCACGTGGATCCAACTGAACGGTGGAGCAGGTTCGACGGACCAAATATTCTTCTGGTGCTCCTGTCCACATTGTCCACATTGTCCCTTTGTAATTGGGTATTGATTTAACAAGTGTTTGTTGATCATTGTCCACCATTCATACGCTATTTAATCTTTTAGTGCCTTGGGTACAAAGTGCAGAGCTCAATAAATTCCTTTGTATTTAGATAAAAGTTAGGTCAGATCTGTGCTCTGTCGCTGGATGTCAGAATCGATTGGGGAGAGAAACCTGCCACATAAAAGTATTTGCTGACAAAGTCCAGATCAGTAGACAGACAGAACGTTACTAATCTGAAGATAATCTCCCTGGACCATGGCCATGCTTTCTTCTTTAGGTCGTGGTGTCTTCCTGAACTGGCATGATTTGCCCAGATCAACAGATACAAGAACAAGGCTTTTGGTCGCAAGATATTTATGCAGCAACTGATGAAAACCACAGTCGCTGCACAAATATCTTCCAACCAAAAGCCATGTTCTAGTATCTGTTGATCTGGGCAAATCATGCCCGTACACACACACACATTGATTTCTCTAACTTCAGATAGTTCCTCCGTCCCTCCCTTTCCCCTCCCCTCCCCTCCCCCTTCCCAGTTCTCCCACTATTCTTCCTGTCTCCCACTACATCCTATCTTTGTCCCACTCCCTCCCCTGACATCAGTCTGAAGAAGGGTCTCGACCCGAAACGTCACCCATTCCTTCTCTCCTGAGATGCTGCCTGACCCGCTGAGTTACACCAGCATTTTGTGATACCTTGGATGAAAACTACAAGTCCACCACCGATTTTATGTCACCCTTGGTACCAGAGCCTTCCTGCAATAAACATTTTACTGGACGAAAAGAGGTCACAGCCTCCGAGAGGAGTCCGACGGTACCGGAACGTTCCGCCTAGGCCACCGAGGGGCCGAGATACAGGTGGTGACTGGTAGAAACAGGGGGTAATATGGAGAGAATAACTTTGGATTAGATTAGTGCAGGATTAGTGTAAATGGATTGTTGATCTTCAGTTTACATTAGTTACAGTATATGTTATCCCACATTTTCATCCACTCCCTACACACCGGCAAAAAAATCACAGAGGAAAATTACCCAACAAACCCGCGTGTTTTTGAGAAGCAGGAGGAAACTGAAGGACCCGGAGGAGACCCACGCGACCACAGTGAGAACGTGCCAACTCCTGTCAGGCAGCACCCAAGGTGAGGATCGAACCCGGATCGCTGGTGCTGTGAGGCAGCGCCTATACCAATGCGCCACTCTGGTGTCCTGGATGTGATGGGACCTTTTATATTCACCAGAGAAACAAGCCCTTGGTTAACACATCATTGGAAAGAGACCGGAGAAGGGTCCCGATCTGAAACGTCATCTATCTAAGTCCTCCAGACCCACAGAGTTACTCCAGCATTTTGTGTCTTTTCTTTTTGTAAACCAGCATCTGCAGTTCCTTGTGTCTCGTCGTAAAGGGAGTTTGTTGTGGCACGGAACAGTCAGTGAAGGGCGTCACTCTTTGGGGTGGAAGTTAGACACACGACCATCTGACTCAGAAGAAAGAAACATGGATCCAGTTAACAATTAACAATGAAACAGGACGTGAGAAGGACAGACAGCCAGCAAGAAAAACAGGAATAAATGTTCAATGATAAAATGTGGTTAGATATGTCAGGTTCTACGCTACGGGCTAAAACAGCTCATTTCCTGGCCTGTCAAAGGCCTGCCACAGTGGAATTTATCTAACGTGATTACCAAGCTCCTTCTTGCACTGTTCCTCTGTCACTGATGTGTTTCAGCAGCATATTTAATCATTTAGAGACATCAGAGATGAATTCATATCCCAGCACAGAGAACGTAAATCCACGTTTTTAAGTTGGGAAAAACATTAGCATCAGTAGCTGTGAACATGTAACTACTTAGAGTCTTAGAGTCTTACAGCATGGAAACAGGCCTTTCGACCCAAAACTGCCCACACCAGCGAACATGCCCCAATCTACACTGCTCCACCTGCCTGCGTTTGGCCCAAATCCCTCTAAACCTGTCCTATCCCTGGTCCTGTCTGAATTTTTCTTAAACAATGCAATAGTACCTGCCTCGACTACCTCCTCCAGCAGCTCGTTCCACACACCCACCAACTATTGGGTGAAAAAGTTACCGCTCCGGTTCCTATTAAATCTTTCTCCCCTCACCTTAATCCTATGTCCTCTGGTTCTTGATTCCTTTACTCTGGACAAGAATGCATCTATCCGATCTATTCCTCTACTTTCTGCAAAAAACTGCAGCTGTTGGAATTGGCTGGAGTAACTTAAAGTAACTAAAACAAAGTGCTGGAGTAACTCAATGAGTCAGGCGGCATCTGTGGAGGGAATGGACAGGCAACGTTTCAGGTCAGGACCCCTTCTCCACTCAAACATGAAATGTCGCCTATCGTTCCCTCCAAAGATGCTGACTGACCCACCGAGTTACTCAAGCACTTTGTTTAGTTTACCGATACATCGTGGAAACAAGCCCTTCGGCCCACTAAGTCTGTGCTGACTAATGATCGCCCGTTTACGCAAATTCTATCCTACACTGGCGACAATTTACAGAAGCCAATTAAACTACAAACCCGTAAGTCTTTAGAATGTGGGAGGAAACCGGAGCACGCGGAGAAAATGTGCAAACTCCATACAGACAGCAACTGTCGTCAGGATGGAACCCAAATCTCTGGCGCTGTAAGGCAGCAGCTCTACTGCTGCGCCACCGTGCAGCCCACGAGAGATACGCTCATATCCGACCGCAGGTGCCAGAGAATGTAAATCCAATGGGGAAACAGAATGATATCAGTAATTGTAAACATGAACTCCTTCCTGTTGTTAAAAGGAGACACAATGATAATGCAGATACTGGAATCTTGAGCACAGCCTGATGTGCTGGAGCAACTCACCAGGTCAGGCAACATTTATGAAGGGAATGGAGAGACAGCCTTTCAGATCAAGACCCTTCTTCAGTCAAAACAGAAAAGCACCAGAGTCCATAAGTTTAAGGTGTGAGGGGAAAGATTGAATAGCCTAGTGTGACGGCCCCTGGGGTTAGGCCACTCCCTGGGTCAAGCCCCTGGCACGGGATGGACAGGTCTGGGACAGCCCGAGGCTATGGGGTTTCCCTAGAGGGGTTTGGTGACATTCCTCTGTCTGTCTTGTGGTGTGTGGATGCAGTAATCTTTATTAAATGACCTTCTCGCTATTTACCTGGCGTCTAGCCTTATTTCGGGTCTGGACATCCGCTAATTTATTTTCTTATCATCACGTGCACTGAGTTATAGAGATAAGCTTTTTTGTTGCATGCTATCCACTCAACGGATAAGACAATCAAACCATCCATCCATCAAGATTACAATCAAGCCATCCATCTACAGATACTGGATAAGGGGAATAATATTTGGTGCAAGAAAAAGTCCAGTAAAGTCCGATTAAAGATAGTAATAGGAATCTGAGGGACATCTTTTCACATAATGGTACTAGCTGCCAGATGAGATAGTTGTGGCAGGTACTATAACAGCATTTCAAAGACACTTGGACAAGTACATGAATAGGAAATATTTAGAATGAGCAACTAGAGGAGCTAGTTGAGGCATATAATTGAATTTAAAAGACACTTTTACAAGTATAAGTACAGAAAAGGTTTAGTGGGATATGGGTCAAATGCAAGTAAATGGGGGTAGCTTAGATAGGACATCTTGGTTGGTGTGGACAAGTTAGGCTGAAGGGTCAGGTTGCATGATTCTCTAAGTCTGTAGTCATAAATTAATGGCAGTTCTTGTCAACTGAGCAACACCAGTTAAACAGAGAGAGGCAAATATCCACCTTATGAATAGGTAAAGGAACAGGAGAGACAGCATGCAGAGGTGTACTTTACTTTACTTTACTTTAGTTTATTGTCACGTGCACCGAGGTACAGTGAAAAGCTTTTGTTGCCTGCTAACCAGTCAGCGGAAAGACTGCACGTGATTACATTTGAGCCAACCACAGTGTACAGATACAGGATGAAGGGAAGATAGATACAAAATGCTGGAGTAACTCAGTGGGACAGGCAGCATCTCTGGAGAGAAGGAATGGGTGACGCTTTGGGTCGAGACCCTTAAGGAAATAATGTTTAGTGCAAGATAAAGTCCAGTAAAGTCCGATTAAAGATAGTCTAAGGATCTTCAATGAGATAGATGGAAGGTCAGGACTGCTCTCTACTTGGTGACAGGATGGTTCAGTTGCCTGATACCAGCTGGGAAGGAACTGTCCCTGAATCAGGTTGCATGGGTAGGAGATGTTTGTTGTTAGAGAGTTCAGGAGCAACTTATACAACTGCTCCTAATTGGCAGAGGGCTCTCTTGCAGAAAGTGATGTGATCCACCGAAATTGTGAAATGGTTTGACAGCCAGTATTACCACAAACCTGTTTGTCAAATGACTCAGAATGCTGGTGAATATTTCTATGATTCGACAAAATTTGAAATGATTAAATGACTTACGCCTCCAGAAAATCATTCCTTGGCATCTTGTGCTCAAAGGAATAAAGTCCTAGCCTGCCTACTCTTTCCCTGTAGCTCAGAACCTTGAGTCCTGGGAACATCCTAGTAAATCTTCTCAGCTCTCTTTTCAGTCACCTGTCCATTTCCTCTGCAGATGCTGCCTGATATGGGCGCATTGACACAGCGGTAGAGTTGCTACCTTACAGTGCCAGGGACCTGGATTCCACCTGATGTCTGTACAGAGTTTGTACCGTTCTCCCTGTGACCGCGTGGGTTTTCTCCGGGTGCTCTGGTTTCCTTCCACATTCCAAAGACATGTGGGTTTGTACTTGGCTTCGGTAAATTGCCGCTAGTGTGTCAACAGCGGATGTGAAATTGGGATAACATAGAACAGGCTTAGGCTCACAGAAAAAATCTCTGAAGAACGGTCTCGATTTAAAATGTCATCTATCCATGCTCTTCAGAAATGCTGCCTGACCTGCTGAGTTAGAATCATACAGTCATACAGCGTGAAAATAGACCCTTTGGTTCAACTTGCCCACACCAACCAACATGACACTTCTACACTCGTCCCACCTGCTATCCTATCCATGTACCTGTCTAGATGTTTCTTAAATATTGTGATAGTACCTGCCTCAACTGCCTCCTCCGGCAGCAATGTTCCATACATTCCCCCCACCACCCTCTGTAAAAAAGTTACCCCTCAGATCAGCTTCCTATTAAATCTTTCTCCCCTCACTTTTTAAACCTATGTCCTCTGGTTCTCAGTTCCTCGTTTCTGAGCAAGAGACTCTTTACCTGATCTATTCCTCTCATGATTTTGATTCTCTGCACGGTGACACAGCGGTAGAGTTGCTGCCTTACAGCGAATGCAGCGCCGGAGACTCGGGTTCGATCCTGACTACAGGTGCTGTCTGTATGGAGTTTGTACATTCTCCCCGTGACCTGCGTGGGTTTTCTCCGAGATCTTCGGTTTCCTCCCACACTCCAAAGACGTACAGGTATGTAGGTTAATTGGCTGGGCAAATGTAAAAATTGTCCCTAGTGAGTGTAGGATAGTATTAGTGTGCGGGGATCGCTGGGCGGCGCGAACCCAGTGGGCCGAAGGGCCTGTTTCTGCGCTGTATTTCTAAATCTAAATCTAAAAAATCTAAATCACCCCCCCCCCCATCCTCCTGTACTCCAAGGAATAAAGTCCAAGCCTGTTCAAACTAAAGTAACTCTAAACTAAAGAGTGAAGTTAGAATAGTACCTGGGAAGGTGTTACTCCAGCATTTTGTGATACCTGGGAAGGACTCTTAGGGAGTTTGAGACGTACATTTACGCAAAGTGTTTTTGGTTTTAAATTTAAGATGTGTTTGCATTGCTGTGTTACACTTATTAAAGATGATTGATTTCTCCCCCCCCCCCCCCCCCCTCCACTCCCCCCCCCCCCCCCCCCCACCACCCTGGGAAAATGACTCCAGCAGGATGACTAACTAAAGATAGCCTAATACTTAGACAATTTAACATAAAATAGTACGGCACAATAACAGTGTATAAGATCAGGAGAGGAATAGATAGGGTAAATGCACCCAGGGTAGGGGAATCAAGAACCAGAGGACATAGGTTTAAGGTGAGGGGGTGGAAGATTTAATAGGAACCTGAGGGGTAACTATTTCACATAAAGGGTGGTGGATGTATAGAACAAGCTGCTGGAGGAGGTAGTTGATGCAGATACTACCATAACATTAAAAAAAAAACAATTGGACAGGTGCATGGATAGGATATGCTTCGAGAGATATCGGCCAATCACAGGCATGTGGGACTAGTGTAGACGGGGCATGTTGGTTGGTGTAGGCAAGTTGGGCCGAAGGGCCTGTTTCCACTCTGTGTGACTCTCTGACAATGACTCCATTACAGGCCAATGCTGAACATGATACCAAGTTAAACTAATCTC